>NC_079540.1:6770306-7102806 GCF_003711565.1 Takifugu flavidus
AAAAAAAACATTAAAATACTTACCTTTTTCCTTTCCTATTTTTTGGAAAGCGCTTTTATTTCAAAAAACTTTCTAAAATAAATAACTTCCTATTTTTTGGAAAGCACTTTTAGTTCAAAAAAACCTTCTAAAATAAATAACTTACCTTGATTTATGGAGCCGGGTTGGACGGAGGTGCGCTATGGCAGGGGTCGCCAGCGTGCCCATCGTCAACAACAAGGATTTCAGGGTTATGGGAGGTCGGTGGGGAGGAAGGACCGTGCTTCCCTGTCTCGTATGGGAGGCAGGGGTTCAGCCCTACCCGACCCTAACCCGACCCGAACCCTAACCCGAACCCGAACCGAACCCGAACCCGAACCCGAACCCGAACCGAACCCGAACACGACAACCGAACCCGAACCCGAACCCGAACCCGAGAACCCGAACCGAACCCGAACCCGAACCCGAACCCGAACCCGAACCCGAACCCGAAACCGAACCCGAACCCGAACCCGGAACCGCGACCCGAACCCGAACCCGAAACCGAACCCGAACCCGAACCAGAACCCGAACCCGAACCCGAACCGAACCGAACCCGAACCCGAACCCGAACCCGAACCGAACCCGAACCCGAACCCAAACCGAACCCGAACCCGAACCCGAACCCGAACCGAACCGAACCCGAACCGAACCCCGACCCGACCCCGAAACCCGAACCCGAACCCGAACCGAACCCGAACCCGAACCGAACCCGAACCGAACCCGAAACGAACCCGAACCCGAACCCGAACCGAACCGAACCCGAACCCGAACCGAACCCGAACCCGAACCCCCGAACCGAACCCGAAACCCGAACCCAACCCGAACCCGAACCCGAACCCGAACCGAACCCCAACCCGCGAAAACCCGAACCCGAACCCGAACCCGAACCCAACCCGAACCCGAACCGAACCCGAACCCGAACCCGAACCCGAACCGAACCCGAACCCGAACCCGAACCCGAACCCGAACCCTAACCCGAACCGAACCCGAACCCGAACCCGAACCCAACCGAACCCGAACCCGAACCCGAACCCAACCCGAACCCGCGAACCCGAACCCGAACCCGAACCCGAAACCCGAACCCGAACCCGAACCGAACCCGACCCGAACCCGAACCGAACCCGAACCCGAACCCGAACCCGAACCCGAACCCGAACCCGAACCAGAACCCGAACCCGAACCCGCGACCCGAACCCGAACCCGAAACCCGAACCAGAACCCGAACCCGAACCCGAACCCCGAACCCGAACCCGAACCCGAACCCGCGAACCCGACCCGAACCCGAACCCGAACCCGAACCCAACCCGAACCCGAACCCGACCCGAACCCGAACCGAACCCCCCGAACCCGAACCCGAACCCGAACCCGAACCCGAACCGAACCGAACCCGAACCCGAACCCGAACCCGAACCCGAACCCGAAACCCGAACCCGAACCCGAACCCAACCCGAACCCGAACCCGAACCGAACCCGAACACGAAACCGAACCCGAACCCGAACCGAACCCGAACCGAACCCGAACCCGAACCCCGAACCCGAACCCGAACGACCCGAACCGAACCGCGAACCCGAACCCGACCCGACCCGAACCCGAACCCGAACCGAACCCGAACCCGCGAACCCGAACCCGAAACCGAACCCGAACCCGAACCGAACCCGAACCCGAACCGAACCGAACCCGAACCCGAACCCGAACCCGAAACCGAACCCGAACCGCGAACCCGAACCCGAACCCAAACCGCGAACCCGAACCCGAACCGAACCCGAACCCGAACCCGAACCCCGAACCGAACCCGAACCCGAACCCGAACCCGAACCCGAACCCGAACCCGAAACCCGAACCCACCCGAACCCGAACCCGAACCCGAACCCGACCCGAACCCGAACCCGAACCCGAACCCGCGAACCCGAACCCGAACCCGAACCCGAACCGAACCGAACCCGAACCCGAACCCGAACCCGAAACCCGAACCCGAACCCGAACCGAACCCAGAACCCGAAACCCGAACCCGAACCGAACCCGAACCCGAAACCGAAACCGAACCGAACCCGAACCCGAAACCGAACCCGAACCCGAACCCGAACCCGAACCGAACCAAACCGAACCCGAACCCGAACCCCCCAACCCCAACCCCAACCCCAACCAAACCCAACCGAACCCGAACCGAACCCGAACCCGAACCCGAACCCGAACCCGAAACCCGAACCCGAACCCGAACCGAACCCGAACCGAACCCTAACCCAACCCGAACCCGAACCCCAACCCCAACCCCAACCCCAACCCAAACCCACACCCGAAACCCGAACCCGAACCCGAACCCGAACCCGAACCCGAACCCGAAACCCGAACCCGAAACCCGAACCCGAACCCAACCCGAACCCAACCGAACCGAACCCGAACCCAACCCGAACCCACCCGACCCGAACCCCGACCCGAACCCGAACCCGAACCCAACCCGAACCCCGACCCGAACCCGAACCCGCGAACCCGACCCGAACCCGAACCCGAACCCGAACCGAACCCGAACCCGAACCCGAACCCGAACCCGAACCCGAACCCGAACCCGAACCCGAACCCGAACCCAAAACCCGAACCCGAACCCGAACCCGAACCCGAACCGAACCCGAACCCGAACCCGAACCGAACCCGAAACCCGAACCCGCGAACCGAACCCGAACCCGAACCGAACCCGAAACCGAACCGAACCGCGAACCCGAACCCGGAACCGAACCGAACCCGAACCCGAACCGAACCCGAACCCGAACCCGAACCGAACCCGAACCCGAACCCGACCCGAACCCGAACCCGCGAACCCGAACCCGGAACCCGAACCCGAACCCGAACCCGAACCCAACCGAACCGAACCCGAACCCGAACCCGAACCCGCGAACCCGAACCCGAACCCGAACCCGAACCCTAACCCGAACCCCAACCCGAACCCGAACCCGAACCGAACCGAACCCGAACCCGAACCCGACCCGAACCCGAACCCGCGAACCCGAACCCGAACCCGAACCGAACCGAACCCGAACCCGCGAACCGAACCAACCCGAACCCGAACCCGAACCCGAACCCGAACCGACCAACCCGAACCGAAACGAACCCGAACCAGACCCGAACCGAACCCAACCGAACCGCGAACCCGAACCCGAACCCGAACCCGAACCCGAACCCACCCGAACCCGAACCCGAACCCGGGGGGCCCGAACCCGAACCCGAACCCTAACCCTAACCGAACCCGAACCCGAACCCGAACCCTAACCCTCGAACCCGAACCCTAACCCGAAAACCGAACCCGAACCCGAACCCTAACCCCAACCTAAAACCCCGAACCCGAACCTAACCTAACCCTAACCCGCGAACCCGAACCGAACCCGAACCCCAACCTTTCCCCCACCCTAACCCTAACCCCAACCTTACCTTCCTCCAAACCCTAACCCCAACCTAACCCTAACCCAAACCCAACACCCCTCCTTACCCTAACCCCAACCTTCTCCTAACCCCTAACCCTAACCCAAACCCCCAAACCTAACCCACCTCCTCCCTAACCCCACCCCCAACCTCCTCCTAACCCCAACCCTCACCCCAACCCCCCTCCTACCCCTAACCCTAACACACCCACAAACATAGAGGGCAATTCAGGGAGAGTCCGGACCCACAGACCTCAGCCTTCCCACAGAAATCACAAATCATACATTCATTCTACTTTTTCACATAGAACCACAACCCTACAGTACACCATTAAACAAAACTTTTCAACCATACTACACCAACATCCGGCCTTCTATAACCACAAGATCATCCTAGCACACAGAAAAAACAGAAATCTCCATTCCATACTCACCACATCCAAATTCCCGGACCAATTCATCGCACCCCGACCCAGACATAGCCAACAATCGAGACAGAAAATTCATTCAAAACACATACACTGGTACAGGGTTCCCCACACTAGGCCTCACTTCCATCCATTCCACCAACGTAGTCTACATCATCACATGCACCCTCTGCAACAAACATTATATAGGTGAAACACAAAATTCCATACATACCCGTCTAACACAGCACCTTTACAATATAGCGGGAAGTCGACTTGGCACCACCCTTGTCCGGCACTTCCAAGAGCATCCAGTCAGCCACCTTATCATCTCGGGGCTGGAAACCAATAACTGCTGGACAGTGGGACAGAGGAGGAGAGCGGAACGTATATGGATCAACAAATTAGGCACAAAGACACCACATGGCCTCAATGAACATCCATAGAACTCATCTTTCCCAGTCAGCCAATTTAAACAACCTAATATTCTACAAGCCGAACCAGTTTCTTACCTACCCATTGATCGACTGATCTATCTTTTACCCTGCTTTATTACATAACTTCGTTTTCTCTATTTTAATTTGAACTCTAATTTACTTTTATTTATATTTATTTTTAATTTTATTTATATCCGATTGGATTAACCTGCTCTCCTCCTCCCCCTTTCCCTACCCACACCCGGCCTCGAACCCTGATTCCTATTGAGAGACAACTCTGACCTGCACACCTTGCCATCAGTCCGATCAGTAGGCCAGTGCAAAGAAAGTTGTAACCCAAACCCTGAACCCCAACCCTAACCCAACCCTAACCCTAACCTAACCCTAACCCTAACCCCTCTAACCCGAACCTAACCCTAACCCTAACCCCAACCTAACCCTAACCTAACCCTAACCCTAACCCTAACCCTAACCCTAACCCTAACCCTAACCCGAAACCCGAACCCGAACCCTAACCCTAACCCTAACCTAACCCTAACCCAACCCTAACCCTAACCCTAACCCTAACCCTAACCCCTAACCCTAACCCTAACCCTCTAACCCTAACCCAACCCTAACCCTAACCCTACCCTAACCCATCGTCAACAACAAGGATTTCAGGGTTATGGGAGGTCAGTTGGGAGGAAGGACCGTGCTTTCCCTGTCTCGTATGGGAGGCAGGGTTCATTCCCCTACCCTAACCCTAACTCTAACCCTAACCCTAACCCCTAACCCTAACTCTAACCCGAACCCGAACCCTAACCCTAACCCTAACCCTAACCCTAACCCTCTAACCCTAACCCTAACCCTAACCCCTAACCCTAACCCTAACCCCTAACCCTAACCCTAACCCTCTAACCCTAACCCTAACCCTAATCCTAACCCTTAGGTTAACCCTAACCCCAACCCTAACCCTAACCCTTAGGTTAACCCCAACCCTAACCCTAACCCTAACCCTAAGGAATAAAACAGGGGAGATGTTACAGGGAAACACAAATTCAATTAGAAACAGGGGAAACAACAAATACAAAAGATAAAATACAAGGGAAGGGAAGGGACATTTAAATTGAAAATAAAAACCATGAAAAGCAAAAAGCGAGGGGAGTATAAAAGGGGAAACGGAAATTAGAGACCTCAGAAGGTCCAAAGATTCGGAGGGAGCAACAACACAAAATTGAAATGATTAGGAAACGGGAGAAGGGGCAAAAAGCAACGGGACCATTTTTATGTTGACGGCCAAGGGGCCACCATATTTAAAAGATCAGCCCGCCTGATGAAGGCCAAAACTGGCCGAAACGTCGCGGCACCAGGCTGATCGCAACTAAGGCCATAAGAGCCTAAATTTTTGGACACCCCACCACCTTAGGGTGGTGGACATTTAACTTTTGGGTGGGAGTCTCTGCCTGGGACCTCCTTGGATGGCCAGTGCTCTGCTTTCCAGGGGCTTCGCCCCAGGGGAAAGCCTAACCCTAACTCCTCTCTCACTCATTCTCACACTCACTCACACACAGACACTCACACATGCACATTAGACCTTTCTAAATATTACGTTAAAAAACATTACGTGCAACTATGCGCGCATGTGCGCTTATGTGCGCGTAAGTGCGCTTATGTACGCATAAGTGCGCGCGTGTGCGCTTATGTGCGCGTAACTGCGCGTGTGTGCTTTAGGAACTCAGTTACTTACACACTCACTCAATCTCACACTCACTCACACACAGACACTCACACATGCACATTAGAGCTTTCAAAATATTACATTACAAAACATTACTTGCAACTATGCACGCATGTGCGCGTAAGTGCGCGTAAGTGCGCGCGTGTGTGCTTTAGGAACCTCAGTTACTTACACACTCACTCAATCTCACACTCACTCACACACAGAGACTCACACATGCACATTAGACCTTTCTAAATATTACGTTAAAAAACATTACGTGCAACTATGCGCGCATGTGCGCTTATGTGCGCGTAAGTGCGCTTATGTGCGCATAAGTGCGCGCGTGCGCGCGTAAGTGCGCTTATGTGCGCATAAGTGCGCGCGTGTGCGCGTAAGTGCGCATAAGTGCGCGCGTGTGCGCGTATGTGCGCGTAACTGCGCGTGTGTGCTTTAGGAACTCATTTACTTACACACTCACTCAATCTCACACTCACTCACACACAGACACTCACACATGCACATTAGACCTTTCTAAATATTACGTTAAAAAACATTACGTGCAACTATGCGCGCATGTGCGCTTATGTGCGCGTAAGTGCGCTTATGTGCGCATAAGTGCGCGCGTGTGCGCGTAAGTGCGCTTATGTGCGCATAAGTGCGCTTATGTGCGCATAAGTGCGCGCGTGTGCGCGTAGTGCGCGCGTTGCGCGTAAGTGCGCTTATGTGCGCGTAACTGCGCGTGTGTGCTTTAGGAACTCAGTTACTTACACACTCACTCAATCTCACACACACTCACACATGCACATTAGAGCTTTCAAAATATTACATAAAAAACATTACGTGCAACTATGCACGCATGTGCGCTTATGTGCGCGTAAGTGCGCTTATGTGCGCGTAAGTGCGCGCGTGTGTGCTTTAGGAACTCAGTTACTTACACACTCACTCAATCTCACACTCACTCACACACAGACACTCACACATGAACATTAGACCTTTCTAATATTACGTTAAAAAAAACATTACGTTCGAGTGTGCGCGAATGTGCGCTTATGTGCGCATAAGTGCGCACGTGTGTGCGCGTAAGTGCGCGTGTGTGCTTTAGGAACTCATTTACTTACACACTCACTCAATCTCACACTCACTCACACCACAGACACTCACACATGCACATTAGACCTTTCTAAATATTACGTTAAAAAACATTACGTGCAACTATGCGCGCATGTGCGCTATGTGCGCGTAAGTGCGCTTATGTGCGCATAAGTGCGCGCGTGTGCGCGTAAGTGCGCTTATGTGCGCATAAGTGCGCGCGTGTGCGCGTATGTGCGCTTATGTGCGCGTAACTGCGCGTGTGTGCTTTAGGAACTCAGTTACTTACACACTCACTCAATCTCACACTCACTCACACAGACACTCACACACATGCACATTAGAGCTTTCAAAATATTACATTACAAAACATTACTTGCAACTATGCACGCATGTGCGCGTAAGTGCGCGTAAGTGCGCGCGTGTGTGCTTTAGGAACTCGTTACTTACACACTCACTCAATCTCACTCACACTCCTCACACACAGACACTCACACATGAACATTAGACCTTTCTAAATATTACGTTAAAAAAAAACATTACGTTCGAGTGTGCGCGAATTGGCGCTTATGTGCGCATAAGTGCGCACGTGTGTGCGCGTAAGTGCGTGTGTGCTTTAGGAACTCATTTACTTACACACTCACTCAATCTCA
The DNA here is from genome assembly GCF_003711565.1 of Takifugu flavidus. Lineage (NCBI taxonomy): Eukaryota > Metazoa > Chordata > Actinopteri > Tetraodontiformes > Tetraodontidae > Takifugu > Takifugu flavidus. Next base: position 6,778,024 of record NC_079540.1, read on the forward strand.
CACTCACTCACACAAGACACTCACACATGCACATTAGACCTTTCTAAATATTACGTTAAAAAACATTACGTGCAACTATCGCGCATGTGCGCTTATGTGCGCGTAAGTGCGCTTATGTGCGCATAAGTGCGCGCGTGTGCGCGTAAGTGCGCTTATGTGCGCATAAGTGCGCGCGTGTGCGCGTAAGTGCGCTTATGTGCGCGTAACTGCGTGTGTGCTTTAGGAACTCAGTTACTTACACACTCACTCAATCTCACACTCACTCACACACAGACACTCACACATGCACATTAGAGCTTTCAAAATATTACATTAAAAAACATTACGTGCAACTATGCACGCATGTGCGCTTATGTGCGCGTAAGTGCGCTTATGTGCGCGCGTGTGTGCTTTAGGAACTCAGTTACTTACCACTCACTCAATCTCACACTCACTCACACACAGACACTCACACATGAACATTAGACCTTTCTAAATATTACGTTAAAAAAAACATTACGTTCGAGTGTGCGCTTATGTGCGCATAAGTGCGCACGTGTGTGCGCGTAAGTGCGCGTGTGTGCTTTAGGAACTCATTTACTTACACACTTACTGAATCTCACACTCTCTCACTCATTCTCACACTCACTCACACACAGACACACACATGCACATAACCCTAACCCTAATCCTAAACCTAATGCTAACCCTAACCCTAATGCTAACCCTAACGCTAACCATAACCCTAACTCCAACCCTAACCCTAATGCTAACCCTAACCCTAACTCCAACCCTAACCCTAATCCTAACTCCAACCCTAACCCTAACCCTAACCCAGGGGTCGGGAACCTATGGCTCGCGAGCCAGATGTGGCTGTTTTGATGATAACATCTGGCTCGCAGATTTCGGCTTTTTAATCCATCAATCGATTTTCCACTGCTCATGTCTTGTTCAGAGCTGCAGTTGACTGCAGGAGCGATCGTCCATTATTTTAATTGGATGATAATAGCCTATGTTGGCCGTTGCTGGGCCGTTGCTAGGTAAACATGTACACGCCCCCTTTTGAATCAGTCGGCTCGGTCATTAGCTCAAAGCTAACCCTTCGGCGATGAAGATGACGAAAAGAAAATAAGATGACGATTATCGTTCATTTCAGGACGAATGTACTGAAGAATTCGCCTTTGTGGAGAGAGCAGGTCATGCGATGTGCCTAATTTGCACAAGCACATGTGGACAGAAATGAGTAAACTTCAACCCGAAGACGAGCTGATTATCAAAACTTGGAACGCGCTTCCAGTCACATACCACACACTGAGGCGTGTGAGTATTGCTGTATTGACAATGTTTGGATCTACGTATTCATGTGAGCAGTCATTTTCACATCTTAAAAACATCAAGTCCAACCTACGATCACGTTTAACGGATGAAAGCCTCAATGCCTGCGTGAAGCTTAACCTCACCAAGTACCAACCAGACTACAAAACCATCAGCAAATCCATGCAGCACCAGAAGTCGCATTAATGGTGAGTATTATAACAACATTATTTAAAAGAATAAATTCAGAGGCTTGTTATGCTCACATTTAATTAAATTCAGTCTCGAAATATATTATATGGCTCTCACCAAAACAAATTTCTAAATATTTTGCTTTTATGGCTCTCTGAGTCAAAAAGGTTCCCTACCCCTGCCCTAACCCTAACTCCAACCCTAACTCCAACCCTAACCATAACCCTAACCCTAACCCTCACCCTAACCCTAACCCTCACCCTAACCCTCCTGGTTACTTCAGCAGGGAGGCTCAGGGAACCTTCTCCCAGCTGCCCCTCAGCTCAGGTGGAGCACTGAGGTGCAGCAGGGTGAGATGGCAGCAAAGATCCAGCTCATTTTGGGCTGTTTGAAGGTTCTCCAGCCTGACTGGGGGGCCCAGAAAAGGCTCCTGAGGTGGCCTTTACTGACTCCTTCAGGAGGCGAGTCCCTCCACACTGTTCATTGATTTACCCTAAGCCTAATACTAACCCTAACCCTAATGCTAACCTTAACCCTAACCCTAATCCTAATGCTAACCATAACCCTAATGCTAACCCTAACCCTAACTGCAACTCTAACCCTAATGCTAATGCTAACCCTAATGCTAACCTTGATGCTAATGCTAACCCTAACGCCAACCCTAATGCTAACCCTAATGCTAATGCTAACCTTGATGCTAATGCTAACTCTAACCCTAACTCCAACCCTAACCCTAACCCAACCCTAACTCCAACCCTAACCCTAACCCTCACTCCAACCCTAACCCTAACCCTAACCCAACCCTAACTCCAACCCTAACCCTAACCCTAACTCATTTGACAGCTGACATCACGAGTGACAGCTGGACACACTGAGAAATAATAAAACTAACATCGGACCAATAAACTCAACGGAGGAAATGACAGACAACATAGGACATTTATTAAAATAAAATAAAATAAAATGCATAGATGATCTGATCAGAGTAAGAGACTTGAGAACGAAGTCCACTGATCCAGAGAGCGTCGTAATGCTGAAATCTAAAAGAAGAGGATAATCTGATTCCCGCATTGATACACACCCACGAGCGGTGGACGATGTCGGAACTCACCTGAATCTCTTAATTCTTGGATCTATAAGAATCAAAACACGGAGCAGGATCCCTGGAACTGTCAACTCATCTGACAGCTGAAGTCATGAGTGACAGTTGGAAACACCGAGTAATAATAAAACTAAAATCGGACCAGTAAACTCAACGGAGGAAAACCAGGAACCACCAGGAAATAAAACAGGAAATACACCGAGAAACGGAACGGGAAAAAGAAAAGGAAATTCGAAAATCTAAGTGACATGATAAAGGAAAGAGGAGGCAATCGTACAAATCTTGTATGAAAAAAAAAAAACCTAGACTCTAAAAACCAAGTGGACAGTGTAGTGTAGCTCAGAATGAGACACGCCCCGGAGACGGCGCACCTCCGGCGGGACCATCCTTGGGTGAGAGTGTCTTGTGATAAGCGGTCGAAACACTCTGAGACCTCAAGGCGCACAACTGATGATGTGTCTCACGAGAGGGCCTGGACGTTGCAATGTCTCACTCCAGACTGACTTCCCTGCAGTAGCGGTTGGACTTCACTGGTGCGTACCACATGAGGGGAACTGCTGCAGCAACAACTTGGAATGGATGAGACACCCTGACCTGCCCAGCTCTCTTAGACAAAGGGATTCTCTTACACACACTCATGGATAACTTTCTAACTTTTCTAACCCTAAACCCAACCCCTAACCCCAACCCTAACCCTAACCCCAACCCTAACCCTAAGTTTTATCCCAAACCCTGAACCCTAACCCTAACATGCGTGGGCCATTGCCTTGCCCTGGTCCCCGTGGGGGGCCTTGAGTATATACAGCATTCACCTAACTCTAACCCTAACCCTAACCCTAAGTTTTATCCCAAACCCTGAACCCTAACCCTAACCCCTAACCCTAACCCTAAGTTTTATCCCAAACCCTGAACCCTAACCCTCTAACCCTAAACCCAACCCCTAACCCCCACTAACCCTAACCCTAACCCTAACCCTAACCCTAACCCTAACCTAACCCCAACCCTAACCCTAACCCTAACCTAACCCTAACCTAACCCCTAACCCTAACCCTCTAACCTGTCGCGGAATTTTTAGCCGTTTGGAGAAGAAAAACTATTCATCTAAGTTACTGTGTAGGAGATGGTTTTAATCCAGTCAGTCAGGATACACACACGGAAGCATGCGGAGAGATCTCTACTCAATGTACACAGTTCTGATCTTATATAGTTAAAAGGCCCGCCTCTGAGGTGCAGACGTCTTCACAGCATGTGTTTGCTGCATGCACAGGACACAGGACGCCAACACAGTAGGTGTGCGCTGTATGCACCTCAGGAGTTTGGTGCCTTCACAGCAGGTGTTCCGGCTGGCGCAAGAAGTTGAATGACTGAGGATGTACCCCACCTCAGTCGTTTGACGCTGGTCTTCTTTCAACCTTTGTTTCCTTGTAAATGAATGAGGAACCAAATGGACTTCATCTGTTCTCCCAGTCTCCACCACACCCTTCCTAAATTTCCATTTCAACCCTTCCTTTTGCTCTCAATTTACATTTCACAATAAAATACCATTTCAATTTCCTCCTTTTGTATACAATTTACATTCCACAATCAAATTACATTTCAAACCCTAACCCTCTAACCCAGGCATGGGCAAACTAAGGCCCGGGGGCCACACGCGGCCCGTTAAACGTTTTAATCCGGCCCGCCAAACTTGAAAAATTAAATGAATAAACCTTGTTAATGTTAAATTTTCACTGCAATTCTGGTGTTTTCCCACTAGAAAAAAGACAGTCAGGAGGAGAGTGATGGTGATATCCTGAAGGATAACAGAACTTTCAGTGCTTTAAAATAGAAATGGTTATTAATTTTTTTTAAAAAGGCACATTTTATTCATTTGATTTTAAGTGTTTTAAGACTCATTCCAAAGTCAGATATTTTGTTGTAATGCTTCTCTTCATTTTCATTTGAAATTAAAGCACATGTCTTCTCCATATCCCAAGATGTGTATTTTTTTCTCCAATGAGGTGAGGTTACCAAAGCACTCCATCCATCCATCTGCTCCTGGTCCGGCCCCTTTGTCAAATGTTAGAACCCATTGTGGCCCACGAATCAAAATGTTTGCCCACCCCTGCTATAACCCTAACCCTTAACCCTTACCCCCAACCCTTACACTAACCCGATCTACCCTAACCCGAACCGGACCCCCAACCCGGACACCTAACCCCTAACCCCAACCCTAACCCCAAACCGAACCCTAACCCGGAACCCTAACCCCAACCCCGAACCCCAACCCTAACCCTAACCCCAACCCGGACCCCCAACCCTTACCCCTAACCGCGAACCCTACCCCTTACCCCTAACCCCAACTCCTAACCCTTAACCCTAACCCAACCCCAACCTTAACCCTAACCCCAACCCTTAACCCTAACCCCAACCCCAACCCTTAACCCTTAACCTAACCCCTAACCCTAACCCTAACCCTTACCCCCAACCCTTACGCCTAACCCTTACCCCTAACCCTTACCACTAACCCTAACCCTTACCCCTAACCCTTACCACTAACCCTAACCCTTACCCCTAACCCCTAACCCTTACCCTAACCCCTAACCCCTAACCCTTACCCCTAACCCACTAACCCTAACTCTAACATGCGTCGGCCAGTGCCTTGCCTCGATCTCTTATAAAAAGCTACACAGATGGTGGTCTGTATAGTGAGAGACTGGGAGTACATCTCTCATTCCCCTAACCCTCTAACCCTAACCCTATCCTAACCCTAACCTCAATCGTCCTAACCCTAATCCCAACCGTAACCCCTTTTCCTAACCCTACCCTCAATCTTTCCTAACGCTAACCCTAAACCTAACCCTCTAACCCTAACCTTTTTCCTAACCCTAACCCCTAACCCTTAACCCTAACCCCAACCCTAACCTAACCCCAACTCCAACCCTAACCTCAATCGTTCCTAGCCCTAACCCTAACCTAACCCTAATGTTTTCTAACCCAAACCTCTAACCCTAACCCCTGTTCCTAATCCTAACCTCAATCTTCTAACCCTAACCTCTTTTCCTAACCCTAACCTCAATCTTTCCTAACCCTAATCCCTTACCTGAACCCTAGCCCCTGGTTCTGACCCTGACCTTAATCTTTTCGAATCCTACCACCGACCCCTGGCCCTAACTCTACCCTAGCCCTAACCTCAACTTTCCTAACCCTAACACTGGATTCCAATCTTTCCTAACCTTGATCCTCACCCGAACCTCGACCCAGGCCCTAACTGCACAAGGAGATGCCTGCTAGTGCCTGGGTTCTTCTGCTCTGTTCTCCTTGCCCCTCTAATGTGGTTTCTGTATGGCAAGTGGGAGGTGGACTGGGGACTAACATGCGCCGGCCAGTGCCTTGCCTTGGTCTCTCATAAAAAACTATGCTGACGGCGGTCAGTGTGGTGAGAGACTGAGAGTACATACTTTATTCACCTAACCCCTAACCCCTAACCCCTAACCCTAACCCCTAACCCTAACTCTAACCTTAACCCTAACCCCTAACCCCTAACCCCTAAACCTAACCCTAACTCTAACCTTAACCCTAACCTCTAACCCTAACCCTATCCTAACCCTAACCTCAATCGTTCCTAACCCTAATCCCAACCGTAACCCCTTTTCCTAACCCTACCCTCAATCTTTCCTAACGCTAACCCTAAACCTAACCCTCTAACCCTAACCTTTTTCCTAACCCCTAACCCTAACCCTTAACCCTAACCCCAACCCTAAACCCTAACCCTAACTCCAACCCTAACCTCAATCGTTCCTAGCCCTAACCCTAACCTAACCCTAATGTTTTCTAACCCAAACCTCTAACCCTAACCCCTGTTCCTAATCCTAACCTCAATCTTCTAACCCTAACCTCTTTTCCTAACCCTAACCTCAATCTTTCCTAACCCTAATCCCTTACCTGAACCCTAGCCCCTGGTTCTGACCCTGACCTTAATCTTTTCGAATCCTACCACCGACCCCTGGCCCTAACTCTACCCTAGCCCTAACCTCAACTTTCCTAACCCTAACACTGGATTCCAATCTTTCCTAACCTTGATCCTCACCCGAACCTCGACCCAGGCCCTAACTGCACAAGGAGATGCCTGCTAGTGCCTGGGTTCTTCTGCTCTGTTCTCCTTGCCCCTCTAATGTGGTTTCTGTATGGCAAGTGGGAGGTGGACTGGGGACTAACATGCGCCGGCCAGTGCCTTGCCTTGGTCTCTCATAAAAAACTATGCTGACGGCGGTCAGTGTGGTGAGAGACTGAGAGTACATACTTTATTCACCTAACCCCTAACCCCTAACCCCTAACCCTAACTCTAACCTTAACCCTAACCCTCTAACCCTAACCCCTAAACCTAACCCTAACTCTAACCTTAACCCTCTAACCCTAACCCCTAACCCTAACGCTAACCAAACCCTAATCCTAACTCTAACCTTAACCCTAACCCTCTAACCCTAACCCCTAAACCTAACCCTAAACCTAACCTCTAACCCTAACCCTAGGCCAGCGCAAAGAAAGTTTCAATTTAAACCCTGAACCCTAACCCTAACCTACTTTCTCTAGCTTGTGTCACCATTCTCTCCATTATTTTACCTGGGTTGTTCTATAAAATTGCTCTTTAGCAAGTTGCAAATGGTAAATTTGCTTCCATACTTACTCTTTTACATACCATACTATATCACACTACATATGTTATTTCTAAGATATTCAAAGATACTTTGACACCCAACAAAAACAACTTCATAGTGCAATACATTTTCCTTAAAGTTAAATGCAACACTTTAACAGTAAAGTACAAACACACTAAATGTCAAAACACAGTGACATTTTAAAAGCAAATGTTTCACAAAATACTTTAAGTACATGAAACATTAGCATTAGTATAAGCAGTTTGAAGTGAGGCACTTTCACACTATTTCTTTACAATAAGAGGAAAAATATGTGATTTAGTTTAAAAAACAACAAAAAACCTGTCAAATCTATTACTCTTAAGTATTTAAAAAGACTCCACATGCAGTAAAATATCATTTTATTTACACAATCTCTCAACAAACGGCACATGCAATAATTTTTTTACATTTTTAAAAGCAGTCATAAAAAAATCTTAAACAAAAACCTTCATCAGTCAAAAACTATCAGTCCTGTAGTAAAGTTTTCCAAATGAACAAAAAGCTCACGTTTGAAGTTTGTGGTCAAACCGTTTGGCCTCGGCTGTGGATGTGAAATTGTGCTTGGAAAGATGTTCAGTACTCATTCATGACATCATCAAAGAGGCCAAAGCATGGTTTCAAAGTATTTTCAGGTTTTATCTTCACAAAAAAAGTTTTTCATCTGCTGCTGGGTTGCAAAACCTAAATATGTAGAAATCTGATAAAAATGCACTTCTTTGTAGCTTCATTTTGTTCAGTGAAAATACTCTTGCAGATATGCAGCATCGCTCTGACACCAGAACGTGTGTATTCATGGTTAGTTGCAAGTTGTTTCCACCCTAAGCAAAAATAGCATTTTAATATTATAAGAGCTACATGATAGTTAGAGACAAATATAACAGAGGCTTTAATGTCATTATGTAAATCACAGCAAGCCTAAGTGTGTTTTCCCCTTTAAGATCAAATGTCTGTATTAATATTTCCTAATTCATTGTTGACATTTGGGCATGGAATTAAATTAAGTACTTAAATAATGAAGCGTAAAAACACAGAACGTGCACTACATTGTCTTGGTCTCCATGGAACATTTAATCATATTAATTACTGTTTTTTAAAAGAACATAAATGTTGTGGTAAAATCTAAGATGTAGAAATGTTCAGTTTCTTTAATTACATGTAAAAAAATGTACATAAATTTAAACAAGATCACAGTATTGATGTATTCATAGGAAATTTTCATGTGGCTGATTCTGTAAATTCTATGACATAAATGGTCAGTAGTTTAACATGAAAAGATTTCTTTATTGGTTTGAAGGAGAAAACACCAACCTCCTGATCATCCCCCTCAAATATTAGCTTCAAGTACTATTCTCATTTTCATTCTCAAAAAAAGAGCACTATTAAAATCATTCATTTCCCCCAGTGAATACAAAATAATCACAAATGATTTTCATTTGATTTATCTATTTAATTTACTTAAATTTGCAATTTATTTTTAAGTTAATTAAAAAATAAATATTCAGATTAACCAAATACAATGTGTACATTGCAATTATTACAAAATAACAAAGGGCTAATGTAAATAGCTGATCACATTAACAAGTGCCTGAAACTGGAAATATATCTTTGAATAAAGTTAATATCCTCCGCCTTGGCTTTATATCTCTCGCTACCTACCCACACATATGTACATATATATGTACATGTGAGTGTGTGTGTGTATATATAGAATTACATACACATACATACACAGATGCATACATAAAGACATATTAATGACGTGATCATATAAGAAGGCATTACAGTATGGTGACAACATGCCAATTAAAACCTGAATTAGTATCCTCACTAATTTCTGTTTAATATTTTTCAAATAAAACAACGGAACTGCACGCATAAGACACATTAGCGGTCAACAGGCCAACATGTATCATCATGAGGGCAGCACAAATGACTAACGCAAAAACTCACTTGGGACTGAACAAGATAAGACTTTCACCAAGATAAACGATGCAGATGGTATATTAAATTTAAGATATAACAAAAATTTGGTTCTTTTACATCTCAGAAAGTAAATATATATATTGCACGAGTACCAAAGTGAAAAAGAAAGTCATCACTAGCTTAGAGAGTAACAGGCTACACTGAGCATGGTGTATATGCATAGCTCCACGTAGAATGGATGGTTTTATGTTCCAGCTCTCCTCAGAATAACTTGGAAACACATGCGGCATTATTTTGGTTGTTTATTTTAGAGGTGAATTTCAGCTCTGATGTTCTATACCACATACATTTTCTGCTATTGTCCAAAATATCATCTGGATGGCAGCCCTTGTGTTAAGGAGGAAAATGACTGCCGTGTCGTTAGCACTGACAAGAGTGTCTGAATATTAATGATCACAATCTCAAGAACAGAACAGAAGAGGAAACACGGCCCAAGTGCAAAGAATGACAGCAGCAATTTTCACAAGCCCTTATCAAAATTTAAAGACAAAACATCCCTGACATTTTCCTGGAGAGGCTTAAATTGTTTTAGAACTCTTACTTAACTTAAAAATAAAATCTATTTTTGTCTAGAATTCTTAAAGTCAGTCTTCAGTGGTGTCCGTGTCATCATTGATATAGTCTTCTTCCAATAGCGTGCCCCCGTTTTGAGTCCCCCATTCTTCCTCATCGTATTCTATGCTGTCATTGTCCTCCAGCAGTTCATTGTCAAGTTCCACCTGTCCAGCCACAGCTTGGATGCCAGCTAATGCTCCATCAGCCGGCAGTAAGACAGCTTGTTGTCCATATTGGTTGTTGCCTGGTGCAGGTGGATCAGCAACAGCAGCATCCTGTGGCTCTGCATAGCCCCCATTGTTGTTGGAATTGGTGGCTCTCTCCCGGTTCTCCTCCTCCACATAAACCCTCTGGTGGCACATAGGGCATGTGTCCTGGATGTAGAGCCACTTCCTCAGGCACAATGTGTGGAAGTAGTGGTGACAGGGGGTGATGCGGGCTGAAGAAGAAAACTCCTGATAGCAGATGGCACAAACATCATCAATGTCCCTCAGCTGATCCCCATACACCTCTGGTAGTGAATTTATCTTCTTCACAGCTGTGCGGCGGTTAATGAAGGTTTTCCAACCATTCTTGGCCTGCAGGTAGATGTTGAAATAAGCGTGCAGGCACATCATGCAGGCACGGATCTTACTGCCAGACTCGAACATCATTGTGTAAGCTCCATTTCCAAACATGATGACACCAAACAGGAACTCAATGATGTTGCCTGTAGAGCGAACATAGTAGACATAGTCGTCCAGTTTTTCCCACAGGACATTAGAAAAGCCATCCACCATGAAGAGGCCATAGACAGTCAAGGACACCACAACCTGGAAACAGATTTTTAATTATTGTTCATTTTTCATCATAACAGACCATATTTTGACTTAATTTAGATTTGAGTTGCCTTCATTTATACTAGTCATTAATTAAGCCTCTACAGAAATTCCACAAACCCGAGCATTGTAAATTCATAAATTCATGAATAAAATTTACATAAATATTTGAATTTTTCATATTGTGATTTTGCTGAAACAATCGACCCAGGTGGTTATCTGGCTTTGAAATACTGAATCCAATGGAAAGTCTCCCTACCTTGAGGCAGAGCTCCACGCAGAAGGCCGTGACAGCAAACAGCCAGGTGTTGAGGGCGTAGTGGTGCCAAAGGGAGTAACTGAGCACGACAGGTAGCACGAAGAGCGCCATGGACACGAGCAGGACAGGGAAGTGACGACGGACAGAGGAGACATGCGAGGCACTCAGGGACATCAGGACGGGGTCGGTCATCCCATGGATGAAGTGCAGGATAGCCGTCAGTAGAAGGCACATGTTCCGGCTCAGGCGGACCTTCATATTGAGCCAAAGATCAGTAAACAAGCTAAATTTGGTTTTTGCTCTCATTCTTCCCAACTTGAACTCAAACTAACAACTTTTCTATGTACACAAAAGGCCCATTTCTCATGTATACTGTTCAAAACTGTCTAAATCTGTGTGAGTGAGCACTTCTCCTTTCCCAAGATAATGGGCCCACCTCGCAGGTGGGACATAAAGATGCTGACAGGCAACAGTTCTGGAGAACATTCCTGCGGTCAGCATGCCAGTGCCTGCCCCTCAGACCTCGTGGGACCTGTGAGTGGGCTTTTAATTTAGGGAGCTGAAACCTGTGCATGGTTCATGCCGTCTAATCAGGAGAAACAATGTTTGAGAGAAAAGGGCCTTCGTCTGTATATAGAAAAGTCTTGAGTTCAGCCTAAAAAATGGAAGCAAAACAAGTGTTGCATGACTATTTTAGTTATTATAGGAAGTCAGGTACCAGTCGTTCCTCTGGATCCAGACCGCTGAGTCCCGTCTGCAGAGCCAAGATGAAAAACAGAACAGGAGCCACAAAACCTAAACGCTTGTCCTCTTCTTCCGTTGACCCTAAAGAGTCACGAGACACTTTGGTGGAGTCATCGTAGCAGAACAACATCAGCAGAGCTGCAAAATCTAGGTACACAACACACACGTATATACACACACACATACATACACATATATATACACACACATATATACACACACACACACACATATATACACACACACACACACATATATACACACACACAAACACATATATACATATACACACACACACACACACATATATACACACACACATACACACACACAAACACATATAAACACCCACAGCCGTACCAATGAAGGCCAGTATGCTCAGGCCAAGGTAATGGGCCACAGAGGAGATAACGGCGCTCATCCCCAAAACCGTCAGTGTCGAATCACAACCAGAGATGATCAGGTTACTTGTCAGATCCCAAAGAACTTCCCAGTTTGACATGTATCCCTGAGGAAAACAAACAAAATACCTTTATGACAAACAAGTGTTTACAAATTACAATTGATCATTTGACTGACGTATCAAAGTTGCATTAAAGGCCAATAAATGTTAGAAATTTACCACTCTAGAGTTTATCACTACAACTTCCACTGTGAATGGGTTAGGGTTAGTGGATCAGATACAGAGCTTGGAGCGAGCTTATCCGAATGCCTTAGTTATTGTCTTGGGCCTCTTTCACAAAGGTAACCTCACACACGAACTCCCAAAATACAGACGGTTTAAATTTTAAATGAAAAGCCCAACCAGAGAGAACACTCTGGATCACTGTCACAGCACAGTTAGCCGTCTCCGACCATGTGATGGTCCCTCTGCTACCCAAATCCAGGCAGTAACTGAAACTCTGTAACCCTGCTGTGAGCACAACAAAGCTGTGGTCCAGTGAAGCCGTTGAGGTTCTGCAGGCGTGTCTGGGCTGGTATGTTTTCAGGACTGTAACAAACTGTTGGGATGAGTACAGATGCTGTAACATCATATATCAGCTTCTGTGAGGACAGCTGTGTACCAACATGCACCAGGGTGAGGTACCACGACAAACCCTGGATCACAGCTGAAGGAGGAAGGCTCGGGCCGAGGAGGAAGCGTTTAGGAGCGGGGACAAAAACATGAAGGTACGAAGCTACTCTGAGAAGCTCCAACACCAGATCTCAGCCAACGACTCCACATTGTCTGGAAGGGGTTCGGACAGGTTACCAGCTACAGACCCAAAGCCCCCCACTCCGTCAACAATGCACGCCCAACCGATGAACTGAACGACTTTAGATCAGATCCTCCTCCTTCCCCACCCCAGCAGGGGCTCAGGCCTCTTCACACCTTGCCACCTCAGAGATCCCCTCCTGCCTGTGCAGATCAGCTGTCTCCAGCGTTCACTGCCATCTTCAACACCTCACTGGAGACATGTCATGTACCAGCTCGCTTCAAGACCTCCACCATCATCCCCATCCCCAAAAAGCCAAGGATCAGGGGACTGTAGGACTACAGACCTCTCTCTCGTTCTGACCTGTGTAGTAATGAAGTCCTTTGAGCGCCTTGTGCTTCAACACCTTAGATATCTCACAGACCCTCTCCTGGACCCCCTGAAGTTCACCTACAGGGCCAACAGGTCTGTAAATGACACAGTTATGGCCCTCCACTACATCCTCCAGCACCTGGACTCTGCAGGAAACTACATCAGAATCTTGATTGTGGAATTCAGCTCCGCATTCTACACCATCACCGCCCGTTACAAGTCAAAACACACTCTAGACTTTCCAAGGATTAAATGTCAAGCATAGTTTGGTATCTGCAAAGAAGAAAATTATTTTTTAGCTTCCACAATTACAATTATTATACACAAGTTTAGTAGGATCACAGGGAAATAGATTCTTTTTTGAAGAGCTGATAAATACCAAACAAGATTCTAAAACGTATTAAAATGATGGCCAATCTCCACAAGTGCAGTTCAATGTTGAACCCATAAAGAAATTTCTGACTTGACAGAAATAGCCAAATTAAAATCAGGCTGACTGTTTCTGATCTTACCTGCGAGTGTGAGCTTCCATCCATGGTGCCTCCTGTGGTTTTACTGCTCTCCTGCCTTGCCACTTGCACCACATACACGAGGATCATTCCCTGTGCAGTGATTCTGCTCAGCCAGAATACCCGCAGCACATCTGGAAACCTGATCCTTTTCCATGTGTCCTCCAGGAGCAGCTGAAGCCCATATATTCTATACATGTGACGTACAAGCAGGTAGACATATCGGCAGGAATAGTAGAAGCATTTAAGCTTCATTGCCAGGCATACAGCTGTATTAAGTGCAAGCAACAGGCCTGACAATGTGGCAACCAGCTGCCTAACATCCACTGGTAGCTCAATCATCAGTGTCCACAGAGGGATCATAATATCCAGGACCACAACTGCAGCAAAAAGTGACTGGACATTGAGGAGGAAAATGTAGCCAAGACCAAAAATGAGCTGGACAACAGCCATACCCATCCATAGTGTCGAAGCATTCTTGGGCAGCAGATGGAAGCCCAGTGCCGCATTATAGTAGTAGCTGTAAATATCGGAGTGAGAAGTGGCATAATAGTTGAAGAGCACCGCTGCCATCCCTAATAGAGCAGCACAGAAGAGCGTGTAGAACTTAAACAAAGCTTTCTGGGACAGCAACAGAACCACACTGGAGATGAAGACACCTGCAAAACAATAGAAAAACAAGAGGACATCTGTAAGGCCATTTTTTACTGCTCTTGGACTGATTAGTTTTAGAGGGAGTTTTTCTTGCTAATGTAGCTCCTGATTGAGGGTAGAGTACCGTAGATATTCCTACAATAGTGAGGACCCTAACCCTACAATAGTGAGGACCCTAACCCTACAATAGTGAGGTCCCTAAGCCTACAATAGTGAGTACCCTAACCCTACAATAGTGAGGACACTAACCCTAACCCTACAATAGTGAGGACCCTAACCCTACAATAGTGAGGTCCCTAAGCCTACAATAGTGAGGACCCTAACCCTACAATAGTGAGGACCCTAACCCTCTAATAGTGAGGACACTAACCCTACAATAGTGAGGACCCTAACCCTCTAATAGTGAGGACACTAACCCTAACCCTACAATAGTGAGGACCCTAACCCTCTAATAGTGAGGACACTAACCCTAACCCTACAATAGTGAGTACCCTAACCCTACAATAGTGAGGACACTAACCCTACAATAGTGAGGACACTAACCCTACAATAGTGAGGACACTAACCCTAACCCTACAATAGTGAGGACACTAACCCTACAATAGTGAGGACCCTAACCCTACAATAGTGAGGACACTAACCCTACAATAGTGAGGACCCTAACCCTACAATAGTGAGGACACTAACCCTACAATAGTGAGGACACTAACCCTACAATAGTGAGGACCCTAACCCTAACCCTACAATAGTGAGGACCCTAACCCTACAATAGTGAGGACCCTAACCCTACAATAGTGAGGACCCTAACCTCTAATAGTGAGGACACTAACCCTAACCCTACAATAGTGAGGACACTAACCCTAACCCTACAATAGTGAGGACACTAACCCTACAATAGTGAGGACCCTAACCTCTAATAGTGAGGACACTAACCCTAACCCTACAATAGTGAGGACCCTAACCCTAACCCTACAATAGTGAGGACACTAACCCTAACCCTACAATAGTGAGGACACTAACCCTAACCCTACAATAGTGAGGACACTAACCCTACAATAGTGAGGACCCTAACCCTCTAATAGTGAGGACACTAACCCTAACCCTCTAATAGTGAGGACACTAACCCTAACCCTACAATAGTGAGGACACTAACCCTAACCCTACAATAGTGAGGACACTAACAACCAAGTACACGATGATTGTTCATATGCTTACAAAAACCATTGGCTTTATTTTGTAAAGGGCTACAAAAGTCAGTTAAGCCTCACAAACATGTTATAACACTCAAATCCACAATCATCAGCATCCAGAGCAGCAACTAAAAACTAAATATATTCTGTCACTAAACAGGATTTATCAGTTATTCTCACCACAATACAATCAACTCGTTAATTATGTTCAAGGAAAGGAGGAGTGGTTAAGAGTGGTTAAATGGTTTTGTGCCTTAAACAAAACTAAGCACCCCAATTCACCGAGCCACTGGATGATAGTCACACTCACTTCAGACTAGTTTATTTCCTAGTCTGACTTAAACAACCCTTTAGAAATGAACAGGTTGTTCCAACAAGGATGATTGATGCCGTTAATCCACAGAACATATCCGGTTGACATGAAACAAATCTACAAAAACTGCTTTAAATAAATGTGGTCCAGCTAAAACTAGAGTCATTTCAGATTGCTCATTGCGAGAGTAAATATAGAATCAATGACAATTGTACCATAATCGATATATGACTACATGGGGTTTAGATTATAGCGGTTGGATTCCAGATTGGACTGCAACAAACCAAAGAATAAAGTATTTGTTCCAGTCGTTATTAACTTTAACGTCTAAACATGCAGGTTCTCTTCCAGCAGAACCCAAACGGGCCGTAGACGAGAAACCCATTAAAGACCGTGAAATGGATTTACTCCAAAAGTGATCGATTAACAGGGTGCTTGATCAAACAAACATGCTCTTGTTACCGAAGCTCACCTGTGATTCTGATCGCCAACTTTGCCACCGAACCGGCCCATCCAGAACCTGCATCATAGTGGGAGTTAAAAATGGCGTCTAGAATGAAAATACAGGGAACTCGCAGAACCACGTCCAGCACCACGAAGACCTGATGGCCGATCCTGGCTTGAGCAGTCGCCATATGACACTGACGAGGGGGTTACAATCCTAGTGTCCTGGGTTGCAAGAGTATAGTTCCAGTTAGTCCCATCGCTAGTTTCTTAGATAACCAGGACGCCACTTGTGCCCGCCATATTGGTCAGCTCGACCTCCTGTTGACTGTCGTTCCACGACCAAATTCCACCTTAGGCTTCTCCTTCGACTGTGCTGCCAGTGAAAGCAGGTCATCAGGTGTTGGTAATCAGCTGTCGGACTGGTCACCTCAGCCTGAAGCTCAATCGATTAAGCAGCACGGCTGGTTTGGTGACGTCACTGCGTTCCCGAGGGTGCGGCGAATGACGCCACATTTCCGCGTGCATTTCCACTATTAAACAAATTTATCCGCATTAGTTTGTTTTATTCTATTTTTAAAGGTAACTATTACAATTAGAAATAAACCTTTTAGTTAAGATGTAATTCAATGACAAAATATCTCGACATTAATGTTGGAACAGCAACAAAAGTCACAATTGCCCAAAAAAAAAATAAAAAAAATAGGCAATCCAAGTCAAATGATTCCATATGATTCCTGAAACTCCAGGATTACTGAGTTGAATGAGGGAAGAAGACTTTTCTGGTGTTGTTGTAAATGATGCTTGCAAGCTCCTGTGGGTCTTCATCTCTTGCAGCTGCCATCACCTCCAGAATTTGTCTGAAACAAACAGACATCCGTTTGCTAGCATGAAAATGTATTATGCCTCTAATATAAGTCTCGGCAGCACTCACATGATGTGACATGGCTCATTCCTGTCCTTTAGACAATGTCCTGCCTCCCATTTCTTTTTTGTGGGAAATGTAGTTTGGATATACTTGGATCCTGCATGTGTGTTCCTTATGCAACACCACGGAGCATCTAAACCAGGACACAAACATGAATGTATAAGGAATTATTTAACCTCCAAGGACCCGACCTCATTAACATGGTTTTTAAAATTTCCCCCACTAAGAAGATTTATTCTATATAGAACTACTAAGTTAATACATTCCAAAATGTGATATCCACACAATTGTAAGCCAGGACTTAGGAGGCTCAGTTTTATATTAATAAAATTAATCTAAAGCACATCTTAAGATGAAGCAATAGAAATGTGTCACTTTGAATGTGATTAAGTAATAACAAATAAAGGTACTGTTAACATCAGCCTTTATTGTCCCGTTTCACCAGAAACTCACCTGTTTCTATCATCAGCCTGTCTGATGGAACCGATTTCATTGCTTCCACATTCGCCTCAGTTTTCAATGAACTAAGTGAAAAAACACAGGTGAAACTTTGCTGTTGCTTTGAAATAGGTCACTTCAGAAATAATTCTGCACACCAAAATCCCAAATAATTGAAGTCATAATTGTGTCAAATTATACAAATAAAATCCAATCCTCCATCAAGAGTATTGCAACACTTTAACTCTTGTGTTGTGTGGCTTTAACTCTCTTTTGACATTAATGTTCACTCTAGTTACACTACACTGTAAAATAGACACAGGAAGCATTTTATGAAAAAGAAAACATGGACATTTTTAATGTATCAACATTGATGAATTTTACAATAGAGGGATGGTAATTTACTAATCCGATAACAATTAAATGACTGCCACCATGGTGACAAATTTAGAATGTCATATTGTATGTACATACATCCACTATATCCATCCCCCAACAATACCGTATCTATGAGCTCTTGCTAGCAAATTGTGGTAATATAGATAAAAAGGGACCATTTTGAAAAAGCTAAAAAAAAAAAGTGGCATTCGGTTTAGTTTTGCTTTGCTTTAGGGTTAGGGTTGGGGTTGGGGTTAGAGTTGGGGTTGGGGGTTAGGGTTAGGGTTGGGGTGGGGTTGGGGTTGGGGGTTAGGGTTAGGGTTGGGGTTAGGGTTAGGTTAGGGTTGGGGTGGGGTTGGGGTTGGGGTTAGGGTTGGGGTTAGTTGGGGTGGGGGTAAGGGTAGGGTTGGGGTTAGAGTTGGGGTGGGGGTTAGAGTTGGGGTTGGGGTTAGAGTTGGGGTTAGAGTTGGGGTTGGGGTTAGGGTTGGGGTGGGTTTAGGGTTGGGGTTAGAGTTGGGGTTGGGGTTAGAGTTGGGGTTAGAGTTGGGGTTAGAGTTGGGGTTGGGTTTAGGGTTGGGGTTGGGGTTAGAGTTGGGGTCAGGGTTATCCCACCCACTCTCACCATCCATTAATTCCGATGTAAAGGTCCATGTCGATGAAGGCTGCAGCTTCCCGAGCATCCCCATCAAATGAGTGCACCTGACAGAAAACATCAAAAAAGGAATAACGTGAAGAAAGAATTCCTTTCAAGAAAAACCCTTACAATGACCTACTTACACACCCTTTAACTGATACGTTGTGGAAGAACCTTTTCATTTTATTGCAGCAGTCAACATTTGGCAATATTTTACACAAGTGCTCCTGATCTGTCCGATTGTGGGGAAATCTCGTGTACAGCTCCCTTCAAATCACCATTCAGAAGTCTAATTGAATTCAGCTTTAGGCTCTGGGTGGGGCATTCGGAAAATAACTTTCCATTGGCGCCATCCTTCAGTTGATGTGGATGTATGCTTTGGACTTTTGAAAAACTTTAACATGAAAATGCTCTGTAACGTTCCAACAGAAGCATGAAGGCGTTGTGACAGTGCCGGACTTCCAGTTCCTGGGAATGTCCATATTGTGCCACATTTTCTCCACTTGATGATGGATATCTTCACAGTCTTACATGTGTAGATAATGCCGTGGGAATGTTTTATACCCTTTCCCAGACCTTTCAACGCTGAGATCCCTGTGGTGCTCTCGAAGCTCTCTGGAATATGGCTTTGGCTGGAAAATGCAACAAATAATATGCTACTAAAAAATATGCAAAAAATAATGGCTGGTAAATATCCTTATAACTGGGGATGTGGCTATGTTCAAAACAAATTAGTCACATTTGAACTAGCCACATCCCTAATATGCAACTGCATTTCTTTTATTTTCTTTCACCTAAAAGAGTCACACCTTGTTTTCAGTTGAACTGTTCATGTTATTGGTCGAATTGAACATTTTTGGTTTTTTTAAACCAGGAGTGTATTGACTTTTAATAGCTGCTGTATGAAATACCTGTTTTTTTAAATTTGAGAATATATATAGAATAAATCATTCCAAGGTCATTCGATCATTCCAAATCCATGAAATGGATATAGGACAAGAGAAACAAGAGAAAAGTTTAGGATGCTATTATAATATACTAATATGTCCAACTTGTGAACCTAATGCATTTAAAAACACATGTTTTGGACATATGTAGTAAAACAAAAAGATTCCCAACATGACTATGACTACAGTGAAGTGGACAGTATCCTTGTTCAAACACACTCACCACTCCTCCAACACACCGATCTCTGTTGGTCCTCATGATGTCTGCCAACATGGAGAAACCAATGGTCAAAAGGTTCCTCTCAAAATCCCTCTCATACTATAGTTGTGCTGCCTGTGGCGTATCGGAGATGTTCTGGCACGGGACGCACTCTTGTAACTTAAAATATTTGGCATCATCACAGACAACTAGAAAAGTGCTGTATAAATACAGCCATAAAATACATTTTTAGGTACTTGCACTTTACTTGTTATATTTACTTATTATTTTAGCTTTCACTCACAACTTTATATAATTCGGAAAAAAAAAATCAGACAGTAAACTATCACTGTTCAATATGTACTTTTACTTTATGTTTCCTTAACATGTTTAAGCAAAAGAATATACAGTATTTAGATGTACAAACATACCAATGAATGCTTGATGGGCATTTCTGCAGTGGAGGAACATGGGGAGGTTCGTCTCCTCTGCTACCTCAAACTGCTTCTCAAAGTACCTGCATCAAATCAGTAAAAGGAAAATCAAGTTATTCCGTAAACACGACAACAGTTTAGCCAGAAAGAATATTTCTAAACCTGATAAATTCCATCCGTACTGTATTTTTATGAGTAAAATGGGGTTAAATTTTCCCTTTGACAATATACTGTACATGGATAGACTTGACTTACTTGAGTTGAGTTTCTTTTGGGCAGAATTCCAACCTGTCAAAATCTGGCAAAAATATTAAGAACACCCTTAATAATATGAACATTGCAGGTCATTATTATCATTCGGAAGTGGCCCTTTTTGCTCACAAGCCCAGTTGTGGTGAGGCATTTGATACTTGTCAGTCTGCAATAAATCATTTTTCTGACAGTATCTTTGAATTAAACAGGGTTCTCTCTTGAAAAATGAAATGTAAATGTATGTTGTTGTTTTTGTAATATATTTTCAGCAATAGATGGAGTGTTTATACCACATTACATTTAATAAAATGTTTGGGACTTTAACAGACAACAAAGCATGAATATTTGAGATTTATTATACAAATTATTTCACAGAAATAACAGTATCAAAATTCACATTTAATTGTTGACTGCTAGCATAATTAGCACGCTTTGTGTAACGTTATGGCTGATCCTGTATTATTTAAAAACTGGAACAGTTTCCTGGCATATTAGTTGTACAATTGGACAAGCCTGGTGTTGAGAGGAGATGGAGATGTGTGATGACCCCTGACCCCTTTATTGTGTATAGCATGCACAATACATACCTAGTCCACACTCACCAACAGCCACCACTTTTCCTCTGTGTTTTGCTGCCAGCTCTTTCAGACCTGAAAGGTACTGAGATTCACAATTCTGCTCAAAATCACAGCAGCGAGTGGGATGGCAGCCAACGGTGCAGTAGAAGTCCTCTTTTAAAAAAAAAGCAGAAAGAGCTTTAGATTGAAAGTAAAAACCAACATCCATAATGACAAATTTTGACTAAAAGATTAGCTTGTTTTCTATGCATTACCCCTGCTCTCAGCTAGATTAAGGGCATTCTTGCTGTCTTCAAGACTCCCCCCTGTGATGATAAACTGTGCCACAGTACATTTTCATTATTGAGAAATTACACTGAAAACGTTTAATTTTACGACATCAAGAGTGAACAACATTTTTTCCCTGGGAACAAAAATATTTCTGCCTTTTTGTAGTTGAACAAATACTGGAATTTAAAGCAGAGATCTGCACTTTTTCCATTAATTTAATGTTGGAATTCTTACATACAAACATACAACTATGATAAATCAATGACATGCTAACCCAGTTCAAAAAGATTTTCAAATGATCCTCTTATAGGAAAATAAGGGACTTACTTTTTCCACACCAACTTTTAGGGCTCTGTCAATGATCTGGTTAAAATCATCTACAAAATACGTAAACGCATAAAAGCTGAGTTCATATTAACATTTGGAATCAGTCGATAGGACAAAAATTTGCAAGCTTCTTACCTTCATGTTTCTGCTTCCCTCTGTAAAGGCCTCTAAACATAGGATCTGTCAGATTGACGCCAATATCTGAGAAGCAGTTATTTATTATTATATATCATTGTGACAATCTTTTAATGTAACAAAATAGATTTAGGAAAATGCCTCATAATCAAACAGAATTAATAAGTAATCAAAGTTTTTTTTTAAAAAAAGAGAAGAAGAAGAAAAAGGTACTGGAGGAACACATAGACTGCAATTAATTAGAGCCTAAGAGCATCAGAACTACCTGGAAAAAATCCCAACCCATAAACGCCAGATGGAAAAGTCTGGGCCCCGTCTTCGCTGGGACAGGGTCTCTAACCCTAACCCTGACCCTAACCCTGACCCTAACCGTAAAGTATGTAGTCAATAGAACCCTAACCCTAACACTGACCCTAACCCTAACCCTAAAGTATGTAGTCAATAGAACCCTAACCCTAACCCTGACCCTAACCCTGACCCTAACCGTAAAGTATGTAGTCAATAGAACCCTAACCCTAACCCTGACCCTAACCCTGACCCTAACCGTAAAGTATGTAGTCAATAGAACCCTAACCCTAACCCTGACCCTAACCCTGACCCTAACCCAAAAGTATGTAGTCAATAGAACCCTAACCCTAACCCTGACCCTAACCCTAACCCTGACCCTAACCGTAAAGTATGTAGTCAATAGAACCCTAACCTTAACCCTGACCCTAACCCTAACCCTAAAGTATGTAGTCAATAGAACCCTAACCCTAACCTTAACCCTAACCCTCTAACCCTAACCCTAATGCCGGGTTCACACTGGATACCCAAGTGCTGCAAATAGTCCCAGCTGGTGTTTTGGCCGCCTGGTCTATTTTGTGTGTTCAGGAGACATCTGAACGTGTGTGACAGAACATGAGTCCAGGAATCCTGAGTCCAGGAATCCTGAGTCCAGGAATCCTGTATGTTGCCATATGAGACCACTCATACAGTAGCTGAGTTACTTGTGCTTTTGACTAAGACCACACGCGTGTTATATACATCATATCAACTGCGTCACACTTGATTCTCGCAACCTCTGAACAAAATGCTGATTTCCAAAAAATGGTTTTAGGTTGACAGACAGGTCCTTGTTCATGACTTTGCTGGTCAATTCAGATTTTAAGCGGTCCTGGTTTCCAGCTGTACAGTAAATGCACCAACAAGATGCTTGCTGATGCTGTAGGAGATGTTATTCTGGACTGGGTCCTTTTACTTGCGTTGCAGTGTTGAGTAACTGACTGAAAACTACAAAATGGTATCAGTGCACACTTAATGCTGGGTAAAATGTTCAAATATCGATTTGATATGAATAAAAATAAAATATAACCATGATGGTTTCCATCGACTCCTGTCCAATAAAAAAAAGACACGAAAAATTACAGCCTTTACAGCTGACTGTATCTCAAGAAAACAAAAATAGCTATATAAACGTTATCCACGATTCTATTTATACAAATAAGTTGGTCATACTTTTTTAGCCAATTTCCCATTGTGAAGTTTCGTGTGCGCATAGAGCCTCGAGAAGTGAATCCTTTTCAAATCCATTTTGTTGAAAAGCTTGAATACATCACGAACCCATGTTTTGCTAAGACCTAACCCTGCCAAATAAATGCGTACTTACCTATGAATTTGTAATGATCCATGATTGTACAGCACTTATGAAATTATCCAACAGCACACGCCGCTGTCAGCCATGCAAACATACCGTAAGTACTATAGCAGAGAGAAAGCACATTCATTTATCTTTGCCTTGCTGTTAGGTTGTCAAGATTTAGGATGATTCGTTTGTTGTTGGTCAATTACTCACGTTCAAATCAATATTTGAAATGCATGCCATTTACTTAACAAACTTAAAACAAACAAACAAACAAAAAACCGACCCCTTTTCGCAGTAATAATACATTACGGTAACGACAAAAGACCGGAAGGAAGTACGACAGCCAGTTTCATTGATTACTTTTTTTAAACAAACTTTATTAACCATACGATTGGAATTTTTTACGTTGACGTAAAGGTTAAGCATATCTGCAAATAAATGAGAAAACGGAAGAAAATTAGTCGACAAATAAATAATAGAGAAAAATAACCCTACAAAATAAAAGTAACCATGCTGGGATTACAAGAAAAAAAAATCAATCCAAACTGAAAACATTAAAATGGCAGCAGATTCTCAAGTTCTTGTTTTTTTTTTTTTTGTTTTTTTTTTTGCAGAGACTGAAAATATAGTTCTAGGTCTTTCATAATAACAAAAGACATTTGCTTTGGTAGTTTACATTTGTAGATGTAAAATTAGATTTCAGGTGTTGCAGCATATTTTATAAAACCAAAAAGTATATTTTTCAAACGCAGATTAAAGTCAATGATGTTATCCAGGATAAATGTACATATAGCTTGCCACAATTTATGAGAATATGTTCAATTCCAAAACAAATGTCTCAGTGTTGGAGTCAGAATGTACAATTTGAAACCAGATCCTCGTATTTGAAGTAAAAAGGCTCTGAAAGGGTTTCCACATTGTCCCAAATCCACTTTGCCTTGGTTCGCTAGGTTAGGGTTAGCCAGTTGCTACCAGTGAAGAGAATTGTGTTTACCTTGTTATCATGTATTGTACCATATGATTCTGTTTTCAGTTAGAAGTACTTTAGAAGTTAGGAATGGTAGAATCATTAGCAAGTTTAATAAAGATTAGTGACCCTTCATTGACAGGATTGTTGTTTAGACAGTTGTAATCTCAGGAGACAATCAGGCTGAAGGTGTTAAACAGACATCGTAAAATGGGACAGCAGAGTGGTGTTGATAAGCTCATCTGCAGGAAGAATGTGAATTTTGGCCTGGCCATTTGGGAAACACCGGAGAACAAGGACTGTACCAACATCCAATGGGACTGGAAGAAGAAGACGAGGTCATCCAAGAAGAAGGACTGGATTGGACTGTATGAGCATTGATAATTCGCATCTGTGTTTCTATAAAAGATTGGGTCAAGGGATAGTCAGGGGATCAGACTTCATGCCTTGACAATTGACTCTGTTATTGTAGGGTTATGAACTGGCCGGGGCTCTGTAATATTTGTATCTTGAATTGGTTCTATTTGCTAAATACATTTTGAAATTGGCATTTTTCTTCTTGAAGTCTTCATTCAAAGAATACGCAGATCGGCAGTGACACATGTGAGCTATTGCGATCCAACACCACACACAGTCCTGTTTAGACTACATGATTTTTAACCATATGTACGTTTTTGCTCTTCTCCCACAAGATAGCTCAGTTGTGATTTAGCATGTAGATAGCAAGCTGGCCTATGGGATCTGTATATGAGCTGTGTTTCGCTTATATTTTGCCGACCTGGAAGCTAACCCTAACCCTAACCCTGGAAGCAAAAGCTAACCCTAACCCTAACCCTAACCAACCTGGAAGCTAACCCTAACCCTAACCAACCTGGAAGTTAACCCTAACCAACCTGGAAGCTAACCTAACCCTAACCCTAACCAACCTGGAAGCTAACCTAACCCTAACCCTGGAAGCAAAAGCTAACCCTAACCCTAACCCTAACCAACCTGGAAGCTAACCCTAACCCTAACCCTAACCCTAACCCTAACCCTAACCCTAACCAACCTGGAAGCTAACCCTAACCCTAACCCTAACCCTAACCCTGTCATGGTCCTAGTTTTCTTGTTATTGAGTGCCGCATTTTCATTCTCTCTCATCCTCATCTGGGCAGAAGACTGTCAGGAGCAGCTGCCAGCCAATGACAATCAGCTCTCTTTTAAAGGCCGGTCATGGTTTCCTACAAGTCCAAGTTCATTCTCCATGCTACCGTCTGTGCCAGTACCATGTTTTCCATGTTTTTTACCTTCATGATTTTTCCTCCTTTGACAGGCTTATCTGTGCCTCTCTCAAATTTTTCTATTTTTCAGTGCCTACTGAAGAGAGCCAGTCTCGGCACTTGCTGCTGTTCCGAGTTTTTTCTTTTTTTCCCAGATGTGCTGTGAAAGCCAAAGTAATTAATGCACTAATGTAATGCACAACCTAACTTTAGATGTACGATATTGCAATATCCAAGGTGTAGCCAACTGTGTTGCTACTTAAATGTAATCACAATTAAATAATAAGTATTAACATGTGGTAGCTTAATATCAATTATGCTTTTATTGTAACACAAGGGGTGGGCAGGGTGTACAAATTGAACATAATAAAATGTTACTCAACCACTCCACCTGGAGTAAGGCTTTCTACAGCTGCAACTGTATGAATGCTTATCTGGGGAAAGATGGCAGATGTGTCAGTTACGCTTTGTTAAGTTATGCATTAGATATTGTTCATTTTTTCATGGTGGGAGTATTTTAAATGGTTATATTGTGGGGGAGATATGTGTCAGAGGGCAGTAATTGGGTATTCACTTCACGTCACTAATATAATAATTAATAATTCACTTTTTCAGAGAGAGTGAGAAACACCAAGGTGCAGGTTGAGCAGTCTTTGTCTGCCCTGGGTGCAGTTTGAGTGAGAAGCACAGAGGTGCTACTGGTTTTCAACCTGTTTATGAAGTTGAAGTCAAATCAAATAATGGACCAAGATGAATTGAGTTGATTCCTGAGTCCTCTGTGCTGAGCCTAGTTGAGTTCAGGCAGATGAACTCATAATACTCGACAGGCTTAACGTCCCTACGCAGACCGGGTGGACTTTTGTGACATTAGCAGACATGTAATATGTTCTAGTTTGAAAGGGAGGGCTCTGCTGTCTGCCTTCTTGTTTTGGAAGCAAGAACAGTTTCCTCAGACACCTGTGTCATCTTTCTGTTCTCTCTCATCGAAGGATCAACTTGGCTTATCATGAGTACAACGTAAGGTAAGGTTCTGCAAAAATAAGGAATTGAAGATGAAGTTTTCTTCTAAGCCTGCTACAGTCTTGCTCTAGAACCACATATGTCTTAAAATGTTTGTGATAGACTATGGGATGCTCTAGATGGGAATGTTTGATTGGGTGGGCGGCAACGTTGAGCTAAGCTCAAGCTTCAGTTTCCTGCCTTCCTGTAATAGAGCACTGCTGGGCAGAGTATCTAGGCACAGAGGTGTCAGTCAGTGTCCTGAAGCCCTGCTGGATGCTGGGCTAGGTATCAGTTGTCTTTGGGCTTCCTGGAGCAAGCTTCAGGTTCATGCCACAGTAGATTTGTACTGGCTGTTTAATTTACTCTGGAGAAGGCCCGTGGCTCTCTGTGGCTCCAGTATACTTTAGTTTAATGGCTACCTATAATAGAGTAATCCTGGGAAGAGTGTGAAGCTACAGAGATGTCTAATGGCTTCCTGAAACTCCAACATACTTTAAGTTCATTACTGCCTGCATTAGAGAGAGATGCTTCCAGATTATTCGGTTTTGCAAAAAGCCTGGAGCTCAATTCTGCTTTTGTTTTGTATATTTGTAGATGCTAGACATTGTATCAGTCTAGAGAGGCCTGATGGCTTCTTGCAGATATATGCTTTAAGTTCATGTCTGCCTGCATCAGAGTGATGTTGCCTGGTAAATGGGTTCTGGAAAAAAGGCCCGTGAATTTTTGAAGCTGGACCTTCATGCAACAGAGCAAAGTCGCTTAGAGTATCAGGCTAAAGAGATGTCTGAGCGCTACCTGAAGTCTGTTTCAGGTTTATGAATGTCCACATTAAAGTAATGCTGCCTGGTCAATGGCCAGCTTGAGTATGCTGCGCATATTACCTGACTACATTGGTCTTTTGACTCCCAGAAGCTCCATTCCACTTCAAATTCACGTGTTCCTGCAATAGAGAAATGTAAATTTCCCCATGTGGGACAAATAAAGGACCTGAAACTGAAATAGAGATGCCAGGCAGGGTATAAGCTGTCTGTTGGCTTCCGGGAGATCCAGTACATTCCATGTTGGCTCCTGCCCATATGAGAGTGGTGCTGCCTGGTTAATGGCCACCACGAGCACCCCCACCCGGACCACAAGCAGCAGGGCCGAACTGCTTCTATTACTGTTGTTGTTGTTGCTGCTGTAGTCGTTGTGTCTTAATCAAGATAAGTCAACACTAGATGGCACTGTATTCCTGTCGAAATGATTCCCATTATCTAGCAGTGGTTGTACACAGGTTAGGTTGTACCTAACCCTAACCCTAACCCAAACCGTCTAACCATAACCCTAACCTAACCCTAACCATAACCCTAACCGTAACCTAACCCTAAACTAACCCTAACCCTCTAACCATAATCCTAACCTAACCCTAACCATAACCCTAACCATAACCCTAACCATAACCCTAACCGTAACCTAACCCTAACCTAACCCTAACCTAACCTAACCCTAACCATAACCCTAACCTAACCCTAACCCTCTAACCATAACCCTAACCTAACCCTAACCTAACCTAACCTAACCTAACCCTAACCTAACCTAACCCTAACCTAACCTAACCCTAACCGTAACCTTAACCCTAACCCTCTAACCCTAACCCTCTAACCCTAACCTAACCCTAACCTAACCCTCTAACCCTAACCTAACCCTAACCCTCTAACCTAACCCTAACCTAACCCTCTAACCCTAACCCTCTAACCCTAACCTAACCCTAACCTTTCTGCAGCTCTGTAAACCATTTGTTCATTTTCTTTCTTCCTTTTGCATCATTTGTCTTGCCCATTAACAACGTAGAATTTTCCAGCATCTCTGCAATTATCCTGAAAGCCTTTGAGTGAAACTGCTGATGCTCATTTCATTTTGGGATTTTATAAAGAATAAGGCTAAATGTGACAGTTATGTGTTACAAGTACAGTTAAATTTAAAAACAACAAAAATCACAGAAGCAGATACTCAAATCACAGGAAGGATTTTGTATTAAAACTCAATGAGGGGACACAATTTTTGGTAGTTTAATACACAGCGAAGCATGGTCAACATCAAATTCTATAGATACTACTTCACCACTGGATCAAATTTGGCCATGACCTCCACTTCTTTTAGGAAAATGCCCCTTTATGGAGTAATAATAATAATAATAATAATAATAATAATAATAATAATAATAATAATAATATGTACTTTTAAAAAATTAACATGCTTTAGACAATATGAATTGTAACACAACAGACAACTAGGGTTAAAAATTCTACACCCCTGCCATATGGGTAAAAAGGGAATATCATCTTGATTGACAATTAAAAGTAGGAAAATGTTAGTTAGTCAGATGTAGACACCTACTGAGTAGGTTTAATATTTATATGTAATCCTAAAATAGTAAAGACACATCCATGTCATCCAGCTACAGAAATGTAGAACTTGTTATTTGCTGATTAGCCTGCAACTTTCAGGGTTAAGGTTAACTGTTTTAATAACTGATGCGGCATCAGTGATACCGTACAACTGATGTAACGGTGGAATGGGAGAGACAGTTCCCAACCCGTACTTCATTAGGGTTAGGGTTAGGGTTAGGTGTGGCTAATCCTAACCACACCTTCTAAGAGGAGCTGAAAAATGTTTTTGGGTTGAGTGACCAGAACTAACATGACACGCAGCTTGATGGCATCTAAGTAGGGCAAAAGAATGGTGGTCTATTACTCTATTGACTGGGCAATGGGAGACAGCTGTGAGTGGGGAGGGACCTGTCACTGCACCTGTTTGAAGCAGACCTCTACTCCACCTCAGGCTCCTGTGCCTCTGCTGCCACCCCTCCACGACCCCATGCACCCTCCACACCGGCCCTACGACTGTGCCATTGATCTTTTGCCACCCAAGGTCCATTTGTATGCCATTGGTCATGCCTTTCTGACAGTCCAGGCCCTGATCACTGACATTCTGCAGGATATGCCAAACACACACCGGTCCAGCTGTTTCATGTCCACCACAGGATTCCACCTATTTTGATGTGCCCAGTTCCCAGCATTCGCCCCAGAAGTTTCTGATCCTTCTGCATGCGCTTTCATCCATTGCCAATGAACCCAGGTCCAAGCACAGACCAGCCTTTTGCATTCAGTGCACCACTCCACCACCTGAGCCAGGCTGAGGCCAGTCCTTCCGCTCCATGTGGAATCTGAGAAGTTTACTCCCAGGTTCAGCAGCTCTTTAGAGTCAACGGGCCAATGTTGGTGAGGCTTCAACTGCCTCAGCCCCTGCAAACCTTCCATATCTCAAGGGTTAAACTGGTCCATGAAGGTCCCCTGTCTCCAGCTGTTTCACCTGTTCCTCCTCACAGGGTCATCAACGGATGTCCAGTGTATTTAGTGCAATGCTGGATCTGTTCCTGCCTCCGTGGGGACTGGGGCCAGAGGGTGGGGAGATTCATTACTTGGTGGACTTCTCTTTACCTTCACCTCACCACCAGTAGGCATATTTATATATTACATTACATTATATTATATTATTATAGTATAATAATTATTTGTAGTTAGTTTGATTGGGCATTAGGGTTTGGAATAACCCTTTACATTTTAATCTATGAGCTTATACATTTTAGGAGTAATATGTGATATTGAAACATTCTTCCTAAACTTTTCCTAAAGTTGAGAAATGTCAGCTTTCTGCAGCTGGATCAGTTCCTTGTAAATCTGCAATATACAAGGACAACGCCTGCACTACTTAGTGTCCTTTAATTTGCATTTACATAGTAGGTTAATCATTATACTATATGTCCCGTTAATTTAACTTCCCCCTCTGTCTCTCTGGACAGTTTGCTGAGAGATTATTAAGCATATGTGTAATGTATTGTGTGTACTATATGCAAAAAATATTTAACAGTAGCCCATTTTTATTCTCATAAAGGACACATTTATTTTTTACTATAGATTGGTCAAGATTTCTGTACTGAGCCTGCCAAATAACTAAATATAATACAAATCAATAACATACTAGAATGAAATCTATTTATTTTGTTGACACTAATGACCCATTTGTCTGTATGTATCGGAATGGGATTGATATCTGACATCCCATAATAAACTTTTATTCCCCGGATTAAATAATTCTGCTTGAGAACATCTGAAAGTGCCACTGCCTGAATTGTGGGTCCCCCTGTAAAAAGCCCACACCTCTCCCCATTATGCCATGCTAAATTATGATTTTAAAAAAAATATGAGAGGAATTTGTTATAGAGTTAGAGAAGTAGGAATTTGTTTTTTGTACAAATTGGGGATGGGAAATGGGCGGCTCCTTCACGGTATACACACGACGGGGCTCCACTCTGCCAAATAATTAGCCCGTGTAGAAGGACAAAGGCTTTTATTTGCCTAAATTTCATACATCATTGCTTGGCTACATCATCACTGCATTGCCGCGGATCATCTGAACTTCAGCAGTCATAAACTGATAATGAAAAGAGTAAACAAGAGCAATCCATGAGGCTTTTTATCAATTCTACAAAAGATTGTAGAGCTGTGAACATTTAGACAAAATTAAATACCCTCTTCTAGGCGAACATGTTGAAACAAATTAAAGGCATGCCAGTTGAGGTACAGCGACGCTGATTGTCCTGGGGGGGATGAAAGGTGACCCGGTGATCAAGAACCTGAATGACGCCGTCCCTTGATATTCAAAGAAGCATACATATACAAATATCTATACATTAACCTTGCCTTCCCCACAGCATATAGATGCAAGCCTTATAACTTTAGCACATAGGCTAATATATACACAACAGTAGATAGCAATGATAGGTTCACCACCTCTGCAACCAACAGCTCTTTGTCCAATCTCAACTTGTGAATAAAACATGTAAAACCCAGCAAGATCTAGTCGCAATTTCTCCAGAATGACCTTGATTCTCTAACTGAAATCATAGTCCATAATCTACCCCCTCATCCAGCAATCACTCGAGTCTTACTTTCGAATACAAATATTAAGTTATCATGCGATATAAAATGGTTAAACAAAAGCAAGAAAAAATAGGTTAAAATAGCATAAGGTAAGATAAACTGTTAATCCTGCATTGCGGAATAGAATGTAAGGAAACATTTTAAAATGGAAACCAGATGTACCGGCGATACAAATACAGTAAAATGACTACAGTACTAATGTAAACAAGAACAGATTAAATTAATTATAAAACTCATATATAAATGCCCACCAAATGAAAATAAGGACACATTTCAACACGTCAATGACTAAACTAAAATTTCTTTATTAAAATTCCTGCAAGGCCTAAATTTAGAAATAAGTAGGAGCAATATATTTTTTGCTCTTTTAAATTAGTATCTCTTTTCACCTCTGTTGTTCTGTTTGGAAGGAAGAAATCTGTGTGTGGCCATTGTCGGCGTGATGGCACCGCTTCTCCACAAATTTCTTTGAGGGATTAAATTGATTGATTGAGGTGAACTCCTGGTACAAAATGTATATACATATTTATATAGCTGTCATTGTGGGCATAGGCAATGCCATAGGGAGAGCAGGAAAGGTGCTTGAGCAGCATCCTTAATGCTATAACACCAGTTAAAACCTTACAACCATAATAAGTAATGTGAAACAGAGAGCGTTACCGGCTTGGAGGTCACCCGGCTCAACAAGAATGGTGCATCAGATGGTGATGGACCAGGGAAACCTGAGTAGAAATAGGCAGTGCAAATGGAATAGGGATGAGAAGAAGGAATTGTTATAATGCTAATACACCAGTGACCCTAGACTCTAGGGTCACTGGTGTATTAGCATCTCTAGGGCCTAGAGAGATGGTGCGCATGTATCAGATGTGGGAATGGAACCTTTGATACCCATTATCTAATCTATGAAATAACTAGTAGCTCATTGTTCCAACTAGTAGCTCTGTGAAGCACTATGGACACCAATGAACAATTGCCCCTGAAACAAGCAATATACAGTATAGCATCAATGGTCGTTGAGGTACTTGGCACAAAGCTAAACACCAGCCATAACCAACAAGATCCTGCATGGGTTAGGGTTAGCAGTAAATAACTCTGAACTTCATGAAGAAAAACGTGCCGCACATGCCACCACCTCCATAGTCAGGAAGGCACAGCAATGCCTCTACTTCTTCACCCATTTGAGCTTACCTTGCCTTCTGCCTGAACCACCATTTACAATGGTGCTGTTGAAATTCCAGAAGCCCCTCAGTCTGGTATAGCAGCTGCTTTGTTGCTGACCGGAAGGACCTACAAAGGGAGGTGAGGATAGAAGATTTCTCCTTCTCATGCACATAGAAGGTCACCAGATCAGCCCAATCATCCATTCAGGATCAATGTCTGTCTCGCTGTCTCAAGAGAGCCACCAGTATCATCAAAGATCTCA
Organism: Takifugu flavidus; assembly: GCF_003711565.1. NCBI lineage: Eukaryota > Metazoa > Chordata > Actinopteri > Tetraodontiformes > Tetraodontidae > Takifugu > Takifugu flavidus. The sequence continues at coordinate 6,811,104 of NC_079540.1, forward strand.
CTCACCCAGCAAAAGAACTGTTCAATCTCATTACCATTACCTCAACAAATCTTCAGCAGAACTTCCAGATCCAAAAAAAGCTGCTTCCCTCAACTCACACAAGAAAGGTTCATGAATGTGACAACCATGGCACGCACAAAGTGAAATGTCAAATTAATTTACACTACTATGGTCTTTGCATGGATAATAAGATACATATTGACTTACATTTGTTTCCCCATGCTGCTTTTTCTGTACTTGCCCAACTTACCCAATTGAATCAAATTCAAAAGAACTGTGAAATTCTCTGTAATCTATATACCTACTGTCTTTTTTGTATGTGTCGTGTTTGCTATGGAAAACCAACCGAGAGGCCAGCTTCAGACCCATTACACAAGTCACACGCCATATACCAAGGTGATGCCTATGGCAAATGCCAATCGAGCTCTGCGGTGCTGGGCAGTGAGCAGAGGGCCCACTACAGGACACGGGCCCTCAGCCCACCCTCATGGAGCCTGTTTCTGATTGTCTGGTCAGAAACATTCACACCCCCAATCTGGCCAGCGATGAGATGTTTAGCCGCATGTCATCGCTTCGTCGCTGGCTGTCACGGTGGTGCCCCGATAACCAGGTGGCCTTTATAGACAATTGGAGCACCTTCTGGGGAAAACCTGGTCTGATTAGGAGAGACGGTGTCCATCCCACTCGAGATGGCGCTTCTCTCATTTCTAGCAATCTGGCTAATTTTATTAGACCCAAAGTGACCTGACAACCCAGGGTCCAGACCAGGATGCAGAGTTGTGGTCTTACACACCTCTCTGCTGCTTCCTTAGATCCCTCATCCACCAACAATAACATATTTAACATTATAGAGGTAGTCTCTGTTCCACGGTTAAAAGTTCACCAAGCACAGAGCAGGGGAGCGGTCAATCACCAAAATCTTATTAAAATTAATACTGAAGCACAAGTTGGAGAAACTAATATCACAATTAAGTGTGGACTGTTAAATATTAGATCTCTTTTGTGTAAATCCCTGTTAGTGCACGACCTGATAGCGGATCATCACATTGATTTATTCTGTCTTACTGAGACCTGGCTTCAGGAGGAGTATGTGAGCTTAAATGAATCTACTCCTCCTACCCATCTTAATTATCATATTCCACGTGTTACTGGTCGAGGAGGGGGAGTGGCAGCAATCTATCACTCCAAGTTATTAATTAATCCCAGACCAAAACATAGCTTCAGTTCATTTGAAAGCCTGACTCTTGGCATCACTCATCTGAACTGGAGGACAGAAAAGCCACTTCTGTTTGTAGTTGTATATCGGCCCCCTGCTGGGCCACATTCAGAGTTCCTGTCTGAGTTCTCTGACTTCTTATCTGACTTGGTCCTTAGAACGGAAAAAGTCATTATCATTGGAGACTTTAACATCCATATGGACGTTATAAATGACAGCTTTAGAAATGGCTTCATTTCATTACTTGAGTCAGTTGGTTTCCTCCAGCAGATAAACCAACCAACTCACAGCTTTAACCACACCCTAGATCTAGTTCTGACTTATGGTGTTGAGGTAGAACATGTGTCAGTGTTCCCTCAGAACCCAGTCCTGTCAGACCACTCTTTGATCACTTTTACATTTATGATTAAAGATTCTTCTATGCTCAGAACAAAGTCTTACTATAGCAGATGTCTTTCAGATAATGCTGTAGCTAAGTTTAAGGAAGTGATCCCTGTGCTGATCCCAGGACCACCGTGTGTTTCCCCAGGGATCAATCATTATAATCTTAGCCCTGCTGAGGTTGACTCTATTGCTGAAGGTGCAGCAACCTCACTGAGAATCACGCTTGATTCTGTTGCCCCCCTGAAAAAGAAAATAGTAAATCAGAGGAGGTGTGCCCCCTGGTATAATTCACATATCAGGACCCTCAAGCAGAAAGTGCGAAGACTGGAAAGGAAGTGGCATTCTTGTAAATAGACAGCTACCATGTAGCCTGGAAAGACTGTCTATTAGTTTACAAAAAGGCCCTTCGCAAGGCTAGAACAGCTTATTTTTCTTCTTTGATTGAGGAAAATAAGAACAACCCCAGGTTTCTCTTCAGCACTGTGGCCAAATTAACCAAGAGTCACAGTGTTTTAGATCCACGTATCCCTTCTTCCCTTAGTGGTGAAGACTTCATGAGCTTCTTCACTGATAAAGTTCTAGCTATCAGAGAGAAAGCTAACCAGGCCATCCCTACAACTGGACCATCACCAGATGTGCCGACTGTGGGAACATACAGGGTCTCCAACGAGCCCTTAAGCTCCTTCAGCCCTATATATTTTTCTGAGGCGTCATCGCTAATTCAGAAATCCAAGACCACTACGTGTCTTTTAGATCCCATCCCAACACACCTGTTGAAGGATGTTCTACCACTGATAGGCAGTTCTATCCTGGACCAGATCAATGGTTCTTTAGTGTCAGGTTATGTACCCCGGTCCTACAAGGTGGCAGTGATTAAGCCGTTGCTTAAAAAACCATCACTGGATCCTGATGTCTTGGCAAATTATAGGCCAATATCCAACCTTCCTTTTATCTCTAAAGTTCTAGAGAAGGTGGTGGTGACTCAGTTACTGGAGCACCTGCAGAGGAACAGCCTGTTTGAGATGTTTCAGTCAGGCTTTAGAGCTCACCACAGCACAGAAACAGCACTTCTTAAAGTCACTAATGATCTTCTCATAGCTTCCGATCATGGACTGGTCTCTATGCTGGTTCTGCTGGACCTCAGTGCTGCTTTTGATACAGTTGATCACAGCATCCTGTTACAGAGACTGGAACATGTGATTGGGATTAAAGGGACAGCACTAGACTGGTTTAGATCATACTTATCTGATAGATACCAGTTTGCCCATGTCCACGGCGTTCCCTCCTCATACAGTAGGGTTAGCCATGGAGTTCCTCAAGGTTCCGTACTCGGACCAATCCTCTTCACATTGTACATGCTTCCCTTAGGGAACATTATTCGGCAGCATGGGATAAATTTTCATTGTTATGCTGATGACACTCAGCTCTATTTATCCATGAAACCCGAGGAGACAGAGAAGTTAGTGAAGCTCCAGACCTGTCTTAAAGACATAAAGTCCTGGATGTCTTCAAATTTCCTCCTCCTTAACCCAGGAAAAACTGAGGTCATGGTGTTTGGTCCTGAACCTCTCAGGGATAGATTAGATCACATGATCACTCTAGATGGTATCTCATTAACATCTAGTCTCTCTGTGAGGAATCTAGGAGTAACTTTTGATCAAAATCTCTCCTTCAACTCACACATTAAATTAGTCTCTAGAAGTGCCTTTTTTCACTTGAGGAACATCTCAAAGATCAGGAAGCTACTGATGCAGCCTGATGCTGAAAAGTTAGTCCATGCATTTGTTACTTCCAGGCTGGACTACTGTAACTCCTTATTATCAGGGTGTCCAAACAACTCTTTAAGAAGCCTCCAGTTGATCCAAAATGCTGCAGCCAGAGTTCTGACAGGTATTGACAAAAGAGATCACATAACTCCTGTACTGGCGTCGCTTCATTGGCTGCCCGTTAAATTTAGAATAACTTTTAAAACCCTTCTTCTGACCTACAAGGTCCTCAGAGGCCTAGCTCCATCCTACCTGGAGGAGCTAGTGATACCCTATCAGCCCAATAGACCGCTCCGCTCTCAGAATGCTGGTCTACTTGTGGTTCCCAGAGTTTCTAGGAGTAGAATGGGGGGCCGAGCATTTAGCTACCAGGCCCCCCTGCTTTGGAACCAGCTCCCTGTCCAGGTACGGGAGGCTGACTCCATCGCTACTTTTAAGATCAGACTCAAAACCTACCTCTTTGAAAAAGCTTACTGTTACTAATTCAGTAGTTCCAGTTACTATCATAGACAGACAAATTATCATACTTAGGGGGTCGTCTAATCATTAGGTCACATTCTAGCTATGCTGTTATAGGCCAAGGCTGCCGGGGTCCGGAAACATGATCACCTGACAGGCCTCTGTCACTCCACTGGGTCATGGTTTCCTCTCCTTTCCTCTCCTTTCCTCTCCTTTCCTCTCCTCATCGAGCAGACTAGTTATGCTGATTCTTGTGTAGTTTTCTGCTTCTCTCCCCCCCCCCCCCCCTCTATTTATTTGCAGGTATCACTGCCATCGGAGCTGCATAATGACCGCCGGCCCCGTTGAAGTGATTGTGCATATTTTTTGTGTGTGTTTCTGTGCTCTATGCCTCTCCTCTCCTCTCCTCTCCTCCCCTCTCCTCTCCTCTCCTCCTCTCCTTCTCCTCTACCTCTCCTCTTCTTTCCTCTCCTCTTTCCCCTCCTCCTCCTTCTCCTCTCCTCTACCTCCCCTTCACTCTACCTCTCCTCTCCTCTACCCCTCTCCTCTCCTACCTATCCTATCCTCTACCTGTCCTCCCTCCTCTCCTCTCTCTTTACCCAGCCGGCCATCAGCAGGAGGGTCCCCCTACATGAGCCTGGTCCTGCTCAAGGTTTCTTCCTGTTAAAGGGGAGTTTTTCCTTGCCACTGTTGCTTGTCTGGGGTCAGGCTCTGGGATTCTGGAAAGCGCCTTGAAACAATTTTGATTGTATAAGACGCTATATAAATAAAGATTGATTTGATTTGATTTGATTTGATTTGACACCAGTGGCCTGCTGGAGGTCATTTTGTAGGCTCTGACAGTGCTCATCCTGTCCCCCCCTGCACAAAGGAGCAGATACCGATCCTGCTGAGGGTTTCAGGACCTTCTACGGCCCTGTCCAGCTCTCCTGGAGTAACTACCCGTTTCCTGGAATCTCCTCCATGCTCTTGAGACTGTGCAACCTCTGTAGCATCCAGGTCCCGCCCCATGCTATCAACAGAGATGCTGATCCAAGCCAAATGAAGAACTACAGCAGCAGAAAGTCAGTCAGTAAAAATCAGCCAAAGGAGGTGAGGAGGGAAACGTATCAGCGGCCTCCTGGTTTGGGGGCCGTCTCATTGTTGCCCCTCTGATGCCCCTGGGGTTGATTTCATTAACAACAAAGCAGCAGCAACTGATTAACAACCCCCTCTGCTACTGAACTGACCAGATCAATATCCCAGAAGTTTGACTGATAGGTTGCTATACTCTGATTAAAAAGTGTTCCTCTCATTTTTTGAGCAGTGTATATTCTGATATGTGTATTGTATACACCCTCTGCACTATGTACAGGTATATAGGGGCTGATTATCCAATTTTTGGGGATTATTGTATATATACATCTTTTTTTGTGTATTTTCTGTTATCTCAGATTTTATTATTATGTTTTTTCTGGCTGCTTTTGCTGCTGCTGTTGTGCTGTAAATTTCCCCGTGTGGGACAAACAAAGGAAATCTGAATCTGAAATAAAGTTGTCAATCACAGGGAGCCTAAGATATGATCTGCCAGCAGAGTGTCCTGACCCCTGATATGAAGAATCTCAAGATTAAACAACGCAGCAACACACCAGCGATTAAAATGAGTCACAACACCTCTCTGCCAAGTCCTAAACCTCTGGTGATAAGCTTCATGGACAAGCTCAAACACCTTAAAATTTGTTGACTTGATGAACAAATAATTCCCACATGCACTGCTGTTTAAAGATAAATACTACTCCTTAGCATGCCGGTTATCACATACTGCAATAATGTGTATGGCCTCAGACGCACCATGGGCATCTGTCAGATGCTCACACATTTAAATAAAAAAAAGTCTCCACCAAGTAATGACTTACCTCTGATACAGAGGAACCACCTGTCAACAAATCAGTCCCTGCTCTTCTCTCACCAACCATGTGCCGCTTTTCCCTCTGTAGCTCCATTCTCATCAACTTAGTCTTAAACCGATGCACTTTCAAATTAGTCCAAACAGCCCCCTTAACCTGCCTGTCACCCACGTCAACTTTATAACGATCTACAAATTTTAAGCAGCTGATCCCTCAAGCACTCATACATGAACTGCTCAGATGCCGCCCCCCCAAATATGCCTTCACCATTTCATCCATCTTAATCCTTTTTGAGAGAAACACAAAAATAGAGTGTGTCCAATTCTCTTGTAAACTATATGTTTTCAAGGCTTAGGTCAGAGTTCCTCCTAGCTATCTGCCTAACCGAAACCAAATTACCTAAATCCCCTCTAGTCTTCATAAGGCGTAGCGACGGGCACTCCTGTACTTACAGCCTGCTGGTTGGAAGGAAGCAACCACTAAACAGGTCACCACCTTAAAACCACGAGCAGTGCTCCTCAACCATTTAAGGAAAAGGGGAAGGGAAGGCTCATGACCGCTGTACCCCAGCACCAATCACTCCCACAACAAATTATAAAGGGGCGATAGCGCTAGACCCTCAAGGAAAGAAACTCCAACAATATAATGCACACACATCTTGTCCCACTCTTGCCTCTACTTTCACCAAATTTCTCTCACCAAATGAACGAAAAGAGCCCCAAAATTTAAGACAAGTCAGGTGTGTCAATGCACTGCCAGTGGAAAAACATGTCAAAACTTTACCATGGGAATCCCCACTGAAGGAACCAAACATAACTGATGTCATTCACCACACCAGATTAATTAATTACATTCTCAAAGTACCATGTGCCACCCAATATTCAGACTGCGAAAATAACAAACTGCGCACACTCGAACAAAATGCCAGAGATGATAGGACTTCAAAATGGACAAGCCCCAAATTTTGTTATGTTTCGTCCCCAGGCCGCAGCAGAACATAGAAAAGGCTGCACAGATGCAAATCAGACCAACAACAAAAAGAAATTACCAGCATGCAACAGGTAACAAAGATGAGCGAAAGAGCCCGACAGAGCAGCGCAGCAGATTCATATCATGTAACTATTAAGAGAAATGGGGTGTTGTGGCAGAGCCTTCTTTCATTCCTATTAAAGTTGCTCAGTGACACATGTAGCAAAACATGCTCAACTTCTGGGTCTGAGAACAACACAACTGCGCATTCTCTGTACCCCTACCAATTACACAGTAGCATTTCTGAAAAGCATGTAAGACTACCGCTTGGGCTCTCCTGTGCTTATTTGACATTTTCCATGGTCGTAGCTGTCCCTTCATGAGCTTGTTAATGGGCTGATTGTAGCCAGGCCGCTGCAAACAGTGTCTGTTGTGAGGAGGCAGCATTTAAGTAAATTATAATATAAAATGTAACAATCATAATATTTTGACAAAAACTCAACACAAGAACTAATACCAAACAGGGATGTGTTACTGTTAGAGTTGTTCGTCTGTGAAATAGTTGTGAGGACTTAAAAACTCAGGTTGTAGTTAATTAAACATTGAGACCGTTAAGATGAGGTCTTCTTTTTTTAAAATGAATGTTCCTGTTGAGTCATTGAGCCATTAATGCCAAATCTGTGAATTCTGTGTGTGACATTCCAGACCAGTCTGTTCATTTTAGAATTATGTTCTCTTCAAGATATAGAACTCTGCCCAATTGTTGAGGGAGAGAAATTATTGACAGGGCTGACAACAACATAAAATCAGGAAGTTAAACACACTCCAATTAGTTGTGTACTGCTGAATGGCATTCTCAAATCTCATTTTAGATGCAATCTCTTACTTCTCCCCAATTCAGAACATGTTGGACAATGGGAGCCTTGTTGGGATAATGGGATAGCCTTAATGGAGACATATTTCCAAGATTATATCTGTATTCAGTTGCAAAGCATTTGAAGGGGGGCGTGTTGGGGAGCATTTCAGTACTCTTCCTCTGTCTATAAATAATAGTATTGTTTGAATTAAGTGAACACCAGTGGGTAAGGAGGCCCACTGCTGACCCACTAGCACTGCCAACTTTCCTTTTTCCCATCCTGCCCTTATCCATCCCTTCAAGCCAACAATTTCATTCTCCCCTGTGCCACATTCTGTACCATTGTAACTTTAGTCTAACTTTGGATAAAAACATTTCTATCTCTCTTTAAATTCAAAAGGAAAAATGATGAAGAACAAAGACAGGGGATGAGGGAGGGAAAAGAAATTCTTATAAATCCCCTCTAAAATTTGGGAAGAGTAATTTCAGTAGTGCAGTGTTTAAGGGCAAACTTTCAATTAAATCTGGAAACATGATAAACAAACAGTACCCACAGATTAGCCCACTGCAGCTATTAAAGCCTCCTTTTGTTTATTTATTGTACATTTGCTTCAGCGATATACAAGAAAGAAGGCACTATAGTTGCAGTGCCATTTTTATGCATGCTACATCTGTGCCTATAGGCAATCAGGCCTGTACTGCTTAATGTAAATTTACAATACGCTGTAAGTTTAGAGTAGAAAGAAAGAGTAAGTCTCTGCTTTCATCTGATTAGAAGAAACAAAATACCGTATTTTCTGGACTTTATGTCGCTCCAAGTCACACTAGCTAAAAAATGCATAATAAAGAAGAAAAATTGATATATAAGTCGCACTGGACTATAAGTTGCATTTTCCGAGACCAAGCTCATACATTTCATCTTGAAACCAAATTTAAAATAATAATGGATTAGCAATAGGATTATGGTATGCTAACGTAACAAATTCAGCTACATGACCCACAACAAACTGAGTACGTGGCTGCTTTGTTAACGTAACATATTAACAGTTATTCAGACAACTATAGCATAAAGAACATCCAAGCAAGTTTACCAAACAATCAAGTCTGACGAAGCAGCGCTTCTTCTTCTGCGTCGCTAAAGGAACTCGTTCCTCAGGTACACGCGCCTAGAGCGCCCTCTGGTGGTCGTCAGTGTGAAAATAACGAACATGTGAAATTCTATAATAATGTTTTTATTTCACATATAAGTCACTCTGGAGTACAAGTCGCACCCCCTGACAAACTATGAAAAAATGTGCGACTTATAGTCCGGAAATTCCTCTTTTTTTTTTTTAAATGATTTATTTTTTGGTTTCTCAGTTAACTTTAGGGAGTTTTTAACCTGTTGAGTCATTTGTAAATCAACATGTAACTGTTTATCTTACAGTAATATTAATCTTTTTTAAAAACTGTGTTAGATTTGTATGAAAATGTTAATGTTAACGCAGAAAATAAAACAATGAAAATGCTGATCATCGCTGTCTAATTTTATCTGCAAAAGGAAAGAAGGAAGCTGTTGACTCCCTGAAATCCAAGGTTTCATGTTATTATTATCCATTTCTTCATTTAGTACACAAAGGCAAACCCTGGTTCTCTGTGCTCTTTTCCAGGATTGAAGATTAAAGACCAATAGAGGGATGCAGTGTTAGATAAAAGCTGTGTCGGACACTCAGCCAAACCAGTGTAAGTGCAGTGAATTCAAGTGAACAGATCGTTTCCGGTCACTCAGCTCTCAGGCTGCATAACTGTCCTGTCTTCATGTTGTCCAGCACTCTCACCTTCTCTGGTCAGTTTCCTTTGTGTTCTCTTCCCACATTTGCTTTGTGTTTTGGGATTAAAGACTTGTTCTGTTCCAGATACGATAAGTGCTAAATGAAGCTTTTCTATATTACATGAGGAGCCAAAAAGATCTGCTTTGATGTCTGCTAGCATCTGTGGTGGAGGGTGAGGATCATTATTGATCAGTCTAGTATGTTTTTAGTAATCATACTGTACTATTTTTAGCCTCAAACTGAATCGACTTTTCCTTGTGACCTTCAGGCCGGAGGATCAGTCTGGGGTTGAACATTGTGGTTCTGGAGGAATTATCTGAAGCACTGTTGGATAAAGTATTGCTCCAATACCCATGTTTTCCCAGGTTTCAGAGGTAGTGTGCCATGCTGACATAAAAATTGATGATTGTTATGATCAGCTCGTGAGGATCACAACAAGTAAATAAGAAAAGGGGAAGTCCAAGCAGCACCTTGCATTTTCAGCGAGGTGCCCACCCACTACCTTGCCAAGGTAGGTCACAGTTGCCCGAGCAAACTCACATTTTGATAAATTGACCGTCAGGTTTGCCACCACCAAACGACCAAACAAGGCCTTTAGATGTTGAACATGAGATTCCCAGGAATCACTGTAGACCACAATGTCATCCAAATATGCAGTCAAACCAGCCAGTCCGTCCAGTACCTTGTTCATCAGCCGCTAAAATGTAGCCGGAGCATTATGCAACCCGAACGGCATGACATTATATGAATACAAACCTTTAGGTGTAATAAAACTACATATTTCTTTTGCTCTCTGAGTAAGCGGCACCTGCCAGTACCCCTTAAGAAGGTCTAGCTTTGTCAAATATTTCGCACCACCTATCTCATCAACACAATCTTCTATACGTGGTAATGGATAGCAATCAGGCTTGGTTACCATGTTCACTTTCCTAAAATCTGTGCAGAATCTATCAGAACCATCAGATTTAGGAACCAGCAAGCACGGTGAGGCCCAATTTGAGATAGCTGGCTCAGCGAGATTGTTAACCAGCAGGTACTCAACCTCCTTTTCCATACGTTCACGCTTTCCCACTGACACGCGATAAAAACGTTGCTTTATAGACCTAGAATCGCCCACATCTATATCGTGGTGCACAAGGTTGGTACATGATGGGATATCTGAAAAGAGAGAAAGGTGAGAGGTTATCAGCTGAACCAAATCTTTCCTCTGTGCCTCTGTCAAACCCTTCATTTGAGACTCCAAATCTCTCAAACATAATGAGTTGTTCAGTTTTCCCTCAGTTTGTTCTTTACAAGACAAATCATCAGATGACCAGGCAGGCTTCGTGACCGCTAAAACAGCTTTTGCTGCCTGTGACTCAGCAGTGCCCCCTTCCTCCGCCCCAGCAGAACTCCGGCCATCATAATAAGGTTTTAAAAGATTTACATGACACCACTGAACTTTTTTCCTCCTTGTCGGTGTGTGGATTACGTAGTCACACTCAGACATGCGACTCTTTACAGTGAACGGCCCGCTAAATTTTGCCTGAAAAGGGGGACCCACAACAGGCAACAATGCCAAAACTTGATCCCCTGGATCAAACTTTCTTGCCTTAGCCTTACGGTCAAACACAACTTTCATCTTTTCCTGAGCTGACCCCAGTTTTTTCCGAGCCATGGCACAAGCGGTATACAAACGACAGCGAAAGTCATTGACATACCCCACAATACTTTCAGGCGGATCCACATTTTTCCAGTGATCACTCAAGACAGACAAAGGACCCTGTACAGTGTGCCCAAACACCAGGTTGTTGGGAACAAAGCCTGTGCTTTCCTGACAAACCTCCCTGACTGCATGCAAGAGCCAAGGAAGGCCGTCCTCCCAGTCTTGTGAGAGCTCAGTGCAATAGGACCTCAACATGGATTTCAGAGTCTGGTGGAATCTTTCCAGGGCCCCCTGCGACTCTGCGATATGCACTTGAAACATTGTGTTTTATTTGCAGTTGCTTTAACACTTGAGAAAACGTGCGGGACATAAAATTACTGCCCTGATCTGTCTGAATAACCTTTGGAACACCAAAAATAGACATAAATGTAGACAAGGCTTTCAGAACAGGTTTGACCTTAATCGACCGCAGAGGAAACGCTGCTGGGTATCTGGTAGCTTTACATAGCACAGTCAACAAATACCTGCTACCAGTTTTACTCTTAGGTAGAGGACCAACACAGTCCACAATCAAATATTCAAAAGGAGGTTCCACCACTGGGATTGGACACAGAGGAGCAGGCATTATCTTCCGATTTGGCTTGCTGGTCAGCTGACATGTGTGGCAAACTTTACAATATGCAGACACATCACGTTTCAACCTTGGCCAGAAAAAATGACACAGAACCCTGTCATAAGTTTTCTTAACCCCCAGGTGACCAGCTGCCCCATCATGTGACAAACTCAACACTAAATTTCTGAACCTGGACGGTACAACCACCTGTGTTACTTGGTCCACTATTACATTGTCAACTATTCTAGTTAACAAACAAAACAAGGAAAAGGCCATGTGGCAGGTCACGGCTGCAACCCGGGGAGAGAACGAGCAGGAAGTTCGGAGCCTCTTTTAAGCTCTTCCTTGAGGTGCAGGCCAATCAGGGAGCCACACCATCTCCACGCCCAGCACCTTCAGCAGAGGGAGCCAAACCTGCTGAAACACAACCAGAACACCCAACCACACACAAGGAGAAACCACCGTGCCCTAATGTTGGCCAGGGCCATCACAATGATGCAGTTATATTTCCTTCAACTGGTCAAATCTTACTCTTTTGGTGCTGGGAACGATCAGCAGTCATTGGGACACTTCACCTTTTTGCAGCATGAAACAATTTACCTCGACAGTCAGATTAAAACCACTGTGTCTCCTTCCTTTAAAGTAGTCCACCACTATATATAGTGACAACTAATTGTTGAGATCGGGGGTGGTGGGAACTCGGTCTCTTGGGGACCGGGCTGAGAAGCAGAGGGTTTTCAGTTCAAGCCCCAGGACAGAAAAAGTGTTAGGGTTAGGGTTAGTGCTCTGGTAGGGTTAGGGTTAGTGCTCTGGTAGGGTTAGGGTTAGGGTTAGTGCTCTGGCAGGGTTAGGGTTAGGGTTAGTGCTCTGGTAGGGTTAGGGTTAGGGTTAGTGCTCTGGTATGGTTAGGGTTAGTGCTCTGGTAGGGTTAGGGTTAGGGTTAGTGCTCTGGTAGGGTTAGGGTTAGTGCTCTGGTAGGGTTAGGGTTAGGGTTAGTGCTCTGGTAGGGTTAGGATTAGTGCTCTGGTAGGGTTAGGGTTAGGGTTAGTGCTCTGGTAGGGTTAGGGTTAGGGTTAGTGCTCTGGTAGGGTTAGGGTTAGTGCTCTGGTAGGGTTAGGGTTAGTGCTCTGGTAGGGTTAGGGTTAGGGTTAGTGCTCTGGTAGGGTTAGGGTCAGTGCTCTGGTAGGGTTAGGGTAGGGTTAGTGCTCTGGTAGGGTTAGGGTTAAGGTTAGTGCTCTGGTAGGGTTAGGGTTAGTGCTCTGGTAGGTTAGGGTTAGGGTTAGTGCTGGTAGGGTTAGGGTCAGTGCTCTGGTAGGGTTAGGGTTAGGGTTAGTGCTCTGGTAGGGGGTTAGGGTTAGTGCTCTGGTAGGGTTAGGGTTAGGGTTAGTGCTCTGGTAGGTTAGGGTAGTGCTCTGGTAGGGTTAGGGTTAGTGCTCTGGTAGGGTTAGGGTTAGGGTTAGTGCTCTGGTAGGTTAGGGTCAGTGCTCTGGTAGGGTTAGGGTTAGGGTTAGTGCTCTGGTAGGGTTAGGGTAAGGTAGTGCTCTGGTAGGGTTAGGTTAGTGCTCTGGTAGGGTTAGGGTAGGGTTAGTGCTCTGGTAGGGTTAGGGTTAGTGCTCTGGTGGTTAGGGTTAGGGTTAGTGCTCTGGTAGGGTTAGGGTTAGCACTGCCAAGGTACCACTGAGCAAGGTACATAAGCCACAAATGCTCACATAGGGCCCTGTGATGATTTAGCAGTTTCCAAAAAGATACAATGTAAATGTTGTTGTCTAATATATGACTTAGACCTGTACATTTAATATTTATTTTTTTCCTTTTTAATTATGTGGAACCTTTCTTTCCTCCTGTGATCCTCTTGTTCTTTCTGCATTTGCAGCATTTGCTTTTTCCACCGTCTATTATCTGTGTTGCACTAATCAAATCATCTGGAAATGGTTTATTGTGCATCAACACGTTTTCTTGCTTGTGCAATCACAAATCTCTTAATCTGTATTAATCTTAAAATTAAAAGCTACATTTCTGAATGTATGATTTGCTGCATTTTATTGATTAATTATGCGGTGATCAGATTTTTACACTATTAACTGGGAAAAGGAAGTTGTAAAGAAAAATCCAGTAGTTTTACATTTTAAAGATTGAAACAAAAGTGACTGATAAACATTGAAACGGCCTCAACTAGTTCTTTGAAATAAAAAAGTTGGATGTTTATTCTCCAGTAGATGTTCACAACATCAAATGGTGCTTTTTCTTTAGTTTAGGTGACAAAGTGATTGATTGAAATTACAGACGAACAATTGGAGAGTTAGATTTCAGAGCAGAGTTAAGACGGATTTATTCCTCAAAAGACCATTTATTTTCACACATGTTGCTAAATTGGGGAATATTGTAACAAGTGAAGCAAGAGGTGCAATAACTCCACAGAGGGACTCTGAATAATGAAAACTAGAGTCTCATCTCCGACCGCTGTGACCTCATGATTGGGCCAGATTGACCCAAGACCCAAGAACAGGAGTTCAGTCCGGACACGAGTGAGCCGCTCACGTTTGTGCGCGTACACGCAGCAGCACACCGGACGTCGAACGAAGCAGCTGTGATTAAACCACCGTCCCTCATTTCCAAATGTAGCAGGAGTCGACTGGCCCGTGGCCAATCACCCTCCGAAGGGCAGCAAGAGTGGTGGAGGCATTATCTTCACCCCATCGCAATTATCCTGACATGCGCGCACATTTGCACACGGACAGCAGCAGTTAAACACTCGCTTATTTCAGACTGTGGATCACATGTCCTGGCGCTTGAGAGTCCCTCTTTCTACACGCACATCGGTCGGCGCAGGGCAGGAAGGAGACGCGCTCTAAGATCATCATGTCCCGACGCAAGCAAGCCAAACCGCAGCACCTGAGGACGGACGGAGGCGCGCCGGGCAGCGGGGCTCCGCGGGGCGGCGGTAGGAGAGCGAAACTTATTTTACCGGACGGATTTGTTCTCAAAGCACCAGGAACCATCAGTTCTCTGCAAACAACAACGACAACGATAATAATAATAATAATAATAATATAATAATAATAATAATAATAATAATAATACATCGGTAAATTTGTGGGTAGGTTTCCGACGTCCTTTTGTTTATTCACTTTTAAATATATACTTAGTATATACTTATATACTTTTATGTCGAATCAAATTGTAATATAGAGTATTTAAAGTTGCGGATCTGCTGGTGTATTATTAGTTACTTTTCATGAGAATCCCTGACGAGGGAAACTTTTTTAGGTTATAAAAAATGTCCTTAAGTGCTGTTTTATTAGACGACGTAAATGTACATGACATATCTGGTCATCAGCTAAAATTTTGATTTCAGTTATGTGAACTTTAATGGGATTTAAACCATAGAAAATAACAAAAATGTCAAGGTGTTTTTCAATAAAAATTTAAATATCTTTAGCATTCACGACTTTATTTTATTTTGCTTAATTAAAATTTGATATATTGCATGCAGGGATGGGGGAGAGGGGCTAACTAGTTTCTATCTTATTTGTAACTTCTCACTTCATCATTACTTCATCATATTGCCAGCTTAGACTATCTTTCTAAGCATTTTAATATTTAGTGATATCATTTTCTTCATAAGTTTAATTTTCTTTACTTTTATTCTTTGTGGAAAACATTGAATTCTATTGGAAGGTTTTAATCGCCATTGACCACGAAACACTATATGACTCAAATTTACATATTACACAATATCTTCAAAATTATTAAATACGTTTTTATGAACATTATTTCCGTTTTGAAAAATATGAATATCAAAGGTTTGGGTGAATATCCCATTATGTATTTGGATTAATACAATTAGTCTGCCTGTTAAGTGCATTGTTATAAAAAGTAAATACAATCAAATTTTTTCAAATCAAAATAATCACATCAAATAATTTACAGAAATTTACAGAATTTTTTTACACCCAATTACATAATTTTAGACTGACATGCATTTATATTTTATGAAAAGCTGAGCCGAATGAGACCCTCTGCCAGACTGATAGGTGTGTGTGTGTGTGTGTGTGTGTGTGTGTGTGTGTGTGTGTGTCTGTGTGCGCTGGGGGGCTCCACCTCTCTGAGAGAGCCTTTGATTGAGCCTGCTGACTTAACCTTTCTCAGTCTATCACAATTAGTACATGTGATCCATTGAGCAACGAGGTCCTGATGCTGTTGTCTGTCGTCTGATGTCTGTCGTCTGATGTCTGTCGTCTGTTGTCTGTCGTCTGATGTCTGTGTCTGTCGTCTGATGTCTGTTGTCTGTCGTCTGTTGTCTGTCATCTGATGTCTGTCGTCTGTTGTCTGTCATCTGATGTCTGTTGTCTGTCGTCTGATGTCTGTCGTCTGTTGTCTGTCATCTGATGTCTGTTGTCTGTCGTCTGATGTCTGATGTCTGTCGTCTGTTGTCTGTCATCTGATGTCTGTTGTCTGTCATCTGATGTCTGTCGTCTGTTGTCTGTTGTCTGTCATCTGATGTCTGTTGTCTGTCGTCTGATGTCTATCTTCTGTTGTCTGTCGTCTGTTGTCTGTCATCTGATGTCTGTCGTCTGATGTCTGTCGTCTGATGTCTGTTGTCTGTCATCTGATGTCTGTTGTCTGTCATCTGATGTCTGTTGTCTGTCGTCTGATGTCTATCTTCTGTCGTCTGTCGTCTGTTGTCTGTTGTCTGTCATCTGATGTCTGTTGTCTGTCGTCTGATGTCTATCTTCTGTTGTCTGTCGTCTGTTGTCTGTCATCTGATGTCTGTCGTCTGATGTCTGTCGTCTGATGTCTGTTGTCTGTCATCTGATGTCTGTTGTCTGTCATCTGATGTCTGTTGTCTGTCGTCTGATGTCTATCTTCTGTCGTCTGTTGTCTGTCGTCTGTCGTCTGCCTGCAACAAAATGGACGGTGTTAGTGAAAAATAAAGGGGTGTTTGCACCTGTGTTTGCTAAACTTGGCGACTTCTCTGACTCTACTGAGGACTTTTAAATAGGTTTCACTCGCTTGGTTTTGGTAACATGTTTTTTCTGAAATGAAAAAAAAAAGAGAAATCTGTCTTTTTACATCATATGTAATAACAGAAAACTGAGCAGTGTGTTTGCATGTGTATTTGTTTTAAATGCACAAAACTTCTCTGAGTTTAATTTCAGCACATTGGGACTTAGATGGGTTAAAATAGGTTATATAAATAGATGAGTGATTTTATAATTACAAATTGATGCAAATTTCTAAATTTACTGTGATTAGAAACAGAAGTGCGCAATATAAGTGTGTTTTTTATTTTAAAGAAAACACATAGCTGTTGATAGAAGAAAGTGTAAGTGCTGTATTTCAAGAGTTTCAATGGAAGCATTTAGCAGATTATTAACTTATTTTTCTAGACTAATACTGTAGTTTTTGATCTTAATATGGCTTTCGTTTTCATGCTTT
This sequence comes from Takifugu flavidus, assembly GCF_003711565.1. NCBI lineage: Eukaryota > Metazoa > Chordata > Actinopteri > Tetraodontiformes > Tetraodontidae > Takifugu > Takifugu flavidus. The sequence continues at coordinate 6,828,148 of NC_079540.1, forward strand.
CAGGAGTCATGGAGAGTATGAAGACCGATGTGCCCAACAGAAGCTGCCACAGCAGTGAGGAAACACACATCTGTGACAAATGCTGTGCAGATTTTTTTACTTTGACTGAACTTAGTGAACATCACAAAGTCTGCACTGAGGATCCTTTAGTGCTGATTGTAAAGGAAAATGAAAGGATGCCAGTTCAGCAGAAATCTTCCACAAGATCCTCTCCAGTTCCTAGCATTGAGTCCAGTGACTTGTCTTCAGCAGAGTCCACAGATGCTAGCTTTGAGCTAAGTCACACAGTTGTGAGCAATGGCAGTGTTGATAATTTAGAGGAAGGCCCTGACCTGGAGGAAGTTGCGGTACTTGATCGATGCCCACGGGACAAACAAGCCCTAAACTGCAGCCCTCGGCCTCCTGATACGGCTGAGTCATCTTCCCTTCTAATGTCTCCTGCTAGCACTTACAGCATGCCCACTACAAACGTGACACTAGAAATCCTTCACAGTACCAGAGTGGCTGTTGCCCAGTTTTCCCAGGGGCTCTACAGCTGTGGCAGTGGAGGAAAAGTGGCTTCAGTGGCTATCCCAGTGATCCTGGAGCACCTGCTGACTCTGCAGCAGCAACAGATCCACCAGCTTCAGCTTATTGAGCAGATATGTAGCCAGGTAACCTCCATGAACAAAAATGTACCTCAGGTTGGGTTAAAGCCAGTCTACAGCTCTCTTTCTGTCAGTCCTAACCCTTTCCCTTCTCAAGAACTCCTCACCCCTTCAGTTTTACCACAAACAGGAACACTCTGCTCAACTATCGATAAGCAAGCTGCAGTCTCTCTGTCCTCTGTGCCAGAGCAGTCACAAAGCCCCCCTGTACAAATTATGAGTGGGAAGCACACTTTTAGAGACGTAACTGGTACCTCATTTTCCTCAGAAAATGTTGCCCCATCGCTCACAGACAGCAGTACTTCCAGCAGCAGCAACACATATTCACAGACAAACAACACTGGCTGCATTCTGAGCACCCCCAGCCCACTTTCCTTGGAGCAGAGATCCCTTCTTAGCTCATCTTCCAGCTTGCCATTTCCACCTCAGAGCTCACCAAATCCCCTGGCTAGTATCACTGCCACAGCTAATGCACTCAATCCCCTTGCAGCTCTGCTAAAACACAGGAAAGGGAAACTGCCTAACATTTCCTTATTCAAAGCTAAGCTAAGCCCAGAGGAGCCATTCTTTAAGCATAAATGCAGATTTTGTGCCAAAGTGTTTGGCAGCGACAGTGCTCTTCAAATACACTTGCGCTCCCATACTGGAGAGCGACCCTTCAAATGCAACATCTGCGGCAATCGGTTCTCCACAAAGGGAAATTTAAAGGTGCATTTTCAGAGGCATAAAGACAAGTATCCTCATGTCCAGATGAACCCCTACCCAGTGCCAGAATATCTAGACAATGTGCCAACAAGTTCTGGGATTCCCTATGGAATGTCTATTCCTTCTGAGAAAACAGTTTTCTCTTGGCTAGATAACAAACCTGTTGAACGAACCTTGCCTGCCACTATGGGACTTCCTCTTTCCACCACGATGACCAGTACTGGAGGGTCAAATGACTCTGCAAGTGCAATATCCCCCAATAAATCAGCATACCAGCAGGCTCCTTTGGAATGTGTAGGTTTTTCACTTAATCACAGAGGCAATGAGTCCGTTTCAGTGTCCCTACAGTCTAGCCAGGAGAAAGAGGCATCAGATATAGACAAAACAGAAGGAGCATACTTACAACAAAACTGCTCCCTTAGATCCAACCTAATAACAAAGGCAACTATTAGCTCAATCCCATCTTTGGCCACCACATGTGAACCCTTCACCTCAATGTCCCTTGTCTCCTGCTCTTCAGCTCATTCGGTCACCTCAGATGAAAGTAAACAACTAGCTGATTCTATGCAAACATCTGAAACCTCAAAGCTACAGCAGCTGGTGGAGAAAATTGACAAGAAGGTTACAGACCCTAACCAGTGCAGTCTGTGTAACCGTGTCCTCAGCTGTCAGAGTGCACTAAAAATGCACTACCGCATTCATACCGGTGAGCGGCCCTATAAATGTAAAGTGTGTGGCAGAGCTTTTACCACCAAAGGCAACCTAAAGGCTCACATCGGTATCCACAGAGAGAATCCTCCCGTTCACGTACAACACTCATGTCCAATTTGCCAGAAGAAGTTCACCAATGCCATTGTCCTCCAGCAGCACATACGTATGCACATGATAGGCCAAATTCCAGACTCCACCTATGGGGATGGGTTACAGGAGATGGACATTAATGCCTCAGTTAACGAGAGGAATATTATCAGTCTTGGCAGCAACAGTAATGATACTGATGATATCTCAATGGATGAGGAAGAAGATGAAGAAGAAGAAGGCATGGGGGAAGGTATAAAACCATCCAAACCACTGGTTCCTGGTTGTGGCTGTCCAAATTCTTCCACCAACATTTCAAGCATAACTGCTCTGGAAAACCAAATGAAGATGGTTGACCTGACTGTAGGCCCAAGTAATGCTTCAGGTGTAAAACCACTAACAAATCACTTCAATGACAGTTGCCAACTCAATTCCAAGTGTAATTTATCGGAGAAAAGGGTAGAGAACTGCAGTGAAATCATCCTAAACATGTCAGGATTCTATTCATCACCTTCTTCATCAATGTCTCTTATTCAAAGGAACTCAGAAAATTCTATGATTAGACCACCTGATGCATACAACAGACCAGATTCTAATGAACCTATAGCAGTGTCAGTTAAAAAAGAGCAGTCTGAGTCTACTGCCTCATCAGCAGCAGATGCCATGTCCCAAGATGTCACAGGAATACTGGCCAGGAAGCTCGATGTGAAAGAGAAAGCACTTTTTAACAGAGCATTTCAACAGAGTAGAGAACAAGGTATAATTGATATGATTTAATTTAACTTTGAGCTGTTCTTCCAGTGTATTAGCCACAAAACTCACATTTTATTTTTTTCAGTTACAGCTCAAAACAATCCCAAACTGACCTCAAACTCATCAGCACCAGGCCTCGGCAAAACTGAGGTGAATGGACATATTCAAGGGACGAAGATCTCTGAGGGGAAGGACCCACAATTTGCTGTCCATGTCCCTCCAACTTACACATCAGTCAGCAGTCCAGGGATGACCTTGCTTCTTGGCCCTGCTCATCCTCGTCGGACCCCAAAACATCACAATTGCGATGTTTGTGGCAAGAACTTCTCATCAGCCAGTGCCCTACAGATACATGAGCGCACTCACACTGGAGAGAAACCATTTGTGTGCTCAATCTGTGGCAGAGCATTCACTACAAAAGGCAATCTGAAGGTAGGGCTGTGGAATGGGGTCTTTTTTGATTATTTTATGATAACCTGAGATGGATGGCGTGAGATGGCAGGAGACTTTATCCCACACTAGGGAAATTCTTTTCTTACAGCAGCAAAGAAAGGTTCAGTTGTAATGCATCAATGTACCACCAGTGCAATAAGAACACAGAATTGAAAACATTACATCTAAAACCAAAACTACATAACTCACAAAATTTTCATATGTGCATACATGTGCAATTGCAACAGGGGTGTTTTTAGGTGTGATTATGGCAGGTAAACATTTTAAAGGTAAACATTATAAAATGAGAGTAGTGATTTGAAACCTTTTATATGCATATTATGTCTATAGGGTGCAGGTATAGATAAATGACCTGCAAAAGTGGTCCTTCTTCCACTGTGGGTGTAAAAGGCTGCTCAAGGAACAGCTCAGGCCATTATAGTTTCATAGAGTGGCTGACAGGTGTTGTACACAATGGATATCAGCCTGGGAAACACCCTCCCCTCAATTACCACCTAGGTGGAGTCCAGTAGACAGTTTTAGAGCCGGACTTCCTGGTCAGTCTGTGCTACTTCTCTGTGCTGCCCCTGTCCCAGCAAACCACTGAAGAGAAAATTGCTGAAGCTACTACTGAGTCAAAAAAGTCCTAGACATCTTCCTGCACCCTCTAAAGGACCTCGGCCTCCTCAGCAGGTGGAGGGGGCTTTGGCCCTTTTGTATAGGATCAAGTGTGTCCATGTGGTCCATCCAGTTCAGTTTATTATCGAGGTAATCACCCAGCGATTTGTAATTCTTCACCACTTCTATGAAGAAAATCCTGGACGTTCACTATTGCGATGATGGATGGTTTTGTTCATACCAGCTAACAAAATTGTCGATAACCCTTCCTGCACTAAATTAAATTACTAAATTACTAAATTTATTGACTAAATTACTTGACATTACTTTTCAACATTTTCATTCAGTGTAAATTTTTGTACTCAAAGGCAATAAATAAGATTGTGCTCTTGGCAATTTCATGACTTGCTATTCATACTTCCTAGGAACCAAAAAAGAGTAAAATTTATAGGAAAAATAATAATTAAATGAATGTATAGAATGTTTACAATGTATATATGATCTCACGATATTTAAACAATTGTTTTGTACATCAACCCACCTAACATGATTAAAGGGTTTTCTTTATTTTGAACTGTTTTGTGTGGTAAATATTTTAGCTAGAATCAGTTTATTATTCAAATCTTCAAAATCTGAATGTGTGTATAGTTTAATTGTAAATAAGATATCAATTTTAATTTGCATTTTTATTAAATTTTCTGGCAAATTGATTTCTCATCTTGCATCTTAGGTCCATATGGGAACTCACATGTGGAACAATGCTCCATCAAGGAGGGGCCGGCGGCTATCTGTGGAGAACCCCATGGCCTTGTTAGGTGGAGAATATGTGAAGTTTGGAGAGATGGCTCAGAAGGACCTGGCAGTTCGTGCAATGAAAGTAGATCCAGGATTTTGGAACCGCTATGCAACAACAATCGCCAGTAGCCTAGCCACAAAGAATGAGATCTCAATGTTTCACAGCAGTGGTATCTCTCAGCTGCACACATTAACAGCAGGCGCGGAAATAATGACCAACACAGGAGGTCCAATAAACAAGACAAGCACCGACTTGGGAAATAATGGGCATTTTTCTTTGTTGATTGAAGACAGCAAAGAAATTGAAATAAATTAAAAACATGTATTATATGTAGCTTTATTTATTGTTGCTATTTGTGATGATATATTTTCTCTATATATTAAATCACTTTCATTTATAGCAGACAATCCCTACAGTGTTGAAAGGTATGGTAGTCAAAGTAACTATGTATGTAACTATGTATGTACATAACAACGATAATACAATTATTATTATTGTTGTTGTTGTTGCTGTTGTTATTATTAACCACTGGCAAAATGTTTTGAAATGTCAACAAGTTTATGACGAGCCATTGTAGAACATTGTAGGCCTAACCCTAACCCTAGCCCAAACTAACCTTAACCCTACCGAGAAGCCTAACCCTAGCCCAAACAACCTTAACCTAACTGAAGAACCAACCAAACTAACCTTAATACCACCCTTACTGAAGAAGCCTAAGCCTAGCCCAACCAAATAACCTTAACCCTTACTGAAGAGCCTAACCTTAACCCTTACTGAAGAAGCCTAACCTAACCCTTACTGAAGAAGCCTAACCTAACCCAAACTAACTTTAACCCTTACCGAAGAAGCCTAACCCTAACCCAAACCCTAACCCAAACTAACCTTAACCCTTACTGAAGAAGCCTAACCCTAACCCTAGCCCCGGGGTGGCCAACCAGTCAGAGCCTAAGAGCCACATTTTTTACTGTGTTACCACAACGAGCCACATCACACACATGGGCACACATGAACATCACCTCATCCCTTCCTCACACCTCTGCTCAGCCAGATTTATTGTAAATGTCACACACCAACATGATAATGACAGAATTTGACTTCCACAGACCACGGGCCAGTCATTCTCAACAATGAACATTGTGTGCACTGTCTCACACAAACTCTCAATTCAACTAAGTCCAGAAACAAAAATATAATAATTAAAATATCTTTTCTCTTACTGTGCATGTTGCTTAGTGGGACTTCTGGCATTCCTTGCTTTGAACAATCCTCTTCACATCTGGCTTGGATTCAGTTCTTTCACACGGGTGTCAGTCAGAACAGATCGATGCTTTGGTTTCACGTGTTTTAGGATAGAAAACACAGACTCGAGACGTGTGTTGACCCAAATATTGACAGGATCTTAAGCGCAGCCCGTTTTGACATTGGGGTATTTTTCCATTGGCACACTTTTCCAGAACTCAGTGGCCCCTTCCCTTAAAGCAGGTTTCAGTTGGTCCTCCTCACAAAGGTCGATCATCTCCACCTCAGCTGCAGCCTCATCTGTGACCAGCGGGGCTTTAAAACAGTGCGGGGCATTAAAACAGTGCGGGGCATTTAAAAGGGGCAACGAGGAATGCAATCTGTGGCCTTTTCAGTTGTAGATCACGGAACCGAGTCACGAAGCTTTCGTGCATTTTTTCCTGCCATTTTGAAGGCGAACTTGACACTAATTGCTTACTCAAAAGATCTTGTCCCTACTGAGAAACTTTGCGGTACATAACGCGTTAGATGTAACGAACACGCGCGTTTGGCGAAGGTACCGTATTCAAGGTACCGAACTCAAGCGAAGCGAACACGCACATTAAAAAAACCCAAACCCAAACTTCGATATGAACGTTAGAGCCGCGGGTTGTCCAGGCCTGCCCTAGCCCAAACTAACCTTAACCCTAACCCAAACTAACTTTAACCCTAACCCTTACTGAAGAAGCCTAACCCTAACCCAAACTAACCTTAACCCTAAGCCTTACTGAAGAAGCCTAACCCTAACCCAAACTAACCTTAACCCTAACCCTTACTGAAGAAGCCTAACCCTAACCCAAACTAACCTTAACCCTAAGCCTTACTGAAGAAGCCTAACCCTAACCCAAACTAACCTTAACCCTAACCCTTAATGAAGAAGCCTAACCCTAACCCAAACTAACCTTAACCCTTACTGAAGAAGCCTAACTCTAAAATTAACTAGTCTTAACCCTAACACTATCCCTAACCCTTACTGAAGAAGCCTAATGCTAACCCTAACCCAAACTAACCTTAACCCTAACCCTTACTGAAGAAGCCTAACCCTAACCCTTACTGAAGAAGCTTAATGCTAACCCTAACCCTTACTGAAGAAACTTAATGCTATCCCTAACCCAAACTAACCTTAACCCTAACCCTTACTGAAGAAGCCTAACTCTAAAACTAACTAGTCTTAACCCTAACCCTAACACTATCCCTAACCCTTACTGAAGAAGCGTAATGCTAACCTTAACCCAACACTAACCCTTAGGCGACATGTCCTCAACAAAACCCGTAGTCCATCCCACGTAGAGACCTTACTTTGGATAACTATGACCTGGATGAATGAGACGCTACACAGAGATTTTGAATGGTTTTTACAAGAAGTTAATATGGATGAAAATAAATATAAAATATATATCGCGCGCTAACCTTTTACCTTGCAATTTTCAGCTTCGGTCTTTTTTATTAATCTAGAAAAGTGTTATTTTTCCGACATTTCAGCGCGTCACCTGAACCGCACACCTTTCTTTACTGTGACGTCATCCTGCGCGGTCCTGCCCAGCCAAGATGGCTGACAGCATCCCGTTGAACGCTTTACTGAAGAACTCCAAGAGAATTCCGCATTATTACTCAGCCAGACTTTCAAGGTACGGCAGGACCGGTGTCGGTGGTCTTTGGTAGTATGCCGGAGGAATAGACGTTGTTCCAAATAGTCATGTTACATGCCTCTGTAGTTCTATATCTGTGTGTTGTTCCTTACTGTTAGCTTGTCTTGTTAGCACTGCTGTTGGCAGTTTGGTGATTGACTTTAGCACTTCTCCACACTTGCTTATTCGTACTATTTCTGAATCTAATAATGGTTGACTTTTCTTTAATTAGTGAAATAGTTTGTGTAACGTTGTGAACTGGTTATAACGTCACATGCTGACCATTGCTCGGCCCCTCTGACAGACATTTCATTAACCCGCAATATTCATGTTCATAACGGATGAACTAAGTTGTTCATCGCTAACAAAGATGATGATTTTCAGGGTTTCAAGTGGAAAATAAGTTCAGTATTTGCAAGAGGGACACCTAGACAGAGCAGCACGATTTTAGTGTTACCAAAGTTAACATCTATGTGGTATCCTTCAGATATAAAAGCCTCAACAATTTTAAATGAGCAGACTCATATAAAGGTGGATAATTAATAACGAGCATCTCATGCTGGATTCTCTTATCCATCCTATTTGGGCCCTGTAGGGAACTCCCTTGGCCACAGATAGACCAGTCATAAAGGATTTAAGCCATATTTGCTCCTCCAAACGGAGTCCAAAGCCATCCCAGGCTTACAGTTCATTTAGGAAGTAATCAGATAATAAAGAAAATAAAGTCCCTAACAAATAAAGAAGGTCTTGCAAAGAGTAATTTGAGATTTACAGAGTCGACAACAAGGTTCAAAATATGTTAATGAGTCATGTGGAGTGAAAACTAAAAACTACAATGAAAATCCATTTTTCTGACTACTATACTGTTTTGCACAATATTACCAATTTTACTACTTTTGTATTTCATTTAAAGTTAGTCATAATTTGAAAACCTTTTACACGAATGTCTGCTTATATTACTAAACAATTGTAGATTTATATCATTTTATTCAGACTTAAATTCTTTGTGTGTGTGTGTTTTTGTGTGTTTTATTTTATATTATGACAATGGATTTCTGTTTGAGCTCAGTAATTTGCTAGTCTAGAAAAAGCAGGCAGAATGTTTTAGGTAAAACTAGGTGAACCTTAGAAACGAACCCTAACTAACCTTAAAGGTTTGCCTTCCCAGAGCGATCTTGCTAACGTCCGAAGTGAACTCGTGAAAGCTTCCTTGCTCAGAAAGACTTCCTTGTTTTGGGTTTCTTCATGAAGCAGAAAGCACTTTTCTCTTGAGACTTGTTGGGATTTCTTTACAGAGTGAAAAGAACAGTCACTTTAAAGTATTAAAGAAGTGAAACAGGGATTCTAACCAGTAGTTTACTGGTTTAACCAACCGTTTTCTCAATACAAAAGGTAAACCACCTGCTATTGGAATTTGGAGCATTGTAGTTTTTTTGTAATTCATTCATGTAGAATTCAGGATAAATGTATTTTAATGTTGTGAAGGGAATCATATTGTTGTAGTTTTATTGGAATGTCATAATGAGTCAATATAGCTTTCATTTATTTTTGTGGACTCCCTTTTTACCTGACAGATTGTCCTTAGAGGACGAGTGCTCGAGCCTGGACGAGATGCCGCTCATGATGTCAGAGGAAGGTTTTGAGAACGATGAGAGTGACTATCAGACGCTACCTCGGGCTCGGGTCCATCGGAGGCAGAGGAGCCTCGGCTGCTTCCTAACGGGAGGCTGGAAAATGTTCTGGAGCAGGTTTGTGATTTCCATTAGTGCAGGCTTTTACCTGTCTTAAAAGATCTTCCCTACATTTATTTCAGTTCAGTCATACATTTACATTTTTGGGTGTTGCACTTTGTCAACGTTTGTTTTTTGTCTCTGATATATTTTTCCAAAATAATGTTCCTATAATGAATGCTGATGTTGAACCTGCATCCTGACAGGCTAATTTTCTCATTACTGGTAATAATAGAACAGATCTTCAATTCCTAATTGAATTTATTGGGCCCATGTAGCAAAGTTCATATTATTGCTGCTCTATGTGTTGGTGATTTCTATTTTAACACGTGGTGCAGTGTCATGGTGGCTTGCACTGTTGCCCCACATGATTGCCTTTCCGTGTTGAGTTAGTATGTTCTCTCCATGTCTGAGTGGGCTTCTCTGAGGTTCTCCGGTTTCACTAAACATCCGATAGATTTCAGGGTGGGTTAGGCTCGGAGGTCTTTAATCTAGACGTACAGTTTGGTCATTTATTTGAAGGAAACGAAAAAAGGTCAAAATGTCAGATAGGTCCAGGTCGAGGCATCTTTGGATGCTCGCCACCATTTTCTTCCACATTGATGCCAAGTGGCTTCACACATTTCCTGGTGCAAGGGTTAGGGTTAGGGTTAGAGGGTTAGGGTTGGTTAGGGTTAGGGTTGGTTAGGGTTACAGGGTTAGGGTTGGGGTTGGTTAGGGTTGGGTTAGGGTCAGGGTTAGGGTTAGGGTTGGGTTAGGGTTAGGGTTGGTCAAGCAGCTCAGCCTTCAAGGCTTGTGGCATCCATCTTCTTCTGAATCGCAGTCCAGAGGTTTTAAAGGGGTTCAGGTCTGGTGATTGGGCGGCCCAGTACAAGTTCCTGTTCTGGTCGGCTTTTATCCACACCTTCAGTGGCCCAGCTGTGCGCCAGGTCCGATCGGCCTCAGGCCCGATCGGCCCAAGTCACGGCTGAGCCGCTGGAGTTCTTGTGCCAGAAATGGCCAAAACCAACCACAGCAACGTGAAAGACTGAACACACCCCAAGTTAAAACATTAGTCGTTTGTATTTGGGACATGTATTATGACCACTTTTCCATTTTCTTCAAATAAATTGTAATAAATTAGTGTTTTATTTGGAATTTAGGAGTATTGTTCTCAGGAGCTTCTAGAATAAAACAAGTGTTCATTTTGCTTCATCACATACCAATAAATAGCTAAATGAGAGAAACAGATCATTTATGCAGTGCCAGAAATTGTCAATGTCTGGACATTGTATAAGTTAATGTATAGGAGCAGGAAGCACTGGGCATTGTATAAGTTAATGTATAGGAGCAGGAAGCACTGGGCATTGTATAAGTTAATGTATAGGAGCAGGAAGCACTGGGCATTGTATAAGTTAATGTATAGGAGCAGGAAGCACTGGGCATTGTATAAGTGAATGTATAGAAGCAGGAAGCACTGGGCATTGTATAAGTGAATGTATAGGAGCAGGAAGCACTGGGCATTGTAGAAGCGAATGTATAGGAGCAGGAAGCACTGGGCATTGTAGAAGCGAATGTATAGGAGCAGGAAGCACGACCCTGATCACGGCTTGAAAGTCCTCAGGACAGCAGTCATAGTTGGGAAGTGCAGCCAGGACGCGGGGGTGTTTTTAGTGGGGGACCTGGATGCGCACCATTAGTGCAAAAAGAGATTTTCAGGTCAACACAATGTCATCCTTTATCTGACTAATGATTAATTCTACAGATTTGTCCCCTAAAGTATTACCGTTCTGAGCAATCATTGTGAATCGTTCTAGTGTGATGAACATTTCCTGAGTATCAAAAGGACTTTTTGTGTTAGTGGAGCTGCATATTGATCCCACCTTCCCGTGTCCCCATTAATGAACAAATCGGATTCTTCACAGCTGACCAGTTTAAAGCTTTCCAGTAATTTTCTGTTTGCTCTGTGCAGGATTATAAAACCCTTTCACACTCAACGAGCCCTGATTGTTCAAATGCCATATTATTTGAATAGCATTCATTTGCTCAAATAATCACTGTTTTGAAATCAAACTGAAAGGCAGGCAAGAGCACTGCCAACACAAATAAATCCTTTTTTTTTTCCCATCTAAAGTTGATTTATTTTATGCTACCTTGCTTAAAAAGAGAAAAAGCCAAGTTGAGCAGCATGACGGCATACAGGGACGGTCTCCCCTCAGGTGCCAGTTTGGGTCACCCTCTTATCAAGCTGATTCCATTGTCATTTAGCCCGGCACTGCTATTGCTATTCTGTTTGCATTTGGTATCAGACATGCTCGTTAAGCCAAATGTAGCCATTAGTAGTTAGATAGAAACTCAAATATTGTTTTGAAACACTAACTTTTACAAAAACCTCTCCTCTGGTCTTTTACCTTCGACGATATCACAGTACAACTTCCATGCTAACGTTTTCAGATCCATCAAAATGCCAAAAGCAAGGACTTTATTGTAATAAAAATAAAATAGATAAAAATAAAAATCATTACACCTGGAAAAACGGACAAAAATCTACTCGATTCTGTGGCTTATACACATGCACATCTCTGGAAATGAACAGGATGACTTGAATTCCACATTCCAAAGTAATATTCAAGATTCAAGATGTACTTTATTCATCCCCGTAGGGAAGTTGAATTGTAGTAGCAGCCTAACGTGGATTAATATAACTGTAGTCTAGGTTTTGTATTAACAAAGTATAGAAACAGAATAAATCAATACAAATAAGATTAGAACGTTATAAGCATATATACAGCATATATTATAAGCATATATATATACATATTATTATATATGCATATGGACATACATATACTTTCTGTTTATCTAATTAGACCTCAAAATTAGCCTTTGCTTGCAGCTGCATAAATGAACAAGAGGTTTGAAATCTCACATGAGGTTTCAGTCAGTTATGACTTGTTTATATTTGGTTGTTAGTCTGGTTGAACTCATTTACCACGTTGGTCTGGTTGAACTCATTTACCACCCTACTGTGATCTGTTACTGTCTTACTTATATTAGTTTTGAGATGAAATTGCTAAGTCAACGGGTTACTTTGCTGTTCTTGTGATGTGAGTTGTGAAGTCATTCATTGACAGTGTTTCTCTCGTAGCTGCTGTGACTGCCTCGTCCACATCTGCCGGAGGAAGAAGGAGCTAAAGGCAAGAACGGTGTGGCTTGGCTGCCCAGAGAAATGTGAGGAGAAATACCCCAAAAATGCCATCAAGAACCAGAAATATAACACCTTCACCTTTGTGCCTGGGGTGAGCTAGATTTCTGTGATTTCCTCTGATCTTCATTTGAAATACACAAGCTATGATTCGAATTTCTCCCTGTCACTCATTTTCTCAGTCCATAAAATGTGGTAGAAATAATCTAGTAGTGCAATAACAGAATAGATTATCCAAATACATATTTATTTCAGTAATTCAATTAATGACGTGACATTTGTATATTATGTTGATTCATTGCACACCCACCTGGGTTCCCACCTGCCCAGGGACTACGGTTGAAATGTAGTTGCTGCAGTGCACTAGGGTTAGGGTTGGTTAGGGTTAGGGCTAGGGTTAGGGTTAGGGTTGCACAAGGAGTTAGGGTTTGTTAGGGTTAGGGTTGCACAAGGGGTTAGGGTTTGTTAGGGCTAGGGTTAGGGTTGCACAAGGGTTGGTTAGGGTTAGGGTTGGTTAGGGCTAAGGTTAGGGTTAGGGTTGCACAAGGGGTTAGGGTTGGTTAGGGTTAGGGTTGCACAAGGGGTTAGGGTTTGTTAGGGCTAGGGTTAGGGTTAGGGTTGGTTAGGGCTAAGGTTAGGGTTAGGGTTGCACAAGGGGTTAGGGTTTGTTAGGGTTAGGGTTGCACAAGGGGATAGGTTTAGGGTTAGTTAGGGTTTGGGCGAGGGTTAGGGTTGGGTTTGTTAGGGTTAGGGTGAGGGTTGCACAAGGGTTGGTTAGGGTTAGGGTTGGTTAGGGTTAGGCTTGCACAAGGGGTTAGGTTTAGGGTTGGTTAGGGCTAGGATTAGGGTTGCACAAGGGTTGGTTAGGGTTGCACAAGGGGTTAGGGTTGGTTAGGGTTAGGGTTGGTTAGGGTTAGGGTTGCACAAGGGTTGGCTACGGTTAGGGTTAGGCTTGCACAAGGGGTTAGGGTTGGTTAGGGCTAGGGTTAGGGTTAGGGTTGCACAAGGGTTGGTTAGGGTTGCACAAGGGTTTGTTAGGGTTGCACAAGGGGTTAGGGTTGGTTAGGGCTAGGGTTAGGGTTAGGGTTGCACAAGGGTTGGCTACGGTTAGGGTTAGGGTTGCACAAGGGATTAGGGTTTGTTAGGGATAGGGTTAGGGTTGCACAAGGGGTTAGAGATAGGGTTAGGGTTGCACAAGGGGTTAGGGTTGGTTAGGGTTAGGGTTGCACAAGGGGTTAGGGTTGGTTAGGGCTAGGATTAGGGTTGCACAAGGGTTGGTTAGGGTTGCACAAGGGGTTAGGGTTGGTTAGGGCTAGGGTTAGGGTTGCACAAGGGTTGGCTACGGTTAGGGTTAGGCTTGCACAAGGGGTTAGGGTTGGTTAGGGCTAGGATTAGGGTTGCACAAGGGTTGGTTAGGGTTGCACAAGGGTTTGTTAGGGTTGCACAAGGGGTTAGGGTTGGTTAGGGCTAGGGTTAGGGTTAGGGTTGCACAAGGGTTGGCTACGGTTAGGGTTAGGGTTGCACAAGGGGTTAGGGTTGTTAGGGATAGGGTTAGGGTTGCACAAGGGGTTAGGGATAGGGTTAGGGTTGCACAAGGGGTTAGGGTTAGGGTTAGGGTTAGGGTTAGGGTTAGGGTTGCACAAGGGATTAGGGTTTGTTAGGGATAGGGTTAGGGTTGCACAAGGGGTTAGGGATAGGGTTAGGGTTGCACAAGGGGTTAGGGTTTGTTAGGGTTAGGGTTGCACAAGGGGTTAGGGTTTGTTAGGGATAGGGTTAGGGTTGCACAAGGGGTTAGGGTTTGTTAGGGTTAGGGTGAGGGTTGCACAAGGGGTTAGGGTTTGTTAGGGTTAGGGTTAGGGTTGCACAAGGGGTTAGGGTTTGTTAGGGATAGGGTTAGGGTTGCACAAGGGTTGGTTAGGGTTGCACAAGGGTTTGTTAGGGTTGCACAAAGGGTTAGGGTTGGTTAGGGCTAGGGTTAGGGTTGCACAAGGGTTGGCTACGGTTAGGGTTAGGCTTGCACAAGGGGTTAGGGTTGGTTAGGGCTAGGATTAGGGTTGCACAAGGGATTAGGGTTTGTTCGGGATAGGGTTAGGGTTGCACAAGGGGTTAGGGATAGGGTTAGGGTTGCACAAGGGGTTAGGGTTTGTTAGGGTTAGGGTTGCACAAGGGGTTAGGGTTTGTTAGGGATAGGGTTAGGGTTGCACAAAGGGTTAGGGTTTGTTAGGGTTAGGGTTGCACAAGGGGTTAGGTTTAGGGTTGGTTAGGGTTAGGCTTGCACAAGGGGTTAGGGTTGGTGAGGGCTAGGGTTAGGGTTGCACAAGGGTTGGCTAGGGCTAGGGTTGCACAAGGGGTTAGGGTTTGTTAGGGATAGGGTTAGGGTTGCACAAGGGGTTAGGGTTTGTTAGGGTTAGGGTGAGGGTTGCACAAGGGGTTAGGGTTTGTTAGGGTTAGGGTTAGGGTTAGGGTTGCACAAGGGGTTAGGGTTTGTTAGGGATAGGGTTAGGGTTGCACAAGGGGTTCGGGTTTGTTAGGGTTAGGGTTCGGGTTGCACAAGGCAATCATCCCCTGCAGCCAGAGCATGTATGCCCCTAAGGTTCCAGAGTTATTTGGCTCATGTGAGTTCAACCGTATCATTCTTGAGCACGGCGCAGCTGGAAGATGTGTGCTTGAGCACAACACAGTTGGTCCTGCATGTGCATAAAAAGTGAGGTGTACCGTGCACACTCCATCTGTTTCAGTAGGATTCACTCTAAAGAGGAAGATTATTTACTTGGAGTAAGAGTGGGGATACACACAATTGAAGCTGCTTGCAAATTTCCAGTCATTTATAGTTTAAGTGGTGTCATCGGCTGGTGTTGGTGCAGTACGTTTGTTTCATGTCTAACCCTAACCCTAACCCTGTCTAACCCTAACCCTAACCCTGTCTAACCCTAACCCTAACCCTGTCTAACCCTAACCCTAACCCTGTCTAACCCTAACCCTGTCTAACCCTAACCCTGTCTAAGCCTAACCCTAAACCGGTCAGCGCAGCATCTACCAGGAGGTTTTCAAGCACTCTCTGCCAGCATGACGGCCAAGTACCAATACCTTGTTTAAGGACCGTGCTTGATTGGTTAGCACCTGATCTGCAACCCATTGGGAATCTGTGGGGTTGGCCTGCTCTTTAGAGAAGGATGGGAGACAGCAGACCCAGCTACAGAGCTGAAGGCTGCTGTCAGAGCAACCTGGACCTTCTTAACACCTCAGCAAAGCCACAGACTGATCACCTCCATGTCTTAATGCACGCTACAGTTATTCATGCTAAAGGAGGTGTGGTGTACTTTAGTCCTGCCTTACCACATTAAATAGACAAACATTTTTGGTTTGTCTTAATATTCTTATTTTTCTGAGATTTGGAATTTTGGATTTTGACATAACTGTGAATAAAATTAATTGAAGTCTGAATAATGAATCAATATAATGTGAGTTTCATTTAATTTCTGCAATGAATGAATCATTTGAATCATTTATTGAGTTTATTTAGATGCAATAGCACAATGGTCCCTATAGTGTTAACTTACAGAGCCGCCAGACTTATTAAGTACCCGATATTTCCATGATTAAGAGTGCTGCCTACAGCGTAAGCCATAAAATCTTAACTGCTCATTAGATACGTAGATATTCTTATCAACAGTGAACAAAGTGGCTCTGCCTTTCACCCTCTTAATTGAATTATCAAATACACACGAATTGAGTTTAGCAGTGTGCATTTTACCCTGAAGGTCAGGGGGTTCATTAACTTTGAATCCTCCTCTGTTGATTTTTTTTCTTGTGTCTCATGACCCTTGACCAGATGCTACACACTCATTATTGCAAACATTCTTTAAAATCTGGCCTTAGCTGGATAGGATGGAATAGAATAGGAGAGGAACAGCACTTAGCCTGGCTGTGGTTATCAGTCCTGCTTGTCCTGTCCATTTTAGAATATTTAAAGTTTAAATATTCTAAAATGGGTACAGTTAGTTAGTTTAAACTTTAAACTGTACCCGCTGCTGTTGTAACCTGTCACTGGTCCTGACTAGTTCAGTTATCAGTGGAGTATTACTCTGTATTATATACCATCATGTTAACTTCCTCTTGTGACTTCTGCTTCTTTCTCAGGTTCTCTACCAACAGTTCAAGTTCTTCCTCAACCTCTACTTTCTGGTGGTAGCTTGTTCCCAGTTTGTACCATCCCTGAAAATTGGATATTTGTACACATATTGGGCACCTCTGGTAACTCTTTCTGCATTGTTTACCAACTGTATATTAAAAAGAAGTTCAATTTGGAAAAATTGTTTGACTTGACTAATAATTTAAGACACACTTTAAAGTTATATCTGCATAAATTTGGAATTTGATTCTGTAAAATGAATTCAGATCAATTTCTTATAAGCCAATATACTTGGGGCCTGATTGTACCGTGATCATGCTAGGCAATGATAATTATACTGATCTCTTCATACAATTTGTTTTCATTTGTCAGGGCTTTGTGTTAGCTGTAACAATGGTGCGAGAGGCTATCGATGAAGTCCGCCGCTATCAGCGGGACAAGGAGATGAACTCTCAACTCTACAGCAAGCTCACAGTGCGAGGTGACTGAAGTGACTGATGAATATTTATCCAGACTTCTGTAGCTGTTTGCTGATGTGATAATTCCAGGGTATAGTCAATGTCTCCCTGATCCATGCAATTAAAAGATTACGCTCCACTCCATCTACACTTGTAACGAGCCATTCTCACTGTAATTGCTTTCAGTACTTAACACTGTATGAGCTGTTAAATGTGAGGTAAAATCCTTTTAATTCATCCTTTGAATAGTATCTGTGACAATCTCACTTTCACACCCTCCCCATGTTAATGTGACGTATGTACACACAATAAATTTGTGCTTACGAATACCAAAGAAAGCATTGCGAGTAAAGTTGTGGCAGTCACAAATGATCTGGATTCCGCTTTGGTTTTGAGTCACAATCATTTCCAAAGGCACAATTAGTGACTTAAATTTGTCATAACTGCAGAATTTCTACCAGTTGTTTGTGGCTTATGTATTGTATTTATTCATCTTTTGCTTTTTAATTTAGGTAAAGTTCATGTGAAGAGCTCAGACATACAAGTTGGTGATCTGATCATTGTTGACAAGGTAAAGCTTTGCTATTTGCACAAATGTATTAATATGAATTTACAGCAATCGCTTTCTAGTCTCCCCTTTCCTTTAAGATTTGGGATCAGTTTTTATTTGTGGACAACTCCTTTGACATCACATCATGAGTCCCCACAGCCGTTCCATCCATGCCCTCCTTCATACTGTCAAAGGGTTAGGGTTAGTAATGAAGGGATGGACATGGGTTAGGGTTAGTAATGAAGGGTTAGGGTTAGTAATGAAGGGTTAGGGTTAGTAATGAAGGGATGGACATGGGTTAGGGTTAGTAATGAAGGGTTAGGGTTAGTAATGAAGGGATGGACATGGGTTAGGGTTAGTAATGAAGGGTTAGGGTTAGTAATGAAGGGATGGACATGGGTTAGGGTTAGTAATGAAGGGTTAGGGTTAGTAATGAAGGGATGGACATGGGTTAGGGTTAGTAATGAAGGGTTAGTAATGAAGGGATGGACATGGGTTAGGGTTAGTAATGGAGGGATGGACATGGGTTAGGGTTAGTAATGAAGGGTTAGGGTTAGTATGAAGGGTTAGGGTTAGTAATGAAGGTTAGGGTTAGTAATGGAGGGATGGACATGGGTTAGGGTTAGTAATAAAGGGTTAGGGTTAGTAATAAAGGGTTAGGGTTAGTAATAAAGGGATGGACATGGTCAGCAACAATACTTGGTGCTCCAAAGTCTACTTGCATTTTGAAATTGTACCTCTGAATAAAAAAAATCCAAACGACAAAAATAACAGGGGACATTAACTAGTTTATTAGTAAGTGATTATAGTTATTATATTATATATTACATTATAGTTAATATTATAGTTAATATTTCGTCACATCCCTACTGTATGTTGCCTTATCACCGTGTTATTCCATAAGGCACTAATGAAGCTATTGACCCTATCATTGAGGTCATCATTGACGCTGATACGGCCTTTGACTTTTGTTTGTTGTAGAATCAGAGGATTCCAGCAGACATGATATTCCTGAGAACATCAGAGAAAACTGGTGAGCAGGACTGGTTATATATCAGCATGAAGCCTAAAGTACTCAAAATACATTTGCAATGTGATGACATTCACATTATTCTTGTGATGATGTGATGATGCAAGTTTAAATCAATCAATGAGCAGTGTCAGATTAACCTAACCCTAACCCTGACCGGGGCAGACCAAGTACCCTTAATAGGGAAGAATCTGTTTCTGCACTGGAGCTGCTGGACCAACCTAGCAGCAGCCTGAGCTGCACCCCTTTTAGACAACATAGAGTGGCCGTTGCGTTGTGCACCATAGTGCGACTGTTGTGCTCACACTGACCCACTCGCACGTCAGCCCGGAAGTTCCATCCTAGCAGAATGGAAGCGGTTGTCCTTGTGTTACTGTTTTCTGTCATAGTTCTTCCAGGAAGGCTTCAGTGGTGCACTTTAGTCTCTATGTCAAATAACTGCTCTCCTCTGTCACTGTGTCTTACCCTAACCCTGACCCTTAACCCTAACCCCTGACCCTAACCCTTAACCCTGACCCTAACCCTAACTCTAACCCTAACTCTAACCCTAACCCTTAACCCTGACCCTGACCCTAACCCCTGACCCTAACCCTTAACCCTGACCCTAACTCTAACCCTTGACCCTGACCCTAAACCTTAACCCTAACCCTTGACTCTAACCCTTACCTTAACCTTGAGCCTTAACCCTGACCCTTACCTTAACCTTGACCCTTAACCCTTACCCTGACCCTTAACCCTTACCTTAACCTTGACCCTTAACCCTTACCCTGACCCTTGACCCTTACCCTAACCCTGACCCTTTAGTCTCTATGTCCAATAACTGCTCTCCTCTGTCACTGTGTCTTACCCTAACCCTGACCCTTAACCCTAACCCTAACCCTTAGCCCTTAACCCTGACCCTAACCCTTAACCCTTACCTTAACCTTGACCCTTAACCCTTACCCTGACCCTTAACCCTTGCCCTGACCCTTAACCTTGACCCTTAACCCTAATCCTGACCCTTAACCTTGACCCTTAACCCTGACCCTTTAGTCTCTATGTCCAATAACTGTCCCTGTGTCCCATTGTCTCAGATCAGTCCAGGTCACAAGTGCTCCATGTTTATTGTCTCCTGGTCTGAACAGCCACTGATGCTCTACATTGGGCTCAAGGCTGTGGAACACATTACTTTTTGAAATGCCTTTTTAAAAATGTAAAGTATGAAGGAGATATATAGGCCATGTTTTTTACTGTAAATTGAAACAAGAATAAGTATTCCAAAGGAATTGTAATTTTCTAATTTCTGTTTTTTAGGTGCATGTTTTATCAGAACAGATCAGCTGGATGGAGAAACAGATTGGAAACTGAAAATAGCTGTTGGCTGCACACAGCGGCTACCAGCAGTTTCGGTATGGATGCAGTTTTCGATGTTATAGTGTTCTTCACCTCTTGGAATATATCGCGTGGATTTGTGGAGCATGGAGTAATCTTTTAGAGATTGTGGGCTTTAATGGGTTAAATTAAATTCTACAATGATTATTAGAATAAAATTGTCATTCAAATGTGTCATTCTTTCTGCTACATTTTCAATATTAACAACTCCTTTTTGTTTTTGTCTTAGGACCTTTTCTCCATCGCTGCCTATGTGTACGCCCAAAAGCCCCACCTTGATATCCACAGTTTCGAGGGCAACTTCATAAGGGTATAATAATTTGTGGACATACAATAATTACAGGCTGTAAAACTCATCTTACGCATTTCCCCATGAACATAGTTAACGTCCATCACTGTAGTGTCGACAGTTAAGGGATCTGTGTATTTGCAGGAGTCAGGTTTTTGCATCAGTTTATCCCGTCTTTCTTGTTGCTCAGTGATTTGATTTGATTTTTTAGCACAGCCTTGATTGAGAGGGATCTCCAATGGGGGACTTTGTGGCCTGTCTTCACTCCTGGCCACACCAGGCTCAGTGAGGGAGCACACTTCCTCTCTTCCTTCATCCTCTGCAGCCTTCCTTTGCAGAGATTGTGCTTTTAGTCTGGGCAGGATGGGGAAAATGGTTCCCACAGACCTGCAGCAAATGAACGTACCTATTTATGAGGGTTTCTCTTTCTCTTGAAATGGTTTTGGTGTCTTTCTTTCCATGGTTTTACAAGGTCCTCTGCAGTTCTAAACACCAACATTGAATGGCACTGTTAGAGTGGACAAACATTCTGAAACCTGACAATTATTATTTTTTGTGCATGTTTAAGTGAACTGACAGGTTGTGGCTGTTTCAGTATCATGGTTTTCATATCAGACATTTAAGCTAAAACTCAGACTCGTGCCATTTCCAGCTTTTGTTTTCTGTTTTTATTTAAGGGAGGGAGCTAAAAGAGAGGAATGATGAAACACAAGGATCCCCACAGTCTTAGTTATCACTGCAGTCTCATCAGTCTGCTCCCTTTACTGGTTTTGAAAAGAAGCCACATCTCAGCTACATCTAGTGAAAGTGTTGATAATGGAGTGTGGATAATGGATAATGGAGGGGCTGGTGACCCTCTGGGGGTCAGAAGGACGACTGTTGCAGCCGTCACAGCTGTCAGGGCTTGGGAACATTAATGGCACAAGAGTGTCAAGGCATTCTCGCCGGGCAGCGTGTACTCCTAGCTGGGTTACTGGCATTTCTCACGCTTACAGCACTGATATTTATTGTTCAGGTAGTTTATACGTTACTTGTGCTCCTCAATGAAAAATGTATGTGTCACACTCACACACACATATACATATGCTAACACAAAGGTGTATGTATGTACCGTATTCATGTATGTATTCATGTATGTATTCATGCATGTTGTGTTTTGGGTCATCTCCCCTGTAGGAAGACGTGGATCCTCAGGTCCATGAGAGTCTCAGCATTGAAAACACCCTTTGGGCCAGCACTGTTGTTGCATCTGGTGAGTGATTGTCAGGGTTTTGTTTTTACAGACCATAATCTTTACGCCTGTAAATCAACATTAAATCAACATTATTTTCTACCGGAAATTACAAATAAAAATCACTTTTGCAACTATCCTGCCTGTAAAATGGACTCACAATTTCACAGGTGACTAGAATTATGCTGATGCATTCCCATTACTCTTCAGTTAAACTTCATATAGAAAGTGTCAGGACTCGTTAACCCGTTCATTAACTATATCTGCACTAAGCAGCTAAAGTGAAGGAGCCATTCTGCATATTTGATGATATCTGTGACCTTTTTATTGTCCTGAGCTGATTCAACGCTACTGTTATGGCTTTATTTCATCAGCTAACAGTTTCCATTCCAAGTAATCAGACATTCAAGCTACAATGTAAAATTAATAATAAATCCTAATACAACTATGTTCAAGGAAAAAAAATAGAACTTAGTAAGGTTCATATTCATCATTTTAAAGTGGAATGAATTATTCTGATGAATGTTTGATATTTTTGCACAAAAAAGTCTGAAGATTGTCAGTGAAAATTCATTAACATGTTTTATCAAATTAGACGTCAGTGAAACCAGTTGATTCCTGTGATCTCCTTTGCTTACTTTGCTTTTTCCCATTTTATGAAAAGCTGCTTTTATCATTGAAATAGTTAAAGGTCCCTTGAAATGAAAGCCTTTTTTTTCCTGGTCTTGTCATATATAAACTGGCCCCCCCTGAACGTACCAACTCATAGAATGAGCAAAGCAAGCGGGTTCTGGATCATCAGCAGAGCTGTTGGGCCTCAGCTCGTCAGGACAGGACGAGGCCAGACTCTTCTGTGTGAAAACACCCCCCCTTCGCCAAAGAGATCCATACAGAGTAAACATTTGCACAAGGCCACATCCCCACCATCAACCCTGCTCTGCCTCTGTTCTCCTCCTTAGTAGTTGTGGGTAGAAGCTGAAACGGCACGTCCTCCGTGTGGGACTGGCTCTTGGTGGCTGTAATTCTGCACCACAGCCACATTTGGGGAACGAGACCAGAGTTACAGTATTAAGGGACCGTTCAATCCTACATAGAAGCTTCCAAAATCAGCATGTCAATGGGACATTAAAGGGGAATCAGGAGTTGTGTTAAAGCTTTGCTCCTCCAGTAAGGCTATTAAATATTCATTACTGTAATAAGGCCAGTTGTAATAAGGTCCTCCTTATGAATTTGAGTGGCAGTGAGAGCTTTTCATGCAGTTCCTCAAGAATGGAGTGTGTCAGTGATATTGTGAGGGCTGGGATTCACTGAGGTTTCTCTCGCCCTCTCCTTGGCAGGCACAGTAATCGGAGTGGTGATCTACACCGGCAAAGAGACCAGAAGTGTGCTGAACACGTCCTCTGCCAAGAACAAGGTGAACACAATTTTTATATTGCTGCAAAAACAAGCATTTATCTGAAAGCCTTTAGTTGTCAGTGTTCTCTTTAATTAATGACATTTTTCTAAAATCAAATTTGAAAAACCTACATTAACATTTCTGATTGCATGTTTCAATTTTATTGCATATTTTTATTTGCATGTTGCATGTTTTTTTTGTTTTTTTTTTTTTTTTTTTAATGGATGTTTGTAAAAGAGGATGAAATGCCTGACGTTTTGGCCTTATAGTCTTTAACCTTGACTTTTTAGATAAAGTTGGACCTGTCAGTGGTAAAGGTCAACTCTAGTTGATAATTAAGCAAAAGTGACCATAACCAAGGGTTTATATGATTAATCTTTGATTTAGTCACTCAGCACGCCTGTGGTGTGTTGTGCACCTGACATTTAGAAGTAAAAGGAATTATTTCATTGTTTCTGAAAATCTTCTAATCCACTTAACATGTTCTCATTTGTGTCTGTGTTATTACATAGATAAATCAGTGCCATCTATTTAGTTTGCATCCTTTTGTAGGTGTTTCCTTTAAATAAAAAACTAAATACATGCAAAGATTAGCATGGAGCAAAGACAGATTTCTGGAACGCTCTCTAGTAAGACATTAGGGCAGGGGTGGGCAAATCCAGTCCTCGAGGGCCGTATCCAAGCCATACTTTCTGTCCTACAGGTAAACACGTTCACCTGGGGTTTCATTTACCTTGGTGAAAGCATTTCCTGCCTGGTAGGATGTAAATCCCGGCTTGAATTAAACCCTCAAGGACTGGATTTGACCTCCTCTGATGGGCAAGTCCAATCCATGAAGGCTATGGCGCGGATCTACAAACATGTTGTACACCAGCGCACAATCCAGAAATGCATCAACTGACATCAACTGGTTTTTGTATTTTATTTGGATTGTATTTTTTAAGTATGACAAATGCGATGTGCTATTCACATAATATCTATTAACACACAGATATGGAAAGTCTATAATGGCTAACTAGTGTAAGGAACAATTAGCAGTAGTTTACTACTTCCAGAAACAAGAGAGGATGATGTGGGAGGAGCATGCACTAACCCTAACCCACTAACCCTAACCCATTAACCCTCTAACCCTAACCCACTAACCCTAACATAACCCACTAACCCTAACCCATTAACCCACTAACCCTAACCCACTACCCTAACCCACTAACCCTAACCTAACCTAACCCACTAACCCTAACCCATTAACCCTCTAACCCTAACCCACTAACCCTAACCCACTAACCCTAACCCACTAACCCTAACATAACCCACTAACCCTAACCTAACCCACTAACCCTAACCCATTAACCACTAACCCTAACCCATAACCCACTAACCCTAACCTAACCCACTAACCCTAACCCACTAACCATAACCCTCTAACCCTAACCCTAACGGCTCTCCAGTACGAATGAATCTTGACAACCAAATAAAACCCAGGAGTTTGTTATCATCCTGTCTGCTTCATTTGTACTAGTTCACTAGCAGGTTAACCTGAGACTGCACATCAGTGAGTACTTGTTAACAACTGACAGGAACAGTGTTTAGTAGTTAACTAGTTTGGGTCTATTTTGAATTTACACCTCAACTAATGCAGCTTCAAAAGTGCATGTTGTCTTGTGTGCTTTTGGCATTCCTAAGCACAATTCCTAGGTCAGAAAAATCAAAAATATTAACTGGCAGCTGACAGACTACGGAGTGGAAAATATTTTGTATTACGAGTTAACTGGTGAAATTGTGTATGTTGGCTAGTAAAATTGTATTGCATGACTAATTGACTGGTGCAACTGCAAATGGGTTTACTAGTCAAGTAGTAGATGTCTGACTTTTGCTAGTGTACCAGTGAACATGTTGACTCCATCTAGTTTAGTAGTAAGGGCACAAACGGCTCTTACTGCTTAACCAGTAAGCATTTCACTAGTTAACCTTCACTAGTGAATTACAAACACATGTACAAAACTGGAAATCATGTTCTCTTATTATGTCCCACACCCCCCAGCTCCTTCCATGTTTACCTCCTTCCTGCGGTTGTTTTCTATCTTATTTTTGCTTTTGGTTATTTGGTTATTTTTGCTAACCCTAACCCTAACCCACCTGGGTAGCGTCAGGGCCCCCACTATTTACCAGGAACTCCTGCAGCTGAAACAAGACTTAAGGAAGTTTGCTTGTGGGTTCTATCTGGGTATTCCAGCTTCCTCCCACAGTCCAAGGAAGTGCATTTGGGGGTTAGTTGAATCGGTTACTGTAACATGACCGTAGGCGTGAGTGTGAATGGTGGTCTGTCTGCATGTTGGCCCTGCGATGAGGGGGAAGGCTCCAGCACCCCCAGTGACTTCGTGAGGGACGGAGTGGTTAGAAGATGGGTGGGTTGACTCGGACAAGAATGGAACAAAACAAGCACTCCAGATATTTTTTCCGATAATAATATCTTTGAGGAAATTGAGTCGATTTCCCCTCTTTGACTAGATAAATAACAACTTCATCTGATTCCAGCAAGGCCTGGAAACTTTGGACAACCTTTGTTAAAGCAAAAGGGGGTGCTTTGCTGTTCAGATATGCACTGTGGATGTGCCCTCGGGCTTCATCTGAATCCATTCAAACCTCTTATTTTGTGTAATAGCTCGACTATGAACCGTTTAGCCAGGCAGCAGGTGGGGGGATGCCCCACTGGTCTCCCATTCCAACCCACTCAATCCTCACTGGGATGGGCTGGTGGGGGTTTCAGCAGGCCTTTGCTGAGGGCTGTGCCAGAAAGGGGAGGGGCATTTCTTTATTTGACCACATTTTCCCACATGCTCCATTAGCTGAGATGCTCATGAAAAATAAAAGGCAATTCCTGACCTACTTTTTGTGTTCTTTTTTAAAGGAGTGCCTCAATATGGAAATTCTATTTTTGAGGCCCTTTGACCTTTTGTTCTGCTCAAGGAACAATTCTTCAGCAGGGCAATAATGCAGATGTAGTTTACCCCAAACGCCTCCGCTGGACTGATGTTTCATCCAAACGGGTCTTTTATTGTCTTTGTTCGCCTTGTGGAACATTTTCTTTTGCTTTTGAAGTAGATGGTGGTTGATGATGTATAGGTGTCTAAATTGAACATGTTGGAAGTTTACTTAATTTCTGATTCCACCTAAAATAAAAACCTTTTCTCAAAATAAGGAGTCTAAAATGTAAATAATTTGATGTTGAAAATGGCTTAAGACTGGACAAGAATATTAATATCTGCTAACCTCTAACTTCTCCCTATTTTAGTTTGGCCTTTTGGATATGGAACTGAACCGGCTCACCAAAGCTCTGTTTCTTGCTCAAGTGCTTCTGTCGGTTGTCATGGTAGCACTTCAGGGATTTGTGGGTCCTTGGTTCCGTAACCTTTTCAGATTTGTTGTCCTTTTCTCTTACATTATCCCTATCAGGTACTTAACTTTATGATTATTGTTGAATGCATATGTGTAACTTACATTCGACAAATTTTACAAATTGCACTTTTTCAGTTTACGTGTAAACCTGGATATGGGGAAGGCTGCCTACGGCTGGATGATCATGAAAGATGAAAACATCCCTGGCACTGTGGTCAGAACCAGCACCATCCCAGAAGAACTGGGGCGGCTCGTTTACCTGCTAACGGACAAGACCGGTAAGTGCTCTGAAAGCTGAAAAGAAGTCACATTTATTTCCAAATGGTACGATTGAAGTAGCGATCAGAGGGGGTTAGGGCAAAATGTTTTCTTCTTCCTAGGGGGGGCGTAACAGAAAATAATTGAGAAGCACTGCCCTAACCCTACCTGATCCTAACCATAACCCTAACTCTAACCCTCACCCTCACCCTACCTGATCCTAACCATAACCCTAACTCTAACCCTCACCCTCACCCTACCTGATCCTAACCATAACCCTAACTCTAACCCTCACCCTCACCCTACCTGATCCTAACCATAACCCTAACTCTAACCCTCACCCTCACCCTCACCCTAAGCCTCACCCTAACCCTAGCTGATCCTAACCCTAACCCTAACTCTAACTCTAACCCTCACCCTCACCCTAACCCTAACCCTACCTGATCCTAACCATAACTTTAACTCTAACCCTCACCCTAACCCTAAGCCTCACCCTAACCCTACCTAATCCTAATCCTACCCTAACCTAACCCTAACTCTAACCCTCACCCCACCCTCACCCTAAGCCTCACCCTAACCCTACCTGATCCTAACCATAACCCTAACTCTAACCCTCACCCTAACCCTAAGCCTCACCCTAACCCTACCTAATCCTAACCCTAACCTAACCCTCATCTAACCCTCACCCTCACCCTCACCCTAAGCCTCACCCTAACCCTACCTGATCTAACCATAACCCTAACTCTAACCCTCACCCTAACCCTAAGCCTCACCCTAACCCTACCTGATCCTAACCCTAACCCTAACCCTACCCTACCTGATCCTAACCATAACTTAACTAAACCCTCACCCTAACCCTAAGCCTCACCCTAACCCTACCTAATCCTAATCCTAACCTAAACCTAACCTAACTCTAACCCTCACCCTCACCCTCACCCTAAGCCTCACCCTAACCCTACCTGATCCTAACCATAACCCTAACTCTAACCCTCACCCTAACCCTAAGCCTCACCCTAACCCTACCTAATCCTAACCCTAAACCTAACCCTAACTCTAACCCTCACCCTCACCCTCACCCTAAGCCTCACCCTAACCCTACCTGATCCTAACCATAACCCTAACTCTAACCCTCACCCTAACCCTAAGCCTCACCCTAACCCTACCTGATCCTAACCCTAACCCTAACCCTAACCCTAACCCTAACCCTCACCCTCACCCTAACCCTAAGCAAACCAACACGAGCAGGGAAATGGTGGCGTTTAAGCTCTCACCTCAAAGTCTTACCTGCGTTGCATCCTAAGAAAAAGAATTGAATGTTCAATGTTCAAGAATCACTTCAGAGACACATTTGTCCAGGAAGACGAGCATGAGAGTGAATTTAAAGAACATTGGTCGCGGTTTTATAAGAACACAGGAGCTGCACATATGTTTCAGCATATCTTCATTTAGTCTTCTTTCAATTTATCTCAATCAGAAAATAATTCTTTGATGACAAATTGCTGCTTTCTAACAATGTTAGAAATATATAAGTCATAAATTCAGGTCTTAACTTGCTTCTTTGTCCTACCCTGCTGATGTTTGTAGAGATAATTAGCAGGACCTTTTTATCCAGGGTGAAAGCAGATGGAAAGAAGAACAATCAATCTAATTTAATGAGTTAATAGAAGTAGGTCCCGGGATGTTTTCAGAGGTTAAATGGCTGCTGAACAGCTCTTTGCTTTATCAGCACTCATTCTGGCAACTGACGTCCATTAAACAAAGCCACTGACCCTGTTTTCAAAGGGTCTTTTGGCAACACAATATTCACTTGACTTCTATTGGATGCACTTTCATGTCTACTTGTTTGGTTAAAGAGAAAGCCGTCCATGTTGTTAATAAGATTAGGCAAGTGAATGATGCCCCATTAATGGCATTTGTTCACAGGTGGTGACTTAGTTTTCATTTAACTTACTTTCAGTTTTAATATAACTTACATTTGGACACAGTCATCACAACACAGAGCTATTTATAGATGAATACTTATATTCACTTTGGACAGTCATTCCTAAAGATGTGCTAGTAGTAATTAGTAATCCTGCTAATCCAAGCATTCCATTTTTCTCTGCAGGCACTTTGACACAGAACGAAATGGTCTTCAAGCGTCTGCACCTGGGGACGGTGTCGTATGGCACCGACACCATGGACGAGATCCAGAGCCACATAATTCGCTCATATGCACAGGTACCTCATTTCACACACCGCCACAGAATGTCAATGCTAATGGAGCTCAACTTGGAGATTGCCACTTCTGCAAGAAAATAACAAAATAAAGTACTCTGTCTAACCACTTTTTGCTGTCTTCATTAGCATAATAGAAGCAAGTCCATAGTGTGGCTCTTATCTGGCTTCAGTCTTGACAGAATGATCTTGTTCTCTTGGCTCCAAACAGCTGCTCACCTTTTAAACCATCTGTCCCCAAACCCTCACGTGGTCGCAGGGCTAACATGGCTAACAGGCCTAACAGGGCTAACAGGGCTAACATGCCAATCAGGCCTAACATGGCTAACAGGTCTAACAGGGCTAACATGCCAATCAGGCCTAACAGGGCTAACATGCCAATCAGGCCTAACAGGCCTAACAGGGCTAACATGCCAATCAGGCCTAACAGGGCTAACATGCCAATCAGGCCTAACAGGGCTAACATGCCAATCAGGCCTAACATGGCTAACAGGGCTAACATGCCAATCAGCCTAACAGGGCTAACATGCCAATCAGGCCTAACAGGGCTAACATGCCAATCAGGCCTAACAGGGCTAACAGGGCTAACATGCCAATCAGGCCTAACAGGGCTAACAGGGCTAACATGCAGAGATAAACAACCATTCACACCTAAGGTCAATTTCCAGTAGCTTTCCCCTCAGATGCATGTCTCACGGTATCTAAAGAGAACCCTAATGTGCACGTGGAACCCTAATGTGCACGGGGAACCCTAATGTGCACGGGGAACCCTAATGTGCATGTGGAGAACATGCAAGCACTACACAGGGAACTTTGTGTGTTGCTGTGAGACAATTGAGAGCAATTGATTATGGATAACAATCCTTATAATGATTATTGATAACAACCCTTATAATGATTATTGATAACAACCCTGATAATGATTATTGATAATAACCCTTATAATGATTATTGATAATAACCCTTATAATGATTATTGATAACAACCCTTATAATGATTATTGATAATAACCCTTATAATGATTATTGATAATAACCCTTATAATGATTATTGATAATAACCCTTATAATGATTATTGATAACAACCCTTATAATGATTATTGATAATAACCCTTATGATGGCCAATATAATCAAATAGTTAATCTCAGTCAATTGGCTGTCTGGTACACATCAACTACTCAGAAGCCATAATATCACAATAAAAATCTCTGTTGATTTCTAGATATCCGTTAGTTTGAACAGGAACGAAGGAAGATGTGTGACATCTCTCTTTCATGAAAGCTTTATTTTAACATCTCGAGTACATTTCACTGTCTTGTTTTCTCCTGCTTCCCAACAGGTTCTGTTCATTCTTTCTTTTGTTCATCACATGTCAGGGTTGCCAGGTGACCTCCCAGCCCCCCAGTGGCAGCACCAGTGGTTCCACTCCTTCACGGAAGACACAAACTTCTGGCCCTAAAGTCCGAAAGAGTGTGAGCAGTCGCATCCACGAGGCGGTGAAGGCCATCGCTCTGTGCCACAACGTCACTCCTGTCTATGAGCCCCGTGCCGGTGGGACCAGGGAGACGGAGTCCGCTGAAGCAGACCAGGATTTCAGTGATGAGAACCGCACCTATCAAGCATCCAGCCCAGACGAGGTCAGTCAAGGTCAGATGAGGTCAAGATGTCAAGGTCAGGTCAGATGAGGTCAGTTAAGACAAAAGAGATAGTTTGTGTAACAGCAGATTTGTTAGCAATGATAATTCCATCATTATGTCTTTGAACTGCTTTGAGCCAATGGTGTGTGTGTGGGTGTGTGTGTGTGTGTGTGGGTGTGGGTGTGTGTGTGTGTGTGTGTGGGTGTGTGTGTGTGTGGGTTGGGGTGTGGGTGTGTGTGTGTAGGTGTGTGTGTGGGTGGGTGTGTGTGGGTGTGGGTGTGTGTGTGGGTGTGTGTGTGTGGGTTGGGGTGTGGGTGTGTGTGTGTAGGTGTGGGTGTGGGTGGGTGTGTGTGGGTTGGGGTGTGGGTGTGTGTGGGTTGGGGTGTGGGTGTGTGTGGGTTGGGGTGTGGGTGTGTGGGTGGGTGTGGGTGTGAGTGTGCGCACATGGGTGTGTGGACTTGGAGGTGGACTTGGTGGTGGACTTGGTGGTGGACTTGGAGGTGGACTTGGTGGTGGACTTGGAGGTGGACTTGGTGGTGGACTTGGTGGTGGACTTGGAGGTGGACTTGGTGGTGGACTTGGTGGTGGACTTGGTGGTGGACTTGGTGGTGGACTTGGAGGTGGACTTGAAGGTGGACTTGCTGGTGGACTTGCTGGTGGACTTGCTGGTGGACTTGGTGGTGCTGCGATCCTCCAGCCTCTGAGCCACCTCTGGCTGCTCCTGCTTCATGTCCTTCACTCACTGACTGCAGCGTCAGGTGTTGCCACCATGCTTCTGGCAGCAATAGTTTAGACTCGACTGCTCAGCCTGTCCTATAAAATGAGTTAGCATGAAGGAGATGAAAACCAAGGTCATTGCACCTTCTTGGTCTGTCAGATCGTGAGCTGGTCCCTATCTAACCTTAGAGCCTTTATTATCTCTGCCGGGGGCTACTGGCTCCTATAAGCATATAAGCAGGTAAACAAGGAAATAAATGCCTTGTTGTTTTCTTCCTAACCCGAACTAACCTGCATTGGGTTAGGGTTAGGTTAGGGTTAGGGTTAGGGTTAGGGTTACACAAAGCAGTGGGATAGGGTTAGGTTAGGGTTAGGGTTACACAAAGCAGTGGGTTGGGGTTAGGTTAGGTTATGGTTAGGGTTAGGGTTACACAAAGCAGTGGGTTAGGGTTACGTTAGGGTTAGGTTTGGGTTAGGGTTAGGGTTAGGGTTACACAAGCAGTGGGTTAGGGTTAGGTTATGGTTAGGGTTAGGTTAGGGTTATGGTTAGGGTTAGGGTTACACAAAGCAGTGGGATAGGGTTAGGTTATGATTAGGTTAGGTTAGGTTAGGGTTACACAAAGCAGTGGGTTAGGGTTAGGTTATGATTAGGTTAGGTTAGGGTTAGGATTACACAAAGCAGTGGGTTAGGGTTAGGTTGGGGTTAGGGTTAGGTTATGGTTAGGGTTAGGGTTACACAAAGCAGTGGGATAGGGTTAGGTTATGATTAGGTTAGGTTAGGGTTAGGGTTACACAAAGCAGTGGGTTAGGTTAGGGTTAGGATTACACAAAGCAGTGGGTTAGGGTTAGGTTGGGGTTAGGTTAGGGTTAGGTTAGGGTTAGAGTTAGGGTTAGGTTAGGGTTAGGGTTACACAAAGCAGTGGGTTAGGGTTAGGTTAGGGTTAAGGTTAGGGCTAGGTTAGGGTTACACAAAGCAGTGGGTTAGGGTTAGGTTAGGGTTATGGTTAGGGTTAGGGTTACACAAAGCAGTGGGTTATGGTTAGGTTAGGGTTACACAAAGCAGTGGGTTGGGGTTAGGTTAGGTTAGGGTTATGGTTAGGGTTACACAAAGCAGTGGGATCAGCCACCTTCTTACCTACTTACATTTTCAGTTCCCTTTTACCTGTTTTTTATAATTAAATATTTCTGAGCAGTGGAGCAACACAATTTGACCATTATTAGCATCATAGTATTAGAATATTGTTCATTCATTTTTCACAGAATCATATGAACTGCTGCTGATTTGAAGTGTCCATCTGTTTTATAATACAAAATATATAGAAAGTATTTTGAGTTTTTCCGATCAGTCTCTAGATTTTTGCCTTAATTAACTGAAGATTAACATGCAGTCAGCATCAAAATGGACATTTTCATTTGTGAAGAGCTGATAAAGTGGATTAAAGAGCTGGTTGATGATAGAGTTGTGTTTGATAAATATAACCGGCCCTTTTTTATAGAAGTGATGGGTATTAGCAGGAAGCTCCAACATGTAGGTCAGAGAATAAAAACCTTTTGAGTGAGCTATTGAAAATGAGCCTATCGAGGCGTCTGCAGCTGAACACTCACCGGGGGGGGGGGTTAGGGTGGGGGGGGTGCACTTCCTGCTGGGGAGAAATGAATGAGAAGAGCTCTCCAGATGTGAACATACTGCAACCCTCCGATGGATCTGTCCACCAGAGACAGGAAATGAGTGGTTGTTTTCATTTTCTATACTGTTTTTACCTTTCTCTTTTATATGTGCTTAATAATAATAATAATAATTAATAATTCTTTCATACCTGCCTTAATTGTTATGTGAAAACACTGAGTTAAAATGAGTCTTTAATCAGTAACCGTAAACCTAAAAGCAACAGTTTCTAACCCTCTACAAATGTATTTTTTCCACACGTATGTCGTATTACTTCAACTGAAAAAGGTGCATTTATTCATTTAGTAAAAATATGAATTGTTAGTTATATTGAACCCTAACCAACTAATTATGTTTCTGATCTATTTGAACATAAGTGTGATATGTATCCAATCTTTAAATCCACTTTTATGAGCAAGGAGAAAAGTTTTCCCTGTCCCTCCAGGTGGAGCTGGTGCGGTGGACCCGGAGCGTCGGCCTGACCCTGGTGACCAGGGACCTGAGCTCCCTGCAGTTAAAGACTCCCTCGGGACAGATTCTGTCCTTCTCCATCCTTCAGACCTTCCCCTTCACGTCTGAGAGCAAACGCATGGGCATCATCGTCCGGGTGGGATTGATTTCTGAATGATGCCTTTTAAATAATGCACATATAGAGAACTGTTTTTCTAATTTATAAAAGAAAAATGAACAATCAAAACATTCAGTATTTTTTACACTGAATTGTTTGAGGTGTAAAATTCTGTTCACTGTGAGAGACGAGACAGTTCAGCTATTAAAAGCTTCTGTTGTCAGGAAAATCACTCATTTCATTTGTCATTTGTTTTAGGAAGAGTCAACTGGAGATATTACCTTCTACATGAAGGGTGCAGATGTTGCCATGGCGACCATTGTCCAGTATAACGATTGGTTGGAAGAAGAGGTAACCCTAACCCTGATTTTAACCCTGACCCTAACCCTAGCCCTAACCCTAACCCTGACCCTGATCCTGACCCTGATTTTAACCCTGACCCTGATTTTAACCCTGACCCTAACTCTAGCCCTGACCCTAACTCTAGCCCTGACCCTAACCCTAACCCTAACCCTAACCCTAACCCTGACCCAGCTTCAAGGGAAGTACAGGTTCTTCAGGACTGATTTCTATACCTGCTCTAATCGATGCCTTGATTTAATGTCTTTCCTTCCTTCCTGGAAAAGAGGCATGATGCAAAATCCCTCCCAATAATGCTCTTCAGTATATATTTGAAGCAGAAGACGGCGTTTGCATCTGGTTGGGAATGGCCCTGGTTGTATTTCTTAGGGGGCAAAAACTGCCTGTGTAAAAAGGGTGAAGTTCACTTTTTCACTGAAATGTGGAGTAGAAAAGTACATGTGAGCAGTTATTCCGGCTCCTTGTTGTCCTGGTTTCCTCTTCAGGAAGACACGATAATAAAGACGTCTGAAAATGTTCCATCTGAAAATGCCCAGTTCATTAATGAGCATAATGGCTTTTGAGTCTGAATTTATTTTCTTAGAGAACAAGAGACCACTTTGTTTAATAAAATGCTTATACAAATTTAAAAAAATGGTCTTATATTAGCGTATTGCTCAAACCTCTGCTGGGCAGAGCTCTCGCAGACCCCTGTTCTGAGCGATATGATATCCAGTAATCTTTACACTATCCTATAAAATTAGCAACTGTTTTTATTTTTTTAATTTCACAATCCGGTTGATATCATCTGGTATATGGAAGTGTCCCGTGTCCTCTATTAATAAGGACAACCATCCAGGGGTCAACGGGCCGTGTCTGTAGCAGTCCCACAGTGGATCGTGTGCTTCACGTTCATAATTATATTGGCATTATTGAGTCATTTAGCACTGGGGGCACAATTTCATTTAATTAGTGACCTACATAAATTAATTACAGTATGTCATATTCTCCACCAATGGCTTTATTTCCCACCGTCTCTCTGCTTATCAATAACCCATCAGCAGCCCAGGTTCACCCACTGGTGTTTCATATGGACGGCGTCCACCCTGGTCTTAGCGTCCTCTGGTCCGGACCCGAGGCTACGATATTCCCATTGATCTGTGGAGTCGGGAACAAAACTACAATATTCCCATTGATCTGTGGAGTCGGTAGCAATATGCTGTTATTGACAATCCTGTCCATGGTGTACTGATACAGCCCCCACGATGGGTGGGTGGGGGTGGGGGTTGGTGTGTGGGGGGGGGGGGGGAGGTGGGGGTGTGAGGGGGGGTGTGGGTGAGGGGGGGGGGGGGGTGTTATTGTTTCAACCATATTATCTATAACTAGAACTCATCTGATGGCTCAGAGTTGCTCACTAATATTCAGGTCCTGATTTCTTCTCCAGAACCTCGACTGTCCTTCAAACTACTGGAGTTTAGTTTGAGATTTACTTTATTCTTAAAATACTGGTAACTTTGAAATGTTCTAACACCCATTTCCCTAGTTTTAAATTAATTCGTTAGTTAGTTATTTATTTAGTTAGTTAGTTATACCGTTTTCTGATCGAATTCACTGTTACTAAAATTTGTCATTGATCTTTGACCTGGTTTTGATGCTAGTTAGTGAATGACATCAACAGCAGCTCTAGTCGGGAGCGTTTTGCTAAAGTGTAACTCTTAATTGATCTCCAACATCTACTGATGGTTCAGCGATGGGCCAGTTGGCCTGCAGCCTCTTTTATGTCTTAAAATCAACTTAATTATTTGTTTTCTATCCATCTTGGGGGTAAAAAAGAAGTTCATGTTTTCAAGATGAAAGAAAGAAAGTGGGATAATTCTGGTTAATCTTGCCAGTTTTCAAGTGTTAACCTAACCCGAACCCGAACCCTAACCCTTTTCAATAGTGATGGAGGCAGCAGCAGGAAAGTCCTCCACATTTGCTGCACGTTCCTCTGCTGTTTCTCCTTTGAGCTCAACATAATCCAGCAGTGTTGTTTCATGCTGCCGTCATACCTGACTATTAATGGCAGCAGTGTCCCACGTCCATGATCTCCGCTAGTCTCGGTCCTGTTAGCGTAGTGGTTGCCCATGGTGCAAGAATGTTCCTGACTATGGTGCCACCTTTGGTCTTCTCACATGAAAACTCGGGCTCGTAAATCTTCCTCGTCGGTTGTGCTGTGGACTCCATAGAGCCCTAAACATGATGAGCTCTTATGATTCCCTCCTGCACAGCTAAATTAGACACTTTTGGGGACGACTTTTTCAAGAATATCATGACAGAGTTAAGGAGGCTTGGTTCTGTTAGCAGTTAGCTGATATGTCAACTCAAATCTTTTTTCTTCTTGTTGAAGTGTGGTAACATGGCAAGAGAAGGTCTGAGAACACTGGTGGTGGCAAAGAAGTCTCTGTCGGAGGAGCAGTATCAGGACTTTGAGGTGGGAGCTGACTGTCCACTGGATCCCATCGGAACAATCTTGTGTATTTGAGACCCTTTAAAGTTCCTACATCTTCTGTTACTTGTGGTTGGTGCAGAACCGCTACAACCAGGCAAAGCTGAGTGTCCATGATCGAGCCCTGAAGGTTGCAGCCGTGGTGGAGAGCCTGGAGAGAGAGATGGAGCTTCTGTGTCTGACTGGTGTGGAGGACCAGCTCCAAGCAGATGTCCGACCAACACTGGAGCAGCTCAGAAATGCTGGAATTAAGGTTGGACTCTAGCTGTGACTGTAACTGGGGTAAAGAAACTGGCCAGAGAGACTAACCCTAACCACTAACCCTAACCCTAACCCTAACCCTAACCCTAACCCTAACCCTAACCCCAACCCCTAACCCCTAACCCTAACCCTAAACTGGCCAGAGAGACTAACCCTAACCCAACTCTGGGTGCAAGAGAACATAAAACAACTGTTAAAATTGATCTGTTCTTAGTTTCTAATCCTTCCTGAATGTTTTGTTAAAATGTTAATGATATTTCCAAGAATGTTCAAATTCTGTATATATAAAAAAAATAAGATTTATTAATTTTGAATCAAAATTGTTGTTGATAATGCAAGTTGTATGTGGACATCTGTATTCTGAATATTTGCTTTGCTAACGAGCTGCTCTCTGGGAGCAGCAGCCTGTTCCTCATTAGCAGCTTTTTCTTCCCTCCTCAGATCTGGATGCTGACTGGGGACAAACTGGAGACAGCTACCTGCATAGCCAAAAGCTCCCATTTGGTCTCCAGAAACCAAGACATCCATGTTTTTAAACCAGTATGCCTCATTTCTGGTTTTCCTCTGCTGTCTTCGTGATGACGCATGTTAACTTCAACATCAACCACATTCAGTTCATTCAGCTGTCCATTTGCTGTCATGCAGGTCTCAACCAGGGGAGAAGCCCATCTGGAGCTGAATGCCTTCAGGAGGAAACATGACTGTGCTCTGGTCATCTCTGGAGACTCCTTAGAGGTGCGTCAGTCACAGTCATGATGTTTGGGAGCCTTAAAAATAAGAGCATCAAAATAAAGCCCACAATAAAGAGACATTCTTCTGGAGTTTCTTTTCATGTCCATCAGTTAGCATCTGCCTATCTGCTGTTTTCCAGGTGTGTTTGCGTTATTATGAGCATGAGTTTGTCGAACTGGCGTGCCAGTGTCCAGCTGTGGTCTGCTGTCGCTGTTCCCCAACCCAGAAGGCCCAAATAGTCACGCTCCTCCAGCAGCACACAGCAAACAGAACCTGTGCCATAGGCAAGTGATGAATGTGGCCGCAGCTAACCCTGACCCTAACGCTAACCCTGACCCTGACCCTGACGCTAACCCTAACCCTGACCCTAACCCTACCCTGACCCTGACCCTGACGCTAACCCTAACCCTGACCCTGACCCTGACGCTGACCCTAACTACCCCTGACCCTAGCCCTGACCCTAACCCTAACCCTGACGCTAACCCTAACCCTGACCCTAACGCTGACCCTAACTACCCCTGACCCTAGCCCTGGCCCTGACCCTAACCCTGACGCTAACCCTAACCCTGACCCTAATGCTAACCCTGACCCTGACCCTAACCCTGACCCTGACCCTAACCCTAACCCTGACCCTAACGCTGACCCTAACTACCCCTGACCCTAGCCCTGACCCTAACCCTAACCCTGACGCTAACCCTAACCTGACCCTAATGCTAACCCTGACCCTGACCCTGACCCTAACGCTGACCCTAACTACCCCTGACCCTAACTACCCCTGACCCTAACCCTAATGCTAACCCTGACCCTAATGCTAACCCTAACCCTAACCCTAAACTGGCCAGAGAGACTAACCCTAACCCAACTCTGGGTGCAAGAGAACATAAAACAACTGTTAAAATTGATCTGTTCTTAGTTTCTAATCCTTCCTGAATGTTTTGTTAAAATGTTAATGATATTTCCAAGAATGTTCAAATTCTGTATATATAAAAAAAATAAGATTTATTAATTTTGAATCAAAATTGTTGTTGATAATGCAAGTTGTATGTGGACATCTGTATTCTGAATATTTGCTTTGCTAACGAGCTGCTCTCTGGGAGCAGCAGCCTGTTCCTCATTAGCAGCTTTTTCTTCCCTCCTCAGATCTGGATGCTGACTGGGGACAAACTGGAGACAGCTACCTGCATAGCCAAAAGCTCCCATTTGGTCTCCAGAAACCAAGACATCCATGTTTTTAAACCAGTATGCCTCATTTCTGGTTTTCCTCTGCTGTCTTCGTGATGACGCATGTTAACTTCAACATCAACCACATTCAGTTCATTCAGCTGTCCATTTGCTGTCATGCAGGTCTCAACCAGGGGAGAAGCCCATCTGGAGCTGAATGCCTTCAGGAGGAAACATGACTGTGCTCTGGTCATCTCTGGAGACTCCTTAGAGGTGCGTCAGTCACAGTCATGATGTTTGGGAGCCTTAAAAATAAGAGCATCAAAATAAAGCCCACAATAAAGAGACATTCTTCTGGAGTTTCTTTTCATGTCCATCAGTTAGCATCTGCCTATCTGCTGTTTTCCAGGTGTGTTTGCGTTATTATGAGCATGAGTTTGTCGAACTGGCGTGCCAGTGTCCAGCTGTGGTCTGCTGTCGCTGTTCCCCAACCCAGAAGGCCCAAATAGTCACGCTCCTCCAGCAGCACACAGCAAACAGAACCTGTGCCATAGGCAAGTGATGAATGTGGCCGCAGCTAACCCTGACCCTAACGCTAACCCTGACCCTGACCCTGACCCTAACGCTAACCCTGACCCTGACCCTGACGCTAACCCTAACCCTGACCCTGACGCTGACCCTAACTACCCCTGACCCTAGCCCTGACCCTAACCCTAACCCTGACGCTAACCCTAACCCTGACCCTAACGCTGACCCTAACTACCCCTGACCCTAGCCCTGGCCCTGACCCTAACCCTGACGCTAACCCTAACCCCGACCCTAATGCTAACCCTGACCCTGACCCTAACCCTGACCCTGACGCTAACCCTACCCTGACCCTACGCTGACCCTAACTACCCCTGACCCTAGCCCTGACCCTAACCCTAACCCTGACGCTAACCCTAACCCTGACCCTAATGCTAACCTGACCCTAA
The DNA here is from genome assembly GCF_003711565.1 of Takifugu flavidus. NCBI lineage: Eukaryota > Metazoa > Chordata > Actinopteri > Tetraodontiformes > Tetraodontidae > Takifugu > Takifugu flavidus. The sequence goes on from NC_079540.1 coordinate 6,867,590, forward strand.
CCCTGACCCTGACCCTAACGCTGACCCTAACTACCCCTGACCCTAACCCTGACCCTAACCCTAATGCTAACCCTGACCCTAATGCTAACCCTAACCCTGACCCTAACCTTGACCCTAGCCCTGACCCTAACCTGACCCTAGCCCTGACCCTAATGCTGACCCTAACCCTAACCCTGACCCTGACCCTAACACTGACCCTAACCCCGACCCTGACCCTAACCCTGACCCTAACCCCGACCCTGACCCTAACCCCGACCCTAACCCTGACCCTAACCCTAACCCTGACCCTAACCCCGACCCTAACCCTGACCCTAACCCCGACCCTGACCCTGACACTGACCCTAACCCTGACACTGACCCTGACCCTAACCCTGACCCTAACCCTGACCCTAACACTGACCCTGACCCTAACCCCGACCCTGACCCTAACCCTGACCCTAACCCCGACCCTAACCCCGACCCTAACCCTGACCCTAACCCCGACCCTGACACTGACCCTAACACTGACCCTAACCCTCTGACCCTAACCCTGACCCTAACCCTGACCCTGACCCTAACACTGACCCTGACCCTAACCCTGACCCTAACCCTGACACTGACCCTGACCCTAACCCTGACCCTGACCCTGACCCTGACCCTAACCCTGACCCTGACCCTGACCCTGACCCTGACCCTAGCCCTGACCCTGACCCTGACCCTAACCCTGACCCTAACCCTGACCCTAACCCTGACCCTGACCCTGACCCTAACCCTAACCCTAACCCTGACCCTAACCCTGACCCTGACCCTAACCCTGACCCTAACCCTAACCCTGACCCTAGCCCTGACCCTAACTCTAACCCTAACCCTGACCCTAACGCTGACCCTAACCCTGACCCTAACCCTAACCCTAACCCTGACCCTGACCCTAACCCTAACCCTGACCCTGACCCTAACCCTGACCCTGACCCTGACCCTCAGCTCAGCCGTGTGGAGGCTTGTTGCCTGCAGATAAACGACCCATAACTGTGCTGTGTCATAGAACCTCTCACATGATGCAGGAGAACCCATGTCCACATGGTCAGAACAGTCATTAAAGCCTAACTCCTGCTTCTCTTTGCTTGGTATTAATCAAATTATGCAATAAAGGCTTTTTTTCTTAAGGTGATGGAGGAAATGATGTCAGTATGATCCAGGCAGCAGATTGTGGTATTGGAATTGAAGGAAAGGTAAAGTATAAAGTACACAAACTAGTTTTATTGTCTAACGGTGGAACAATATTCCTCCATGGTTTAATTTTCTGCCTTTCTGTGGTTTGAAATGGTTTAAATAATATCAATAGTAGAGAGAAACATTCCTCGTCATCTGTTCCAGGAAGGTAAACAGGCGTCTCTGGCTGCAGACTTCTCCATCACTCAGTTCAAGCACATCGGTCGCCTGATCATGGTCCACGGCAGGAACAGCTACAAACGCTCAGCAGCGCTGGGCCAGTTTGTCATGCACAGAGGGATGATCATCTCCACCATGCAGGTACTGCAGCCTGACCCTGACCCTAACCCTGACCCTAACCCTGACCCTAACCCCGACCCTAACCTGACCCTAACCCCGACCCTAACCCTGACCCTAACCCTAACCCCGACCCTAACCCCGACCCTGACCCTAACCCCGACCCTAACCCTGACCCTAACCCTGACCCTAACACTGACCCTAACCCCGACCCTAACCCTGACCCTAACCCTAACCCCGACCCTGACCCTAACACTGACCCTAACCCCGACCCTGACCCTAACCCTGACCCTAACCCCGACCCTGACCCTAACCCTGACCCTAACCCTGACCCTGACCCTGACCCTAACACTGACCCTAACCCCGACCCTAACCCTGACCCTAACCCTAACCCCGACCCTAACCTGACCCTAACCCCGACCCTGACCCTACCCTAACCCTGACCCTACCCCGACCCTGACCCTACCCTGACCCTGACCTGACCCTAACCCTAACCCTGACCCTAACCCTAACCCCGACCTAACCCTGACCCTAACCCTAACCCTGACCCTGACCCTAACCCTGACCCTGACCCTGACCCTAACCCCGACCCTAACCCTGACCCTAACCCTGACCCTGACCCTAACCCTGACCCTAACCCCGACCCTAACCCTGACCCTAACCCTACCCCGACCCTACCCTGACCCTAACCCTACCCTGACCCTGACCCTAACCCCGACCCTAACCCTGACCCTAACCCCGACCCTAACCCTGACCCTGACCCTAACCCTGACCCTAACCCTGACCCTAACCCCGACCCTAACCCTGACCCTAACCCTGACCCTAACCCTGACCCTGACCCCGACCCTAACCCCGACCCTAACCCTGACCCTAACACTGACCCCGACCCTAACCCCGACCCTAACCCTGACCCTAACACTGACCCTAACCCTGACCCTAACCCTGACCCTGACCCTAACACTGACCCTAACCCCGACCCTAACCCCGACCCTAACCCTGACCCTGACCCTGACCCTAACCCCGACCCTAACCCTGACCCTAACCCCGACCCTAACCCTGACCCTGACCCCGACCCTGACCCTAACCCTGACCCTAACCCCGACCCTAACCCTGACACTGACCCTGACCCTGACCCTAACACTGACCCTAACCCTGACCCTAACCCCGACCCTAACCCTGACCCTAACCCTGACCCTAACCCTGACACTGACCCTAACCCTCTGACCCTAACCCTCACCCTGACCCTGACACTGACACTGACCCTAACCCTCTGACCCTAACCCTCACCCTGACCCTGACACTGACCCTAACCCTGACCCTCACCCTGACCCTGAGAAGATGGCTTGGATGAAGGTGTGCCCTGCTCCAGTTCTAAATGTCTTGTTTTCCCCCCCCAGGCTGTCTTCTCCTCTATCTTTTACTTTGCCTCTGTGTCCCTGTACCAGGGCTTCCTCATGGTGGGGTAGGCTCATGTTCTCTGCTGTTTCTAATCAATCTGCCTCGTGCATCATAAAGATCTGCAGTTACTCCTCATCCTTCTGTATTCCACCTGTGCAGGTATGCCACCATCTACACCATGTTTCCCGTGTTCTCCTTGGTTTTAGATGAAGATGTAAAGCCAGATATGGCTCTTCTTTACCCGGAGCTTTATAAAGACCTCACCAAGGTAGCAGGGACCTTTTGAATATGTATGTTTTACAATTCAAAGTCCGTTAAACATTTAGTGGAAGACGTTGTTGCACGAGTGAGCTGATATGTTTGTCTTTCAGGGGCGCTCGTTATCTTTTAAGACTTTTCTTATATGGGTTTTGATCAGTGTTTACCAAGGTAAGTTACATCTGAATGGTTACATCATACATCCGTTTTGTATCCGTCACCTCTTCCCTAATTATTGTTTTCTTTTGGATTTCCAAAGCTGCTGTTTAGAATGTCAAAGTTAGTCATTCACACCGTCTGGTCACTGAATGTTCCAGTCCCCTTTCTACGAGCTGACTCATGTTTGGGTGCCCAATCCAATCCAATCCTGCTCTCAGTTTTGCTCTGTCAGGTCCAGTTTTTTCTGACCCCCTCTAGTTCCACGGACCCCCTAATTCCACGGACCCCCTCTAGTTCCACAGACCCCCTCCAGTTCCACGGACCCCCTCTAGTTCCATGGACCCCCTCCAGTTCCACGGACCCCCTCTAGTTCCACACACCCCCTCTAGTTCCACGGACCCCCTAATTCCACGGACCCCCTCCAGTTCCACGGACCCCCTGTAATTCCATGGACCCCTCTAGTTCTACGGACCCCCTAATTCCACGGACCCCCTGTAATTCCATGGACCCCTCTAGTTCCACGGACCCCCTAATTCCATGGACCCCCTAATTCCATGGACCCCCTCTAATTCCACAGACCCCCTCTAGTTCCACAGACCCCCCTCTCGTTCCACGGACCCGCTCTAGCTCCACGGACCCCCTCTAGTTCCACGGACCCCCTCTAGTTCCACTGACCCCTCTAGTTCCATGGACCCCCTCTTGTTCCACGGACTCCCTGTAGTTCCACAGACCCCCCTCTCGTTCCATGGACCCCTCTAGTTCCACGGACTCCCTGTAGTTCCACAGACCCCCTCTAGTTCCACGGACCCCCTGTAATTCCACGGACCCCCTCTAGTTCCACGGACCCCCTCTAGTTCCATGGACCCCCTCTAGTTCCACTGACCCCTCTAGTTCCATGGACCCCCTCTAGTTCCACTGACCCCCTGTAGTTCCACAGACCCCCTCTAGTTCCACAGACCCCCTCTCGTTCCACGGACCCCCTCTCGTTCCACGGACCCCCTCTAGTTCCACGGACCCCTCTAGTTCCACTGACCCCTCTAGTTCCATGGACCCCCTCTTGTTCCACGGACTCCCTGTAGTTCCACAGACCCCCTCTCGTTCCATGGACCCCTCTAGTTCCACGGACCCCCTCTAGTTCCACGGACCCCTCTAGTTCCACAGACCCCCTCTAGTTCCACAGACCCCCTCTAGTTCCTCCAGGGTACTGCCAGCACTGACCTGTTGGCTCAACGGGGACGGCACCAACCAGTTGTCCCGTAGCTTGAGAGGAGTCTAGTCGTGGTCAGCGGGCAGGTCTGGAGGGGAAACTGGACCTGCCAGAAACAAACACACTTTTGGAATCAGCATAAAAATCAGCAGAATTTATTTCAAATGGTTCCACTGTATATTGTGAATTCTATGGATTCGAGCTTCCAACCCTTAAAGTCCTGTCATGAACCTGATATTTTTGAGGTTGTTCTTTGGGCCAGAAGTTTTTATCTCGTTCATCTCAAACCACATTGTTGTGTGTAACAGTCCAGCTCTGACTCCTTCCGTTTGGTGCCACCAGGGGGCATCCTCATGTACGGCGCGCTGGTGCTCTTCGAGTCTGAGTTTGTGCACGTGGTGGCCATCTCGTTCACAGCTCTGATCCTGACAGAGCTGCTGATGGTGGCACTGACCATCCGGACCTGGCACTGGCTTATGGTGACGGCCCAGTTCTTCAGCCTGGCCTGCTACCTGGCCTCCCTGGCCTTCCTGAACGAGTACTTTGGTGAGTTTTCTTCTTTTTTCTTGATTTGATTCGATTATTAAAAAACATATAGAAATGATGTTTCAATACAAGCACACACACACATGCACACACACACATGCACACACACACATGCACTTAAACCCAAAATGATTTATAAAATTGTTCCTAATTTTACAGATTAGTGCTTCAACAACTAAACTGCAGGAAAAGTCTCAGGCTGCAAATTAAGTGTAGAAAAGAGAAAATGCATATTTTAGAGATCAAAGTAGAACTTTGAACGGTGGCACTGAGCACTGTTAGGGTTAGGGTTAGAGGGTTAGGGTTAGGGTTAGGTTAGAGGTTAGAGAGTTAGGGTTAGAGGGTCAGGGTTAGAGGGTTAGGGTTAGAGTGTTAGAGAGTTAGGGTTAGAGGGTTAGGGTTAGAGGGTCAGGGTTAGAGTGTTAGAGGGTTAGGGTTAGAGGGTTAGGGTTAGAGGGTTAGGGTTAGGGTTAGAGGGTTAGAGAGTTAGGGTTAGGGTTAGGGTTAGAGGGTTAGGGTTAGAGTGTTAGAGAGTGGGTTAGGGTTAGAGGGTTAGAGAGTTAGGTTTGGGTTAGGGTTAGAGGGTTAGGGTTAGAGGGTTAGAGTTAGGGTTAGAGGGTTAGGGTTAGCGGGTTAGGGTTAGAGGGTTAGAGGGTTAGGGTTAGAGTGGTCGAGAGTTAGGGTTAGAGGGTTAGGTTAGGGTTAGAGAGTTAGGGTTAGAGCGTTAGGGTAGCGGGTTCGGGTTAGAGGGTTAGAGGTCGGGTTAGAGGGTTAGGGTTAGGCGGGTTAGGGTTAGAGGGTTAGGGTTAGAGTGTTAGAGCGTTAGGGTTCGAGGGTTAGGTTAGGGTTAGAGAGTTAGGGTTAGAGGGTTAGGTTAGAGGGTCAGGGTTAGAGGTGGGTTAGAGCGTTAGGGTTAGAGGGTTAGGGTTAGAGGGTCAGGTTAGAGGGTTAGAGGGTTAGGGTTAGAGGGTTAGGGTAGAGGTTAGAGAGTTAGAGCGTTAGGGTTAGAGGGTTAGGGTTAGAGGGTTAGAGAGTTAGGGTTAGAGGGTTAGGTTAGAGGGGGTTAGGGTTAGAGGGTTAGAGGGTTAGGGTTAGAGGGTTAGGGTTAGAGGGTTAGAGGGTTAGGGTTAGAGGGTTAGGGTTAGAGAGTTAGAGGGTTAGAGTGGTTAGGGGTTAGAGTGTTAGAGAGTTAGGGTTAGAGGGTTAGGGTTAGAGGTCAGGGTTAGGAGGGTTAGGGTTAAGGAGTTAGGGTTGAGGGTTAGGTTAGAGGGTCAGGGTTAGAGGGTTAGAGAGTTAGGGTTAGAGGGTCAGGTTAGAGGGTTAGGGTTAGAGGTTAGGGTTGGAGGGTTAGGGTTAGAGGGTTAGGGTTAGAGGGTTAGGGTTAGAGTGTTAGAGAGTTAGGGTTAGAGGGTTAGGGTTGGAGGGTTTGGAGGGTTAGGGTTGAGGGTTAGAGAGTTAGGGTTAGAGGGTTTGGGTTAGAGGGTCAGGGTTAGAGGGTCAGGGTTAGGGTTAGAGGGTCAGGTTTAGAGGTTAGGGTTAGAGGGTTAGGGTTAGAGGGTTAAGGGTCAGGGTTAGGGTTAGAGGGTTAGGGTTAGAGGGTTAGGGTTGGAGGGTCAGGGTTAGAGGGTCAGGGTTAGGGTTAGAGGGTTAGGGTTAGGGTTAGGGTTGGAGGGTTAGGGTTAGAGGGTTAGGGTGTTTGTGCGTTGGAACTTTATTAGAAGCATCATTTAAAATTGGGATGTTTTGGATTTACTATAAATTTTCTTAGCAGAGCCAAAGGTTCAGTAATGTCGTCATTTGTTTCTTCATTGTTGTTGTTTCACCATGGAAATCATATTGTTTTTGGAGCAGAGTTGAGGCGGTCTGTAGTTGAGATCCCGCCCCTGTAGGTGTGTGTTTGTAACGTCTTTCTTCCTGCTGCTCCTGTTTTACTCTTGTATGTTGGTAACAGGGCTAGGCAGGGTGTCCTATGGAGCTTTCCTTGGTAGGTGTGCCACTTCTGAAGCCTCCTCTCATCCCATCATCCATCTGTCAGAACTGATGTGACGTGTTTCCATCACAGCTTTGTCCCCTTTTCAGTTCTATGCATGATAAACAGTACCGGTGGCTCGATCTGCTTCACTGTGGTGACCAACTTTGCATCAGACGTAGCATCTAAATCTGCTCCTGCACTGATGACGTGCTCCTGTGCTCATCTGCTCTCACAGACCTCTCATTCATCACAACGTGGCCTTTCCTGTGGAAGGTCTCCACCGTGACTTTGGTCAGCTGTCTTCCTCTCTACATCATCAAATACCTGAAGCGGAAGTTCTCCCCCCCAAGTTACTCCAAACTCTCATCCTGATTCAAGCCCAGATTGCTCCAGGTTGGTTGGTGCATCTCTGAGCGTCTATTTACAGGACCTGTGGTCTCAGATGAAGGTGGACCTCTGGGGGTCGATCCCAGAAGCAGCAGCTCAGCCAATGACTGAAGAGTGTTAGTTGCACAAATCAAGTTAAAGAACTCTGCACTTAGAAGGCCTCAAACACGTGACCTCATTCCTTTTGTTGGCCAAAGGTCACATTTTTTCTGTTGCATTGACATTTAAAAAAATCTGCTTTGAGTGTCGATTTATAACACTCTAATGCAAAAGCGTCCAATTTTTTATATGCAGTGTTTTTTACATGTATTTTTTATTCTAGGTGTTTAGTTGCATTAAGGAAAATATGGAACTGGGTTGATTGTTGTAAATCAAGTTTTTACACACTGCTGCGGTTCCACCATTGAATAGGTGTGTCGGCCTTGTGCAAGTGAGCGTTCCAGAACATTCACTGGGAAAATGCTTCATCTATTTCTGCTTCTTCGTGTTCTTTTAATCTGTGAATGAGATCATCAATCAGCACCTCTCAAACGCTCCAACGCCGCCTTAAACGTCAGAGCGTCAGCACCTTTGGGTAAGGTTGCTTTATGTCCATGTTGATGCTGCACATCTCCTCATCAGAGTTGTGTTGTCTCACAGTTGTGTTGTCTCACAGTTGTGTTGTCTCACAGTTGTGTATTTAAATCTGCTGAAGCTCCAAATCCCACTGATGTTCACTGATGTTCACTAATGTTCACTGATCGTCTGCTGCCCACAGCGGGACCCTGACATCTGTTTTCCCAGACTTCGACTGTAGCAGATGCTGACATTCAGGTTTTTTTATCAGGATAAATATATTTTGACATTCAGTCTCTGTTCTGTCACGTGTTGAAGATGGATTAAATATTTGAAATGTTGACGTTGGTCAACAGGATTTCTTTAGCCCGTTTGGCCCTGAATTATACTCGAGTTAAACTGATGTTGATCTTTTTTAAAGTGACAACCATACTGTCAACTATAGCTACACTGGATTAGAGACACATGGGATCTGGTTAAACTAGTTAAAATCTTGTGGTTGTGACAGTTAAGTTTGATTAGTTATAAATCCTGTGTTTTCTTTAGATTTTGTTCTGTGTGTATAAAAAATCCTCTTTCCTGTGAACTTTTCTTTTCAAATCGTACATAGCAAATTGCTTTTATTTACTTTGTTGGTTCGTGAATAAAAACGCAAAACATTAGAAAAGCTCCCGTTTGTTCGCGTTGCCATTTGGCCACTAGGTGGAGACAAAGCCCAGCGGGGACCGGAAGAGGCGAATCTCCGAATTAAAGTACATTTATGTCTGAAATATATTAATGAGTTAATTAATGATGACTGGTGTGTTGAAAATGGACAATCACAAAGAACTTCAGACGTTACATATTTTAAAAGGAATGTTTCGGGGCTAAAGTACTTGGAAAACAAGTGTTTACATTTAAAGCGTTAATCAGAATTTGACGTGTTAGTATGAGTTAAATGTTTACATTTATTGGCTTGGCAATAACACGTAAACACGACATACTGGTGCTCTACGTCTGGTTTATCTAAATCTAGCCACGTCTATCATGGTTCACTCATTAAATTCAAGAATGGACTTGACTGTTTTTGTGTCTGAGAGAGAATACATCTTTAAATGTTCATTTTTATTTATTTATTTAAAATGGCCATCTGTGGACTGATTATCTGAGGTTTGGATACTTTCAGGAGGATTTGGGATGTATACATTAGAAAAAGATCAAGGATGATTTCTCCCTATAGAGCAGGAAGCTGACTGTGATGGTCTGATGCTTTAGGAAGCTGTGTGGGTCTGTCAGAACCGACAACCCGGCATTATTGTTAGCTGTAGGCTATGTTGGGGGGGGGATCACTTAAGAAATACAACTTTGTAAGAGGACACAATATTCAGATTTTTCTCATTTTAAAATTTATTTTAATTTTCTTTTCAGTTAATTCATGGATGGACGTTTTGGATGAAAAAAGTCAACTTTTTTTATTTTAACCATGAATCCAAATATAATTCAAGTCCAGTTCAGTCAATTAATTAATTAATTTTGCAAATAAACAAACAAAAAAACTTGTCCAAACCTTCGACAAACCATGTGGCTTTAAGGTCACAGTGAATTTGGCTGTTTCTATTTTGTAAAGAGAGCTGAAAGTACAGGGTTAGGGTTAACCCTAACCTCTAACTAGGGTTAGGGTTAGAGGTTAACCTCTAACTAGGGTTAGGGTTAGAGGTTAACCTCTAACTAACTAGGGGTTTAGGGTTAACCCTAACCTCTAACCCTGACTTGTCCTGTTGCCCAGCAACCAAGCGTCATTATTGTGTATCTTTATTCTGACTATTACGAACGTAAACAGGTTTTGTTGGCAGTGAACTAGATTTGGTGGAAATCATCAAAGTTTTAGCATCCACTATTTCGAGCTTTCATCTTGGGTAGGTGGCTGCTAACCTTCTGGGACAGTGAGAGCTGTGAGAGTGTTTCCACACTGCTCGTACCTGCGAAAGGTGGACGTCTCTGCCAGGGCCATACCTGCCAGGGTTAGGGTTAGGGCGCCACCCGGGGCCAGGGTTAGGGTTAGGGCGCCACCCCGGGGCCAGGGTTAGGGTTAGGGCGCCACCCCGGGGCCAGGGTTAGGGTTAGGGCGCCACCCCGGGGCCAGGGTTAGGGTTAGGGCGCCACCCGGGGCCAGGGTTAGGGTTAGGGCCCACCCCGGGTTAGGGTTAGGGTTAGGGCGCCACCCCGGGGCCAGGGTTAGGGTTAGGGCCACCCGGGTTAGGGTTAGGGTTAGGGCGCCACCCCGGGGCCAGGGTTAGGGTTAGGGCGCCACCCGGGGCCAGGGTTAGGGTTAGGGCGCCACCCCGGGTTAGGGTTAGGGTTAGGGCGCCACCCCGGGGCCAGGGTTAGGGTTAGGCGCCACCCGGGGCCAGGGTTAGGGTTAGGGCGCCACCCCGGGGCAGGGTTAGGGTTAGGGCGCCACCCCGGGTTAGGGTTAGGGTTAGGGCGCCACCCCGGGGCCAGGGTTAGGGTTAGGGCGCCACCCTGGGGCCAGGGTTAGGGTTAGGGCGCCACCCGGTTAGGGTTAGGGTTAGGGCGCCACCCCGGGGCCAGTTTAGGGTTAGGGTTAGGGCGCCACCCCGGGTTAGGGTTAGGGTTAGGGCGCCACCCCGGGGCCAGGGTTAGGGTTAGGGCGCCACCCTGGGTTAGGGTTAGGGTTAGGGCGCCACCCCGGGGCCAGGGTTAGGGTTAGGGCGCCACCCGGGGCCAGGGTTAGGGTTAGGGCGCCACCCCGGGTTAGGGTAGGGTTAGGGCGCCACCCCGGGGCCAGGGTTAGGGTTAGGGCGCCACCCCGGGGCTTTTGCCCCCACTTTTGCCCCCAGCACTGGTGCTCATGTCTAAGTTAAAACATCTCCAGCAGCATAAAGACAACTTATGTTTCATACAAATGTATTTTTATCATGCTGTGTGATTACTCTTTCTATCATTATTAGAATGTCATAATTGTATCATATTTAACGGTTTTGTTTTGGGGGGTCCCCCGTGGAGACTTGGTTCCTACTTCTGTGACGGGTCCATCTCCTTGTGAACCACAGCAGCAAACACATCAATGGCAACTTTACTTCCTACATTCCCATAAGTTGATTAACACAAATGTTTATAGAAATGACCTGGAGCAACCAAACCCACACGTGACCCACAGTGAGGAGGTGTTCCTCAGGGAGCCGTGCTTCAGACACTCGTCTTCTTGGTCCTTCGACTGTAACCAGGCAACGGCTGCTCATAACAGGAAACAGACGGGATTCCATCACAGCAGCTGAGAAAGAAGGAGAACATTGATGGGAGACAGGAAGTCTCGGAGCGAGCAGGGCTGGCGGCGGGTGTGGCGGCGGTTGAGGGTTCGCCGCTCAACTCTGACCAACTGGAAAATGTCCCTAAGACCAAAGAATGACGTCAACTGGACCTTTACGAGCTACAAAAGTATATATTATAATAGCTTAGCAAAGAAAAACAATTCTTTATATGGTTTCCATACAGTAGTAATGTACTATATTTTCATAATACATCCATACTATAGTTAACAGTGTTTATATCATTATACAAAAATGAAAACATTAAAAACAAATCCGTAAGTGGTTCCTCACACGGTTGAAATCATTTGTTGTTGTTTGGGTCATTCAAATCATATTTAAAAATGTGGTTCATTCCTTTAATGACTAAACAAATCAATCAAAACTGAACTGAAGTAAAGTTTTTAATGCTTCGTTGTCATCGTGTGTGTGTGTGTGTGCACGTGCGCTCCGTTCACACACACAAAGGACAATAAAAACCTCTTTGCTTTCCTTTCAGGTCATTTTTCTCAAACAGGTGATTCAGTGAAGGGAAATTATTATTTTATTACCAGTATTTTGTGCAGTTGTTTAGTTTTTGAGCAACATGCGCGTCGTCCAAAGTTCCATCTTGTTTTAGTTCAGATGAATAAAGTTGTGAAAGCGGGTTGACCTGGGGGGGGGGGGCAGCTGAGTACTTTTCCACCTTGCCGAGGCCAAACCACATTCCACCAGCCAAAGTTTGCTGGGATGGAGACAGAAAAGTGGTGCAGTGTAACCCTAACACCCCCCCCCCCCCCCCCCATCCACCGAGATAATGATGGTGTCATTGATGAAGGTGACTTTAGAAGGCAAAACATGTTTTGGAATTCAGTATTGGATGTAAACTAGTTGCATGTTGTGGGTCCTGCCTGTAAAAGACTTAACAATGATCTGCTTATGGGATGCTTTTAAATGGCAACATGGTTCATCTTTATCTCACTAATCAATATTCAGTCCTACAAGAATAAAGAGAGTGGTGAATGGATGCCAAACGCTTGGGCTCAGACTAATATGTGGCCAAAGTTTGACACTATCACAGCTTGGTAATAAAATCAAGACTTTACAACAAGGTTTGTTTAAAGTGTTGGAAGATTCATTGTTACAAATGTAAGAAACACAATCTTAAAAAGTGGCACATGTATGTACTTAAATACTAATTCTTTGTCATTAGACCTGGCAGATTGGTAACCCTAACCCATCAACCTAACCCTAACCCAACCCTGGCAGAGTGCTAACCCTAACCCATCAACCTAACCCTAACCCAACCCTGGCAGAGTGCTAACCCTAACCCATCAACCTAACCCTAACCCTTAGACCTGGCAGAGTGCTAACCCTAACCAAACCCTGGCAGAGTGCTAACCCTAACCCATCAACCTAACCCTAACCCTTAGACCTGGCAGAGTGCTAACCCTAACCCTAACCCTGAGCTCAGTTCATTTTAGAGTTTCAGACTAAAGGAATCTGCTGAAATATTCCGACCTGCCCAACAACAACCGTCCCTACGGGGACTGGAACCAATGTCAGATAACTGGGTCAGGGAGTCAACTCTGTGTTCTGGGCCCTGCAGGAAGGGCCGAAGCATCAGCGTAACGAAGGCGCTCAGACAGGCAATTTTATGTTTTATAGCCAGAACGAAGCAGCTTCAGTCTTGATGAATTTCTCTTTTGATGGGAAAAACAGGAGCAGGTTGGTGCAGAACGCTTGCAAAGATCTAGTTTGGAGGCAGGTGCAGCGTCATTATTGGGATCTTTGTGATCCGCGCCCAGAGGAGGAGATGTGGGTTGTGAAGGGGCTCAAACAGGCGATGAGTGCAGTTCTTGTTCATTACAGCACTAATGAATGATGAGAAGCAAGCTTGAGTCTCAAAGTTAGGGTTAGGGCTAGGTTAGGGTTAGGTGAGGGCTAGGTAAGGTTAGGGTTAGAGGAGTTAGGGTTAGGTTAGGGCTAGGTAAGGTTAGGGTTAGAGGAGTTAGGGTTAGGTTAGGGCTAGGTAGGGTTAGGTTAGGGTTAGAGGAGTTAGGGCTAGGTTAGGTTAGGGTTAGAGTTAGGGTGAGCCTCTTGTTTCACTGCTGGCTTCACTCTAGCAGGCGCCATCATTTCCTTCCTTCACCGATGGATTTCAGTCGGCTCCTGCGCGGGTTCGGGGCGTATTTTCCTGCTCCAGGAGGCCTCCGGCTCCCACCGCCAGCTTCACTAATTGGGCTCTCCTGCCTCTGGGACACCAAAGAGGATCACCGTCCGGGGCTGTGCTGTGCAGATGCGTCAGAGGGCGGGTGTATCGGCGAGGTGATCCCCGACTTTATAAGCGCAGAAGTTCCGCGAGCAGTAGTGGTGCGTCACGGCGACCCAGCAGGAACCCCCGACACAGAATCAGCAGCCAAAAGAGCCAAACGTCATTCGTGATTTCACTAAATATTCGCCGTTTACACGTTGGATGTTAAGTTTTTCTTTTGACAACTTTTGTTCGGGGCGCTGAAAGGGAACCAGATCGTGCGCAGCGGCTGTTGGACCGTTCCGGCTCCGCTACATGGATCCAGTCCCGCGTCCACTTGCAGTTAAATCCACAGTTTGACTTTAGACTCTGTGCGCAAATAAAATGAAATCTGCCGAGGAGGGTAAGTTGCACTCTTTCGTACAGTTGCTGTTGCTTTTGTGAATAAAACTTCCCGTATGCAGCGTTGAAAATCAACGGTTCTAAAGAACTGCACTGGACGGTACCACAGGACTGAGAGGTGCGCCCCTCCCTGCCGCGCAGGTCGAGGTGGGCGTGGGGCCCGTTGGATTTCCACCAAAAAGGGTTCCTATGAAATAGATGTAAACGGTGGTTATTGACTGAAATGACATTGTCATTCTACCCGTGAGATGGACCCCCGGGCTACCTGGTGACAACTAAAGCAAGTCTAATGATAGAAAACCTTGAACCCTAACCCTCTAACCCTCTAACCCTAACCCTCTAACCCCTAACCCTCTAACCCTCTAACCCTCTAACCCTAACCCTAACCCTCTAACACCTAACCCTAACCCTCTAACACCTAACCCTAACCCTCTAACCCCTAACCCTCTAACCCCTAACCCTAACTCTCTAACCCTAACCCTCTAACCCTCTAACCCTAACCCTCTAACACCTAACCCTAACCCTAACCCCCTAACCCTAACCCTCTAACCCAGGGGTGGGCAAACATTTTGATTCGTGGGCCACAATGGGTTCTAACATTTGACAAAGGGGCCGGACCAGGAGCAGATGGATGGATGGAGTGCTTTGGTAACCTCACCTCATTGGAGAAAAAATACACATCTTGGGATATGGAGAAAACATGTGCTTTAATTTCAAATGAAAATGAAGAGAAGCATTACAACAAAATATCTGACTTTGGAATGAGTCTTAAAACACTTAAAATCAATATATGGAGAAAACATGTGCTTTAATTTCAAATGAAAATGAAGAGAAGCATTACAACAAAATATCTGACTTTGGAATGAGTCTTAAAACACTTAAAATCAATTGAATAAAATGTGCCTTTTTAAAAAAAAAAATAATAACCATTTCTATTTTAAAGCACTGAAAGTTCTGTTATCCTTCAGGATATCACCATCACTCTCCTCCTGACTGTCTTTTTTCTAGTGGGAAAACACCAGAATTGCAGTGAAAATTTAACATTAACAAGGTTTATTCATTTAATTTTTCAAGTTTGGCGGGCCGGATTAAAACGTTTAACGGGCCGCGTGTGGCCCCCGGCCTTAGTTGCCCATGCCTGCTAACCCCTAACCCTCTAACCCTAACCCTCTAACCCTAACCCTAACCCGAACCCCGAACCCGAACCCCCTAACCCGAACCGAACCAAAAACCAACCCCCCCTCAACCCGAAACCGCGAAACCCCCTAACCCGAAACAACCAACCTAACCCTCTAAAACCCGAACGACCAACGCGAACGAAACCCTAAACCTCAAACCTCTAACCCGAAACCCCTAAAAACCCTAACCCCCTAAACCGAAAAACCCCAAACCCGAAACCGCTAACCCCTAACCCTAACCTCTAACCTAAACCTAACCCCTAACCCTAACCCTCTAACCCTAACCCTCTAACCCCTAACCCTAACCCCCTAACCTAACCCTAAAACCCCCAACCCTAACCCTAACCCTAACCCCTAACCCTAACCCCTAACCCTAACCCTCTAACCCTAACCCTCTAACCCCTAACCTAACCCCTAACCCCTAACCCTAACCTCTAACCCTAACCCTCTAACCCCTAACCCTAACCCCCTAACCCTAACCCTCCAACCCTAACCCTGACCCTAACCACCTAACCCTAACCCTCTAACCCTAACCCTAACCCTCTAACCCCTAACCCTAACCCCTAACCCTAACCCTCCAACCCTAACCCTGACCCTAACCACCACAGGTGGCACTAAATGCTAAATCAAAGCATCATTTTCTTTTATTACATGGAGTCGTGTGTGTGTGGTGTGTGTGTGTGTGTGTGTGTTTTTAGTGTGTGTGTGTAGATTCTGCTTTGTGTGCCACATAAACCCCAAGCCTTGCTCCCATGTCCCCCCCTTCCTCAGCAGTGACCTCAACCATCTGAGCCATTCAGAGCGCCGGTGGAGGATCCTGAGCGTCCTCAGGAGGGTCCTGAGCGTCCTCAGGACGGGTCCTGAGCGTCCTCAGGACGGGTCCTGGGCATCCTCAGGAGGGTCCTGAGCGTCCTCAGGAGGCCTCAGGATCCTCCACCATGCGCAGATTTACAACCATTTCCCTCCTGTGTTTATGTTCAATAGTTCTTAGAACAGGACACAGGCCACCAAAGCTCCGGGGGCGTTTTTTTTTAGTTGCATTAAAAACGATTATTAATTTTAGACTCTAAATATTGGCACATTTGTTTGTGTTTCTCACATTAGCTTGTTAGCTAAATGAAGATTTGTCCACAGTGGACAAGACTCTATTTTTTCTGGCTGGCAGATCCTTCTTGCCATTATTAGCAGCTGTATTAAGAATTGCCTTGGCAGTTGTGTTCCTATCAGTGAGGCAGCCAGTCAATGCATGTTTAATTCTAATGATAAGAAACTCTTTCTGTTTTCCAGATGCATATGTCTACATGCCTAATGCTAATCTACCTAGTCCCCTGGGCACCTGTTCTACTGCCCAGTACCACAACCTCCAGTCCAGCCCTGTTATCTCTGTGTCTGTCATAGAGCCTCACAGTTATGACAACCGGGATGACGTGAGCACGGCTGGTTACTACTCTTCATCCAACATCCACCCAAATGGAGCCCCGTCCCTGGAGAGCCCTCGAATTGAGATCACAGCATATGGTCAGTTTCCTGAGGACACGGTGGAGGAAAGCAGTCTTCCTGCGGCCAAAAGAGTCGACTCCATTGTGACACTGATGCTCCCCAATGCAGACGGTTACCGTGACCCCAGCTGCCTGAGTCCAGCCAGCAGCATCTCCTCCCGTAGTTGTCATTCTGATGCCTCGTCCTATGAATCTGGCTTTTCGTACAACTATGACAACTCACCGCAGAACTCGCCTTGGCAGTCGCCCTCGGTGTCTCCAAAGGGTTCCACCCTCGTCCTGCCAGGTGATGGCTGCATGTCCGCCGGTTCTCCGAGCCAATCACCATCCACCTCACCTCGTGCCAGCATTACAGATGAAAGCTGGACTGGTCAGCATGGATCGAGGCCCAGTTCACCATGCGGAGCCAAGAGGAAGTACAGCATCAATGGTGGAGGAGTATCACACAAAAGCTTTCCGTACTCACCCGGCCAGTCACCCGGACTTTCCCCACAGACATCCCCTCGTCTCAGCCTCACCGACGAGACCTGGCTCCCAAACACCAACCAGTACACAAACTCTGCCATTCTGGCAGCCATCAACGCCTTGACCACAGATGGAATGCCAGACCTTGGTGAGGGGATCCCCATGAAGTCCCGGAAAACTAGCCAGGATCCTGGCTCAGCTGTGAGCCTGAAGATAGAACCTGGAGGCGAGGAGCTGAATCCAGCAGAGCTCTGTGTGGATGAGCATCCCTCACACTGCTTACCGATGAAGAAAGAAGGCTACAGTGGCGGTTTCCTAGACGTGCCGCTGCACCCGTACTCCTGGTCCAAGCCAAAACAGTATGTAAGGTAGGGATGGCTCAGTCGTGTCTGTCCACTCTTGATAACCAGTGTGTGAGGGCACATTTTTAGGGTTAGACAATAGTTTAGAATATGAAGTCAATGGCCTTGATTACTTATTATGACAGTGTTGAAAATGATCATAAAATGGCTCCATTTGTCCACAATCCCAACGCATATGAGAGGGAGACCCTGAAAATGAAGGTGAAATAAGACCATCTGCACTTTTATAGTAAACATTGGTTTTCTTATTTTATTGAATAAAACCTGAATTATTTTAACATTAATCTCATGTTGTGGTTCTAAAGTTCTATCCAATATGGGTTGAGAAGTTGTCTCCTTGCTGAGTTGGTGACGTGTTTCTCCTGACAGCCCGTCCCTGCCAGCCCTTGATTGGCAGCTGCCATCCAGCTCTGGGCCGTACAGCCTTCAGATCCAGGTGCAGCCCAAGTCCCACCATCGAGCCCACTATGAGACCGAGGGCAGCAGAGGGGCTGTAAAGGCCCTGGCAGGAGGACATCCAATGGTTCAGGTCTGGAAAAGGGTTTCTGGTCTTACTTGGTGTTACGCCTGTGTTACCACACACAGCTTTATGTACAGATAATTTAATTCCTTTGCAAAGGAAAAAGGAGGCCATGCTGACACCCATGTGTTGCGTAATGTTAAGAAAACCCGATTTTCACTATGTAAGTATAACACATATCAAGGCCAAAAAAGGCAACATAGCTGCGAGGAATTTGGTGTCTTATCAGCTTGGGAGTCAAGTCTGATGGAGTGAGGTCGCTGGAGGTAGAAATGAAAGTAAAACTTTGTGATTGTTAAATTCCAACATATCTGCCTGCTGGTTCAGAATTTGGATTTCAAAAAGAACAGAGGACGCAGGGTAAAGGTTAGGTTAGGCCCGAGACCTTTGAAGATGTGCAGCTACTTAAATCAGCTTTGAAGGGTGTAATTGATGACCGAGTCAACAAATAACAACAAGCAACTCTTCATATTCAGCAATTTGCAGCTCGCCTGATTTAAACTCGTGACCCCCTTCAACCAGATATTGAGCGGCCCAACCTGGACGTTTGGTTTTGTGTGATGATCCGACCAACATCTGTTGCAGACATTTCCCTCCTGCTTCGTTCCTGAACTAGATTGGGTTAGGGTTAGGGTTAGCTGAACTAGATTGGGTTAGGGTTAGGGTTAGCTGAACTAGATTGGGTTAGGGTTAGGGTTAGGGTTAGCTGAACTAGATTGGGTTAGGGTTAGGGTTAGGGTTAGCTGAACTAGATTGGGTTAGGGTTAGGGTTAGGGTTAGCTGAACTAGATTGGGTTAGGGTTAGCTGAACTAGATCAGATGTTTCCAGGTTCAAAGATGTCTTTTTTCTTAAACCGCAGGTATGGTTGTGTGATGTCCACTCAGTCACTTCCTGTCCAGACCAGCATGACTCAGGCTTTTCCACTGCATATCCACGTTCTGCAGACATGATTACAAAGTGACGTTCCATGTCCAGTAACAGCTTAGTCATGAGATTTTACCACAGGTTTCTGGTGGACAGATCTTGTGGAAGAAAATTGGGATAATTGCAGACATGTTTTTGTGAGGAACCCATACAGGCCTGCAGCCGTTACTTCTTAGCACTGACCTCAGTCTCTGAATAAATAAAAGGTCTGCAGCAAAGAGATATCAGTGGAGAACCAGGCTTCATATTTCAGCCTTTAGACACAATTCCTCAGGTTTAGGAGGCCGTTACCATGGCTGATATATCAATATAAGGCCTTTTTACATCAGGACATCCATCCATTTCATCCAAGTAGACAAATGTCTAATTGTTGCTAACATGCTAACATGTGTTAGCATGTTAGCTAACACATGTTAGCATGTTAGCAACATGAGAAAAAAAATTTCATGTGAAATATGAGACTAGCATTTCTCTAAATTAATTAAGCATAACAAGGATGGCACTGTTGGTTTAATTCACAGCAAAGGTATGTTCATACAAGTATTTCATATTTTTATATAAAGCAGACTGTACTTTTAATCTAATAATAGTTGACACTCACCTATGAGCAGGAACCTCTGAATAGTGATCAGCAGGAAAATAGTGCTACCTTGTAAACATCAAATATTGTCTTCAGAATTCTAACGTGAAGAATTATGAAACAAGAAATACTGCCCATGGTGCAGAAATGTATTATTGATATTTCTAAAAAGAAAGTAGTTGTAAAGTTTGAATCCACGGAGGTTCAGAACATTAAACTTGAGCTGCGCATGTGTGTTATTTTCTGCAGAAAAGGCAGTAATGATGTAATGACAATGGTCTGGCTTTAAACAGACGGAGAACCAATGTGTGTGCTGCTTAAGCAACCCCCACGGCCCCCCGGGGGCCGGCTACCGCCCCGGCCACACAGACTTCCCTTGTTTAGAAAAGGTTCTGTGTCCACCGACTGACATCATCCAGCTCTGCATCCTGTGGAGGCTGAACCACGCACGTTTCTGCGCCACAGATAGGAAGGTGCCTCCACTTCCTGCCTACACGTTGCACCCAGGCTGTGGACGACATCTGCCAGCACCCTGCTGGTCAGACTGTGAATGTGGGGCCAGTCTTTCGCTCTGCTTCCCCTTTTCTCCTTTGTCCAGGCAGCATGGAAGCTTCCAATGTTCTGTTTCTTGCTGCATTCACTGATGCCTGGCTCAACCACACCCTAAAATAGAGCCCTCTGAAATGCTGCCTCCGCTCCTCACTGCGGTTTATGCTCACATTTTCATGCTGTACTTGGATGGAGTGGAAATACCCCTGAAATCGAGCCTGGGAGGTATTCTATTTTCCTGTGTCTGATGTCAGTGTTCTTCATGCTGCTTAAGAAACTCCCCTTTTTAAAAATTGTTTGTGTTGTTATTTGGGAGATTTGGGCTTTTTCCTTCACCCTTGATGTGTATGATTGAATTAAGAGTTTTAAACAAAGCATGGTGAATCACTATCATGTGAGAAGGAGAAGTGTGACAGGACAAAACACAAGAGTCCACATGTGTGTTTTCACACGTGTGGTCACAGCGTCACTGCCAGAAGGTTCTTTTCGGTGCCTGAAGCGGACGCAGGTTCTGCATTTGTCTTGTAGGTGTTAATATGAAGGCGGCAGGAGCGGCTGCACATCCACAGCCCAAACCCTGACCCTGACCCTAACCCTGATCCTGACCCTGACCCTGACCCTGACCCTGACCCTAACCCTGATCCTAACCCTGACCCTGACCCTGATCCTAACCCTGACCCTGACCCTGGCCCTGATCCTAACCCTGACCCTGACCCTAACCCTGATCCTAACCCTGACCCTGGCCCTGATCCTAACCCTGACCCTGACCCTGGCCCTAACCCTAACCCTGACCCTAGCCCTGACCCTAACCCTGACCCTAACCCTGACCCTGATCCTAACCCTGACCCTAACCCTGACCCGAGCCCTAGCCCTAACCCTGACCCTAACCCTGACCCTAACCCTGACCCTAACCCTGGCCCTGATCCTAACCCTGACCCTGACCCTAACCCTAACCCTAACCCCTAACCCTGACCCGAGCCCTAGCCCTAGCCCTAACCCTGACCCTAACCCTGACCCTAACCCTGACCCTAACCCTAACCCTAACCCTGACCCTGACCCTAACCCTGACCCTAACCCTGATCCTAACCCTGACCCTGATCCTAACCCTGACCCTGACCCTGACCCTAACCCTAACCCTAACCCTGACCCTGACCCTAACCCTAACCCTAACCCCTAACCCTGACCCGAGCCCTAGCCCTAGCCCTAGCCCTAACCCTTCCGGGGCTTCCACAGAGGTTACAGCATCGATTCAACTTTAAACGCATTATTGGAAGACCAACATGTTTGATTTCACGTTTGCACCTTTAACACCAAGTGAAATGTAAAACTTTTGCAGGGTCTGATGATTTCTGTTGTCAAAGAGTTGATGCCAGTAATAATTCAGAGCACAGAATGAGTAACCTGTTAGCAATTACACTTTCAATGTACGCTTGTGAACACATTTCCTCACTTCCTCACATGTCTTCCTGCTGCCTAAATAAACAGCATTGCTAGGCAGCAACCGTTTCCTTAAATAAATACACAGGGCCGTTTCAAGCTCCTAACCTTGACTGGGATCCTCCTCCCAATCGCGTGTGCTGAGAGTCCCTCAGAGCCTTCTACTCTCACCACCACCGTGTTTCCTTCAGACAACTCACCAGGGAATCTGTATTGGATTTGACGAGTTCTACTAAAGATAACGTGTTTTTTTATACGTGACGTGACAGCAGTCATGACAGGTGACACGTGTGGCTGGAAGGTTGCAGAAGTGCTGATATTGGTCAGAGGGTACCAGGGACGGAACAGTTAGGAGATAAAACACAGATTGATTCAGAAATCCTTAAAAATGCTGACATTGAATGGAATTGTCAGTAATATAAATCACTCTCATGTTTCTTGGACTTATTCTCATGTCTGCATTCGTTTCTCTGAGTCCTGCTGTATGGATGAGATACAGAGAGATGAGGCAGTCTGTCCACAGGAGCTGCGCTCACGTCGCAGCGTCTGGAGTCATGTCTGGAGTGAGGGTGCTCAAGGGAATCGTGGCAGAAGGCCTCTTGTCAGGCAACACCTACGGGGTCTGGAAGCATCTCCGGTTACCCTAACCCTAACTAACCCTAACTAACCCTAACCAACCCTAACAATAACCCTAACTAACCCTGACTAACACAAACCCTAACTAACCCTGACTAACCCTAACCCTAACTAACACTAGCCCTAACTAACACTAACCCTGACTAACCATAACCCTAACTAACACTAACCAACCCTAACAATAACCCTAACCAACCCTGACTAACCCTAACTAACACAAACCCTAACTAACCCTGACTAACCCTAACACTAACACTAGCCCTAACTAACCCTAACCCTGACTAACCCTAACTAACCCTAACCCTGACTAACCCTAACTAACTCTAACCCTAACCCTAACCGGTGCTACAGTGCTATAGGGATTGTTCTGCTGATCAGAACTGGGTTGCTAGTGGAAACTGCACTTGACCTTGGCCTGACTTTAGCAGTGACATTTCTGGAAAACTAGCTGACTAAAACCTGACTACAGAGACGGCGGTTTCCATATGTGATTTATTCCATATGTGATTTATTCCATATGTGATTTATTCCATTTGTGATTTATTCCATATGTGATTTATTCCATTGTGATTTATTCCATTTGTGATTTATTCCATATTTGATTTATTCCATTTGTGATTTATTCCATTTGTGATTTATTCCATATGTGATTCAACATTCAGCTACTGTGGACGCTGCTTCTCAGCTGGCCTGACAGGAAGTGATTGCAGCTCATTCATTGTAAATGAAATGACGTGTAACTATGCAAGTTGCTAATTGGTTACTTTAAAAGAGTGATGAACAAAAAGCCTGCATTTATTTTAGGGGTGTTTTCTTTTTTAAGAAATAACCCAAAATGCGTGTTTGGACTCTTCTTGTGCCCTCAGCTTGACGGTTACATGGAGAGTGAACCACTGACGCTGCAGCTGTTCATTGGCACAGCTGACGACAGGCTTCTCAGGCCTCACGCCTTCTACCAGGTCCACCGCATCACCGGGAAGACTGTGTCCACCCCGAGTCACGAGGCCATGCACAACAACACCAAAGTCCTGGAGATCCCACTGCTGCCAGAAAACAACATGAGGGCAATGTGAGTAGCTGAGGTCAGGGACGTCCAACTAGGTCTGTCTGGGATTTAAAAGCTGATTTGGTGAGATCACAATCTATATTCAGGACATTCCACAATTATTGAACCCTAATTGCAGTCCACATTATTAAAAAGGAATACTATCATTCATTTCTTTCTCAACCATACACACATTACATTACTATACATTATAAACTAATCAATAAATTAGGGCAGCAGCAGCCCTTTCAGTTTACTTTACAAAGCCTGGAAGGAAAAAGAAAAACCTTCACTGAACCTGCAGCAAATATCCCACAGAAGGACTTGAAATGTTGTCAATCATAACATGAAATATTGAATATGCATCCAAAGCATTGATATTCCACAACTTTGTAATAAACACTAGTTATTAACCTGCACAACAGTGAGCTTGACAGATTTACCTGGATCAAAGATATTCAGGTGCTGCCTTATCCACCTGCTTTAAAGGCAGAATCCACCAGAACTTGGGAAGCTCAGCAAAGAACACGGATAGGACTGGGATGGCCTCACAGGAGGGCTGGATGGCCTTACAGGAGGGCTGGGATGCCCTCGCAGGAGGGCTGGATGGCCTCACAGGAGGACTGGGATGGAGGACTGGGATGGAGGACTGGGATGGCCTCACAGGAGGGCTAGGATGGCCTTACAGGAGGGCTGGATGGCCTTACAGGAGGGCTGGGATGGCAGAAAGATGAGGCAGTCTGGCCACAGTAGCTGCTCTCACATCGCAGCATCTGGCATCATGTCTGGAGTTTGGGTGCTCAAGGGAATCTCTGGAAGCATTTCCGGTTACCCTAACCCTAACTAACTCTAACCCTAACCCTAACCGGTGCTACAGTGCTATAGGGATTGTTCTGCTGATCAGAACTGGGTTGCTAGTGGAAACTGCACTTGACCTTGGCCTGACTTTAGCAGTGACATTTCTGGAAAACTAGCTGACTAAAACCTGACTACAGAGACGGCGGTTTCCATATGTGATTTATTCCATATGTGATTCAACATTCAGCTACTGTGGACGCTGCTTCTCAGCTGGCCTGACAGGAAGTGATTGCAGCTCATTCATTGTAAATGAAATGACGTGTAACTATGCAAGTTGCTAATTGGTTACTTTAAAAGAGTGATGAACAAAAAGCCTGCATTTATTTTAGGGGTGTTTTCTTTTTTAAGAAATAACCCAAAATGCGTGTTTGGACTCTTCTTGTGCCCTCAGCTTGACGGTTACATGGAGAGTGAACCACTGACGCTGCAGCTGTTCATTGGCACAGCTGACGACAGGCTTCTCAGGCCTCACGCCTTCTACCAGGTCCACCGCATCACCGGGAAGACTGTGTCCACCCCGAGTC
This sequence comes from Takifugu flavidus, assembly GCF_003711565.1. Taxonomy (NCBI): domain Eukaryota; kingdom Metazoa; phylum Chordata; class Actinopteri; order Tetraodontiformes; family Tetraodontidae; genus Takifugu; species Takifugu flavidus. Next base: position 6,892,078 of record NC_079540.1, read on the forward strand.
ACGAGGCCATGCACAACAACACCAAAGTCCTGGAGATCCCACTGCTGCCAGAAAACAACATGAGGGCAATGTGAGTAGCTGAGGTCAGGGACGTCCAACTAGGTCTGTCTGGGATTTAAAAGCTGATTTGGTGAGATCACAATCTATATTCAGGACATTCCACAATTATTGAACCCTAATTGCAGTCCACATTATTAAAAAGGAATACTATCATTCATTTCTTTCTCAACCATACACACATTACATTACTATACATTATAAACTAATCAATAAATTAGGGCAGCAGCAGCCCTTTCAGTTTACTTTACAAAGCCTGGAAGGAAAAAGAAAAACCTTCACTGAACCTGCAGCAAATATCCCACAGAAGGACTTGAAATGTTGTCAATCATAACATGAAATATTGAATATGCATCCAAAGCATTGATATTCCACAACTTTGTAATAAACACTAGTTATTAACCTGCACAACAGTGAGCTTGACAGATTTACCTGGATCAAAGATATTCAGGTGCTGCCTTATCCACCTGCTTTAAAGGCAGAATCCACCAGAACTTGGGAAGCTCAGCAAAGAACACGGATAGGACTGGGATGGCCTTACAGGAGGGCTGGGATGGCCTTACAGGAGGACTGGGATGGCCTTACAGGAGGGCTAGGATGGCCTCACAGGAGGGCTGGGATGGCCTTACAGGAGGGCTGGGATGGCCTCACAGGAGGGCTGGGATGGCCTCACAGGAGGGCTGGGATGGCCTTACAGGAGGGCTGGGATGGCCTCACAGGAGGGCTGGGATGGCCTACAGGAGGGCTGGGATGGCCTCACAGGAGGGCTGGGATGGCCTTACAGGAGGGCTGGGATGGCCTCGCAGGAGGGCTGGGATGGCCTCGCAGGAGGGCTGGGATGGCCTCGCAGGAGGGCTGGGATGGCCTCGCAGGAGGGCTGGGATGGCCTCGCAGGAGGGCTGGGATGGCCTCGCAGGAGGGCTGGGATGGCCTCGCAGGAGGGCTGGGATGGCCTCCCAGGAGGGCTAGGATGGCCTTACAGGAGGGCTAGGATGGCCTTACAGGAGGGCTGGGATGGCAGAAAGATGAGGCAGTCTGGCCACAGTAGCTGCTCTCACATCGCAGCATCTGGCATCATGTCTGGAGTTTGGGTGCTCAAGGGAAACTCTGGAAGCATTTCCGGTTACCCTAACCCTAACTAACCCTAACCCCAACCCTAACTAACCCTCACAGGAGGGCTGGGATGGCCTCACAGGAGGGCTGGTATGGCCTCCCAGGAGGGCTAGGATGGCCTTACAGGAGGGCTGGGATGGCAGAAAGATGAGGCAGTCTGGCCACAGTAGCTGCTCTCACATCGCAGCATCTGGCATCATGTCTGGAGTTTGGGTGCTCAAGGGAATCTCTGGAAGCATTTCCGGTTACCCTAACCCTAACTAACCCTAACCCCAACCCTAACTAACCCTCACAGGAGGGCTGGGATGGCCTTACAGGAGGGCTGGGATGGCCTCACAGGAGGGCTAGGATGGCCTCACAGGAGGGCTGGGATGGCTCGCAGGAGGGCTGGGATGGCCTCACAGGAGGGCTGGGATGGCCTCGCAGGAGGGCTGGGATGGCCTCATAGGAGGGCTAGGATGGCCTCACAGGAGGGCTGGGATGGCCTCATAGGAGGGCTAGGATGGCCTCACAGGAGGGCTAGGATGGCCTCATAGGAGGGCTAGGATGGCCTCATAGGAGGGCTGGGATGGCCTCACTTCCATGGATTATACTGCATCTGCAGACCCAGGTGTCTACAGAGACAAATGCGAGGGAGTGCTGATATTTCTGTAAAAGTTAACATTAACTAGGCTTTGAGGAATGCAGCATTAGTTACCACAGTGATGGAAAAAACAGGTTTTTAGCTCATACACAAGCAGGAGTTGGTCTTTCACCACGTGATGATGAAGCTGTTTTAAAGAAATAATTAAAGCATCTTTGTGCGTGATGTCTTTATAATTGGAAACTTTTCTAGTCTTTTGTTTCTGTTGAGTTTGAATTTCCTCCAAGTGTGTGTTAGAGTTAAAGCTGTGTTGGTGGTGGCGTTAACCTGCTGTTGACATGACTGCAGCCCCGTTCAGGCCTGGCGGCCCTGAGCCCAGAGGGACGCTGCCTCTGATCGGCCATGGAGACTCTGGCAGGATTCAAACGTCTCATGTCATCTCATAGGATCGACTGTGCGGGGATCCTCAAGCTGCGGAATTCAGACATCGAGCTGAGAAAAGGGGAAACAGATATCGGACGGAAGAACACGCGAGTGCGGATGGTTTTCCGAGTTCACATCAACCAGGCCACAGGGAGAACAGTGTCCTTGCAGGTCGCTTCCAACCCAATAGAATGCTGTGAGTAAACCTGCTGACATTTGCCTGTGTGTGTGTGTGTGTGTGTGTGTGTGTGTGTGCGTGTGTTTGTGTGTGTGTGTGTGTGTGTGCGTCTACATGGAGGTTGGAACCCATAAAAGATTTTAGAGGGGATTGAAACTTACTCATAAAAATACATAAAAAAAATCCATGAAATGCAAACCTTTATTTTTATCTTTAAACTTTGGAATAGAAGAAAATAATTTCTTTAAATTTAATTTTGGTTATTTTGGGGTTTTTTAGTAGCTATCAATAATTAGTCATTAATTTATGGCATCAACCTCACTTTTGAACCCAATATCAGTGTTTTGTTGATGGAAATGATCAAGCGTCCGCAGGTAAACACACGGTAACGTGATGAACTCGTTTAACCTCCAGCTATAAACATACGTCAGTATGCTGGGATGGCATTTAACCATGAGTTTGCTGTATGTTTACTGTGGGAAAACTTGCATAGTTCAGCTAATATTAGCATCATACTTAGCATCGTCAATGACAGGAGCCACTTTGGGCAGTCTTACGTCATCCTGCCTGCACATTAGCATTTAGCAAGAAAGATTCAGCAAGACCGACGGCATTGAAACAACTGTTCCTCGAGTTGTAGAAATGTAAGAATCAGACCAATAAAAGAAGACATGAATAAAAGATCAATAAAAGAACATAAAAACAACAGTTCAAAGCATTTTTGTCAACCTTCTCTGTTCTCAAATTTGAATAGTTCTTTATATCTTCTGATATGTGAGTATTTTCATTTGGATCATAAACATAACTGAGGAGCAAAGAAAAACCCTGTTAAACATCTGAAATGAGCAGACACAAAAGATCATTGTCTTGCCAAAAACACAAAAAATAGGCCTTTAATCATTTAGAAAAATCAAAATATAAGTCAGTGCATGCTTAAAATAGCAGAAAAAGGAAAGCCTTTTATCAGAGCAGGATATATTAAATTGTATGGAGAAATCAGGCCACTCTTCACCAGGGTTAGATCTGCTCCTCCTGGACTGGACTTGGATGATGTCAAACAGATCGTTGATGGATCATTTTGAGCTGCTTTAAATCAAAATCATCTCTTCAAATGTGCAATTTAGGCAGACAGATTAAGGGAGGGACTATGGAAAGATGAACGTTTCAGACTGATGAACCAAAGAAAAAGATCCTTGTGATGATGTGAACCTTTGTTTATGGATCCCAGTTGATCAGGAAGAAATGGCCCCTTTATCTTCAAACAGGCCAGAGCCAAGATGTCAGCGCTGGATTCACGCATGCAAATAACGCACGCCAAGTTTCTCAGTTCAAAATTAAACGAAAAAACAGACGTGTGGAACGAAAACTATAAATGTGGACTGGGAAAGCAAAGGAGAGAGCTAAATAAGGAGGTTTTAGCAGGAGCAGAAGCTCGTGATTTAGTCTCTGTCTGGATGATCAGGTCTGCATGGGGACTGGGTTAACTGCTCTCTCCCTCAGCCCAGAGATCAGCCCAGGAGCTGCCTCTGGTGGAGCAGCAGAGTCTGGAGACGTGCCCCGCCTCTGGGGGAGAGAAGATGCTGCTGCAAGGACACAACTTCCAACACGACTCCAAAGTGGTGTTTGTGGAAAAGGCTCAAGGTAAAAAGGAGAACGTGTGTTTCCCTCTCCATTGTTGTAGAACCCCCCCCCCACCAAGACATCCTTCATCCTGCCAAAGGGCCACATGTGGTGCACATTAACGTGCTGTTTTTAACCCAGCAGATTTACATTTGCAGAAGTTTCCATTGCCTGTTCAGCAAGGGAATGAATGCAGGATGTGTGTGTGTGTGTGTGTGTGTGTGTGTGTGTGTGTGAGTGTGAGTGTGTGTGTGTGTGAGTGTGTGTGTGTGTGTGAGTGTGTGAGTGTGTGCGTGCGTGTGTGTGTGTGTGTGTGTGTATGTGTGAGTGTGTGTGTGTATGTGTGTATGTGTGTGTGTGTGTGTGTGTGTGTGGTGTGTGTGTGTGTGTAACACATTAGTGTTTGTTTCTCTTCATACTTAGAACAGTTGTGGGTCGGCACCTCGGGGCTGCTCCCAGATGTTGATGCACGGAGGTTTACAGACGGTAATTTTCTTGATTAGCTTCAGTGGAGCCACGTGAGGCCCCGTTTGGGCCCCGTTTGGGCTCCGTTTGGGCCCCGTTTGGGCTCCGTCTGAACAGCGTAAACACATGCAAACCTTCAACTTGTGAGTCAGACAGACAAGAAGGGAAGCCTGTCATTGTTCCACCTGTGGAAGGAAGAATTCCAGAATTCCAGGTGTGCAGGCAGCTGCTCACTCCAATGTTCTGTGATAGAGTTCTAACAATTTTAACCAAATATGCAGCAAACAGCTACAGATATCTTCTATCTTCATCTTGTCAGTTAGCTCATTAGCTAGCTATGGGGCTATCCTAGAAATTGTAACTGAAATTTTGTGCTTTAAAATGGAAACATCAGATTTTAAAAGTGAAGGAAGCATCACAGACATGTGGAGGACCTGCAAACGTTCCTGTTTAGAGCAAAGGAAAATGTTATAGCTCATCAAAAATGTGCAGAGGCTAGCAGACATTCTGACTGCTACTTCAGAGTTACCACTAAATGTGTTGGGGTCTGTTTCTAAATCCAGCTGGCTCTAGGACCTCGTGCAGGCCCTGAACTGGCTGCTCTGATGGGTGTGCCCCTTGTTTTTGATGAGGGTTTCCCCGTGTCTGGCACCAACCTCAGATTCCTGGGCAGAGCTACCATGGAAACACCCTTGAGCCAGGCTTCCACCCCAGCGAGCTCCCTTGCTTCCCTCCATCCTTCTACCTTTCTATCCAAGCCAGGTCCTAAATCCATGGACTCCCGGAACACACGGGGCTCCTTTACAGATGGTCTCTCAGTAATAATAGATGTAGAAGATGAGAGACATTATTCATTTTAACACCGTAGTATTGTAAAAGAACAGCCCATATGCATAGAGATGTCCTTAGTTTTATTTTTACTCTGCCAGCATGAAGGCCTGACTTCACTAGACAAGTTTAACAATGGAACTCATAAATCCAGAAAGGCCCATTTTGATGCTATAAAGAGCCGAAGCATTTCATTATAAGTCCTGCAAATTTTCCAAAAGCACATGCTCATCATCTCATGCAGCTCGATGGCTGTTGGGATCCTGGCTCAGGGGCAGGGAAGCGACCTGTAGGGTTGTTAGAAACGGTGAACAAGTGTTCATGTTGTTGTTGCCTGTGGAAGGAAATCCCTGTTCGCTCTGCCGTCACCTGTTCAGAAACAATAGGTCACCTGTTCAGAAACAATAGGTCACCTGTTCAGAAACAGTAGGTCACCTGTTCAGAAACAATTGGTCACCTGTTCAGAAACAATAGGTCGGCTTTGCTCCGCCTCCTCGTGGCTCCGCCTCCTCGTGGCTTTAGAAATCACCAGATGAAGTCTGTCTGTTTGTTACTGTCTCCTAGTTACTGTTGCAGTACACGTGGTATCACCCAGGACTGCAGGGTTAGTCACATAGAGATGGAGGACTCAGGGAGGGTTAGGGAGGACTCAGGGAGGACTCGAGGACTCAGGGAGGTCTCAGGGAGGACTCAGGGAGGGTTAGGGAGGACTCAGGGAGGACTCGAGGACTCAGGGAGGTCTCAGGGAGGACTCAGGGAGGGTTAGGGAGGACTCAGGGAGGACTCAGGGAGGACTCGAGGACTCAGGGAGGACTCAGGGAGGACTCGAGGACTCAGGGAGGTCTCAGGGAGGTCTCAGGGAGGACTCAGGGAGGACTCAGGGAGGACTCAGGGAGGACTCGAGGACTCAGGGAGGACTCAGGGTGGGCTCAGGGAGGACTCGGGGAGGACTCAGGGAGGACTCAGGGAGGACTCGAGGACTCAGGGAGGACTCAGGGAGGACTCGAGGACTCAGGGAGGTCTCAGGGAGGACTCAGGGAGGACTCGAGGATTCAGGGAGGAATCGGGGACTCAGGGAGGTCTCAGGGAGGACTCGAGGATTCAGGGAGGAATCGGGGACTCAGGGAGGTCTCAGGCAGTCTCAGGGAGGTCTCAGGGAGGACTCAGGGAGGTCTCAGGGAGGTCTCAAGAAGGTCTCAGGGAGGTCTCGGGGGGACTCAGGGAGGACTCGGGGAGGACTCGAGGACTCAGGGAGGACTCAGGGAGGACTCGAGGATTCAGGGAGGACTCAAGGACTCAGGTAGGCCTCAGGGAGGAATGAAGTAGTTACTGTTGCAGTACACGTGGTATCACCCAGGACTGCAGGGTTAGTCACATAGAGATGGAGGACTCAGGGAGGGTTAGGGAGGACTCAGGGAGGACTCGAGGACTCAGGGAGGTCTCAGGGAGGACTCAGGGAGGACTCAGGGAGGACTCAGGGAGGACTCAGGAGGTCTCAGGGAGGACTCAGGGAGGACTCAGGCAGGTCTCAGGGAGGACTCAGGGAGGACTCAGGGAGGTCTCAGGGAGGTCTCAAGAAGGTCTCAGGGAGGTCTCGGGGGGACTCAGGGAGGACTGGGGGAGGACTCGAGGACTCAGGGAGGACTCAGGGAGGACTCGAGGATTCAGGGAGGACTCAGGGAGGAATGAAGAATCCTACAATTCTGTTCCTCATCAGATTGTTTTTATCAATTTACGTGTCCACAGTAACTGAATTAGCATCAGTGGTGTTTTACTATCATTTATGTGCATGGATAATCTAAACAACGTTTGCATTCTGGAAGGGTTCAACACCAGTGGCTGGTCCTTTGGAACCCCCCAAGAGATAGAACTTTTTGGGAGTAATGAAATATTTGAGATATTCTAAAATTAATATGTTTTGTTGTGTACTATTCCCCGATCTGTGTTTGTCATACAATCAATAATCTAAGACAAAACTATTTGAACCCCCCGTTGCAGTAGACTGTAGCCTACAGTTCTGCACCTTCAAGTACATTTCTGAGCCTTCTGTTCAGAAAATATCAGTTTCTCAACGAATGTGTCATTGAAATATTGCATGCAGCGAGCCACCTCACATATCATATCTAGATCATTTTTAGCCTACTTGTTGTTTGAAGTTGATTTTGTTTGAAGCAGGAAATCCGTAGCGGATTGACTGACTGCTGATGTGGATTTGCCTGGCTCCTCCAGCTAGGCCTCTGAGGACCTCTGAGGAAGAAGGGTTTAAAAAATTATTCTAAATTTAACGGGCCGCCAATGAAGAGACACCAGTACAGGAGTCATGTGACCTCTGTGGTCAATACCTGTCAGAACTCTGGCTGCAGCATTTTGGATCAACTGGAGGCTTCTTAAAGAGTTGTTTGGACACCCTGATAATAAAGAATTACAATAGTCCAGCCTGGAAGGAACAAAAGAATGAATTAACTTTTCAGCATCATGGTGGGTCAGTAGCTTCCTGATCTTTGAGATGTTCCTCAGGTGGAAAAAGGCACTTCTAGAGACTAATTTAATGTGTGAGTTGAAGGAGAGATTTTGATCAAAAGTTACTCCAAGATTCCACAGAGAGACTAGATGTTAATGAGATACCATCTAGAGTGATCATGTGATCTAATCTATCCCTGAGAGGTTCAGGACCAAACACCATGACCTCAGTTTTTCCTGGGTTAAGGAGGAGGAAATTTGAAGACATCCAGGACTTTATGTCTTTAAGACAGGTCTGAAGCTTCACTAACTTCTCTGTCTCCTCTGGTTTCATGGATAAATAAAGCTGAGTGTCATCAGCATAACAATGAACATTTATCCCATGCTGCCGAATAATGTTCCCTAAAGGGATCAGTCATTATAATCTGAGCCCTGCTGAGGTCGACTCTGTTGCTGAAGGTGCAGCAACCTCACTGAGAATCACGCTTCATTCTGTTGCCCCCCTGAAAAAGAAAATAGTAAATCAGAGGAGGTGTAATTCACATATCAGGACACTCAGGCAGAAAGTGCGAAGACTGGAAAGGAAGTGGCATTCTTGTAAAATAGACAGCTATCATGTAGCCTGGAAAGACTGTCTATTAGTTTACAAAAAGGCCCTTCGCAAGGCTAGAACAGCTTATTTTTCTTCTTTAATTGAGGAAAATAAGAGCAACCCCAGGTTTCTTTTCAGAACTGTGGCCAAATTAACTAAGAGTCACAGTGTTTTAGATCCACGTATCCCTTCTTCCCTTAGTGGTGAAGACTTCATGAGCTTCTTCACTGATAAAGTTCTAGCTATCAGAGAGAAAGCTAACCAGGCCATCCCAACAACTGGACCATCACCAGATGTGCCGACTGTGGGAACATACAGGGTCTCCAACGAGCCCTCAAACTCCTTCAGCCATATATATTTTTCGGAGGCGTCATCGCTAATTCAGAAATCCAAGACCACCACGTGTCCTTTAGATCCCATCCCAACACACCTGTTGAAGGATGTTCTACCATTGATAGGCAGTTCTATCCTGGACCAGATCAATGGTTCTTTCTCTCTTCTTCTCTTGGGTTGACCATCGATCCGATGATGTCAGTGCAGTCATCTCTGGTGACTTCGAAGGTGGCTGATTAGCCCAATTCTGGAGCCACACACTCTGGGACAGTTGGGACATGGGAAAGACGCCGTGGGTGGGGCTGTTGCTGCTTCCTTCCTTCTTTGCCTGGCTGTTGCGACTTTGCCTCTTCTGTGGTCCTCGAAGGATTTGCAGCCCTTCTTGACTGCGGCGCGCCATCCGACTCTGTTTTGGGCCTGGGCTTCTAGCTGTGCTGGAGGGATGCCACAGTACTTTAGGCTGTCCTTGATGCAGTCTTTGTACCGCTTCTTGGGGCGCCCAGTGTTTCTCTGCCCCTGGGAGAGGACGCCGTAGAAGACCTGACGGGGAAGGCGCGTGCTGTCCATTCTGATCAGGTGGCCTGACCAGCGGAGTTGGGCTTTCATAATCATGGTCTCGATACTTACAAGGCCAGCTCTGTCCAAGACCGCCAGGTTGGTCACTCTATCCTGCCATTTGATGTGCATGTTTTTGTTATTTATCACACGGGTTCTGAGTCGACCGAGGGACTGGCTGGCTTTGCTGATACGCTGAGCTATCTCCTTGTCTAGAGAGCCATCACAGGAAATGGTGCTTCCGAGGTACTTGAATTGCTCAACCACCTTCAGCTCAGTTCCCTCGATGGATACATTGGGGGGCGGTGCGCTGGTGCCTGGTGCTGGTTGGTGCATGACCTCCGTCTTACTGAGGCTGATCATCAGGCCAAACAATCGAGCTGCTTCTGCAAATCTGTCGACGATAATTTGGAGGTCAGGCTCTGTGTGTGCCATGAGAGCACAATCGTCGGCAAAGAGCGCATCGTGGACTAGCCGCTCTATTGTCTTTGTTCTGGCATTCAGTCTTCGGAGGTCAAAGAGGGAGCCATCCAGCCGGTAGCGCAGGTAGATGCCACGGTCGAGGTCTCGGAGGGCATGGTTGAGGACACAGGTGAAGAAGAGGTTGAAGAGGACAGGGGCAAGGACACACCCCTGTTTCACGCCATTGGAGATGTCGAAGGGCGCAGAGGTGTCGCCGTTTGACAACACGAGTCCTTGCATGCCATCGTGGAAGAGACGGATGAGGTTGGTGAATTTTCTCGGGCAGCCTAGCTTGCTGAGGACGGACCAAAGTGCCTCTCTGTTTACCGTATCGAACGCCTTGGTGAGGTCGATGAAAACGGCGAAGAGGTCCTTGTGCTGTTCAATGCATTTCTCCTGGATCTGCCTAATGGTGAACACCATATCGATGGTGCTGCGGCCAGGTCTAAAACCACACTGAGTCTCTGGAAGAGCTTCCTCGGAGACTAAGGAGATAAGGCGGTTGAGAATGACGCGAGCCAGTATTTTCCCGGCAATGGACAGAAGCGAGATGCCTCGGTAATTACCACAGTCTGCTTTGTTGCCTTTCTTAAAGATAGAAACAACAGTGGCATCTTTGAAGTCCTGTGGCATGTTTTCTTCTTCCCCTTTCTTTAGTGACAGGTTATGTACCCCGGTCCTACAAGGTGGCAGTGATTAAGCCGTTGCTTAAAAAACCATCACTGGATCCTGATGTCTTAGCTAATTATAGGCCAATATCCAACCTTCCTTTTATCTCTAAAGTTCTAGAGAAGGTGGTGGTGACTCAGTTACTGGAGCACCTGCAGAGGAACAGCCTGTTTGAGATGTTTCAGTCAGGCTTTAGAGCTCACCACAGCACAGAAACAGCACTTCTTAAAGTCACGAATGATCTTCTCATAGCTTCAGATCATGGACTGGTCTCTATGCTGGTTCTGCTGGACCTCAGTGCTGCTTTTGATCCAGTTGATCACAGCATCCTGTTACAGAGACTAGATCATGTGATTGGGATTAAAGGGACAGCACTAGACTGGTTTAGACCATATTTATCTGATAGATACCAGTTTGCTCATGTCCATGGTGTTCCCTCCTCCTACAGTAGGGTTAGCCATGGAGTTCCTCAAGGTTCTGGACTTGGACCAATCCTCTTCACCTTGTACATGCTTCCTTTCAATCAATCAATCAACCAACCAACCAATCAATCAATCAATCAATCAATCAATCAATCAATCAATCAATCAATCAATCAATCAATCAATCAATCAATCAATCAATCAATCAATCAATCAATCAGTCTTTATTTATACAGCATCTTTTACAATCAAAATTGTTTCAAGGTGCTTTCCAGAATCCCAGGGCCTGACCCCAGACAAGCAACAGTGGCAGGAAAAACTCCCCTTTAACAGGAAGAAACCTGGAGCAGGACCAGGCTCATGTAGGGGACCCTCCTGCTGATGGGGGGGTCCCCCTACAGGGTTAGGGTTAAGGCAGAAATCATTTGAAGCAAGTTGTGATTTTATAAGCTGACCAGCTGCTCCTGCATGATAAGATCCTCCATCGTGATTAAGTTTCAGCACAGATTTTTTCAGTCTTCATCAGATTTCTCTGTTGATTTAATCGCTATGATGTGACGCTACTCTCTCAATGCTGCAGCTCCGATGAAGGTGAATACGTACTCATTTGTCATTGTGTTCTGTCCTGTAGATGGTCAGCACCTGTGGGAAATGGAGGCCAAAGTTGTTAGAGAAGCTTCAAAGTCTGTAAGTGTTATTGTGAGAAATTCAGGATGGTTTGATGCATTCACGTTTTAGGCTATTAAAGCTACGGGAATAAAACAACAGCTCGCTCACTCAGCTAAGTGCAAATAAAAGCTCAGCGTACTTCTGTAACATGTTTGTCTACTTGGTGTTCATTCCACAAGTTAAAGCACATATTTGTGTGTTATTATACATATATACATATACATTAATAATTAATAGTATCAGTCTTCTTATTACAAAAGTTTCATTTGATCTGTTTTTCTCTGCACACACTCACACTCACACACACACACACACACACACTAGTGGTGTACTGGAGGCCTCCCACATGGATGCAGATACATACTTACTCACACATCACATCTGCACTCTGTGCCATTTCTCTCATTTGGAATTAATGTTAATGTATAGTTAACTCTAATATATAGCACACATACAATAAAAGTGGTTTATTGGTGGCTCTGGTTCTCCAGGTGGTCTTTTTTAATGGAACAATGACGTGCGGCACTGATTCAACTGCAAATCCTGTATAAAACGGTATTAATAAGGGAGGAAATGCTCAAAATGAGTTATGAATATTTTGAGTTGTTGTTACAGACTTCTCTCCTGGTGGAGATCCCTCCTTATTGCAACCAGAGACTCTCCACTCCAGTCCACGTCAACTTCTATGTCTGCAATGGGAAGAGAAAACGAAGTCAGCACCAGCATTTCACCTTCGTCCCTGCCAATGGTAAAGTTCTCTTCAACGTCCTCCTCATCATTACAGCTGCAATTTCCTTGATTAGCATCCACATTTTGGTAGAGTTTTGAAGATGAGGTTTTTCTCATTGACTAAAGAGAAACCAAGAAACAAAATCCATTCTTTATTTAAAAACCAAAAGAAAGGAGAAAACAACTGTTCTTTTCCATATCTAACGCTGCATGAATGCTGCAGAGACTGGATGCACGAGCATGGGAAAACACGACACTCCGATAGAGAATCTGTTGCCAAACTAAATATAAACACTGACCTGCCAAGTGAATGTAGAAACCATTGCTAATTAGCTGCAAGCGAAAATTCAGTAGGTGGTTCAAAGCTCCAATTCAAGTAAAATGGGCCGACCCTCCCTGTGGGCAATGAAGTGTCCCGCTTCCTCTGACTGGGGTGGACTGGGGTAGACTGGGGTGGACTGGGGTGGACTGGGGTAGACTGGGGTGGACTGGGGTAGACTGGGGTGGACTGGGGTGGACTGGGGTGGACGGGCGTGGACTGGGGTAGACTGGGGTGGACTGGGGTAGACTGGGGTAGACTGGGGTGGACTGGGGTGGACTGGGGTAGATGGGGTGGACTGGGGTGGACTGGGGTGGACTTGGGTGGACTGGGGTAGACTGGGGTGGACTGGGGTGGACTGGGGTAGACTGGGGTAGACTGGGGTGGACTGGGGTGGACTGGGGTAGACTGGGGTAGACTGGGGTGGACTGGGGTGGACGGGCGTGGACTGGGGTAGACTGGGGTGGACTGGGGTAGACTGGGGTAGACTGGGGTGGACTGGGGTGGACTGGGGTAGATTGGGGTGGACTGGGGTGGACTGGGGTAGACTGGGGTGGACTGGGGTAGACTGGGGTAGACTGGGGTGGACTGGGGTGGACGGGCGTGGACTGGGGTAGACTGGGGTGGACTGGGGTGGACGGGTGTGGACTGGGGTAGACTGGGGTAGACTGGGGTGGACTGGGGTGGACTGGGGTGGACTGGGGGACGGTGTGTCTGCCTGGTGCCTCCTAATGTCTCCTAAGGTGGTTAAAAAGTCAAGAAACAGAGCAGGTTTAACCAGGTTAGGGTTGTTTAACCAGGTTAGGGTTAGGTTGTTTAACCAGGTTAGGTTGTTTAACCAGGTTAGGCTTGTTTAACCAGGTTAAGGTTGTTTAACCAGGTTAGGGTTAGGGTTGTTTAACCAGGTTAGGGTTGTTTAACCAGGTTAGGGTTGTTTAACCAGGTTAGGTTGTTTAACCAGGTTAGGTTGTTTAACCAGGTTAGGGTGTTTAACCAGGTTAGGGTTGCTTAACCAGGTTAAGGTTGTTTAAGCAGGTTAGGGTTGTTTAACCAGGTTAGGGTTGTTTAACCAGGTTAGGCTTGTTTAACCAGGTTAAGGTTGTTTAACCAGGTTAGGGTTAGGGTTGTTTAACCAGGTTAGGGTTGTTTAACCAGGTTAAGGTTGTTTAACCAGGTTAGGGTTGTTTAACCAGGTGCAGTTTTCATCCTGAACTCGGTTTAATTGTCGCATCTCGGATCCTCTTTTCATCATGAATGCTTGAATATTCGTGTCCTTGTTTCACTCCTATTGTGACACGTTTTTTAGGGTTAGGGTAACATGCTACTTTATTTCATCAGATTTAGAAATGTAAAAGTTAAAAGCATAATCTGTGGTTTCGACAATTCATAGGACAAAGTGAGTTTTGGTCACCCAATACAGAAATGGTATTATTGCAACGGCTCATAAGTTACAATGAAAACTGCTGAACCCTGTACATTTAATAATTGCTATTTAAAGACAGAAACTATATATACATATATATATATATATATTATATATGTATATATATAATATATATATATATACCATATGAATGGCTTAAATTTACCCTGTGCATCCCTTATACGTATAAGAAAAAAATTGCATATTTAATTTGTGAAAATGTTTAAAATAATGAGTAAAAGCTAATGTTTACCTAATATTCGTGATTGCTTTCCTGTCTAGCTAATTTAATTCATATTTACGTGTACCAGGTCTAAAAATAAGAGCTGTTAAAGAAGACTTTCAAAATGCAGACACGCTCCATGTTGTAATCTGAACCATCCTCATAAATAAAAGCAGGATCAGGTCCACTTAGTGATGCATTTTATGGGTCTTGTGGTCAGACTCTAACTGTCCTGAACTGTTCTGTTATATAAGACTTATGTCACGTCGGCAGCTGCAGATTGATGAGCCACAAACCGTCCAAAGTCCTTCGTCTGTTGGTTCAATAACCACAAGCCTCAAACAACCTGGGAGTCTCCATTTTGTCTTCTTTTTTACTAAAACTCTTCTTTGTCCAAATAAGTGTTAAGTAAAGAATTTTAAATCAATGGGGTGACGCTGCTGTTACAGCCGCAAATCTCATCTCATTTAGTCGATATTAGCAAATCCGGAATGAGGGCCAAGTAAAATAGCCATTTTATTGTGGGAGCAGCTGGATATTTCTTGTGTTAGTGAGTCATCCCGTTTTCCTGCTTTTTTCCTGAATATTTCGTGGAGAGTGGGAGGGCTAAGGCCCAGACACAGAGTCTCATTGACGAGAGTGTTTGTTTGGCAGCAGGTATCCTAGCCACAAACCCCCTCACTTACACACATACATGCACACACATACTAATTTAGCTTTTTCCTTTTCTCTCAGTCCCAACAATTAAGACAGAGCCACATGATGACTTTGACGTCCCTGTGGTGTGCAGTCAGCACAGTCCAAAGCCATACTTCCCTCCTCAGGTCATGAGTGCAATGATGACCCCTGACCTCAGGCCTTGCGTGGTGGGCCCCATCAGCCAGCAAATACCAACACCAAAACCTTCCGCACTGACTCCCTTGTCCTCTCCAAGCACAAGCCCCCAACGGCAGGAACTTTCATCATTCACCCCACATGTCTCCATCATCCAGGAGGCACCTGGACGTTATCAACCCCTGAGCCTTAACCCACCCAGCAGCTCTGCTGCCTCCCCAACCTCGCAGGCCTCGACTCCAACCAACCTGGCTCTGTCCTCGAGCCACTGCACGACGGTCATTGACAGCAGCAGCCCAGGAGCACAGACTCATCCCAAAGGTGTCGGCAGAAGGGACAGCAGTCCACCATCTCTGGCTGTCAGCATCAAACAGGAGCCACAGGAGCTGGATCAGATGTACCTCGATGATGGTGAGTGAAAAGGTTTTATTAGGGTCAATATTAAGCGTTGCATTTCAAAGTGTTCAGCTCTTCACGGGAAAAGCCGTAATCGCATATTTCCCCTTTTGTTTTCTGAAAAAGTGACTGTAGTAATTGTATCTCTTGTCTCTCTCCCCTCCAGTTATATAAACAGTATATACAGTATATATAAAAACAGTGTCTGTATGTGTGTGTGTATATATAAATATATATAATTAAATCTCTTCCTCCCCCTCCTGGGCGGTGCCTCCTTCAGACTCGGGTCCTCCACCAGAAGCCTGGGGGTCTGAGGGTTCTTAGCGGTTCCTGGACTCTTCTGGACAGAGATCTCTGATGTGGTTCCTGGTATCTGCTGGAGCATCTGCTCAGCTTGTGGGTTACTGCCCCTAGTGTCCCCATCACTACTGGGACCACTGGTGCCTTCATGCCCCACATTCTCTCTATCTCCTCCTTCAGTCCTCGGTACTTCTCCAGCTTCTCCTGTTCCTTCTTCCTGATGTTGCTATCACTTGGGATTGCTACATCTATCACCACCACTGTCTCCTGGTGTTTATCTACCACCACTATGTCAGGCTGGTTGGCCACCACCATCTTGTCAGTCTGGATCTGGAAGTCCCACAGGATCTTGTCCTGCTTGTTCTCCACCACTTTTCTCCACCTGGACCCTGGGACCTCCAGTCCATACTCAGATGTTCCTGTCCACTATGCCAGCCACCTGGTTATGCCGCTCCATGTATGCTTTCCTGCTAACATCTTGCACCCTGCCGTGACATGCTGGACTGTCGCTGGACGGTGTTGTGCCCTTCTGGGGGTCCTTCATTATGAGGACTGTCCGGGCTGGGTTAGCCACTCTTGGTGGTTCCCTGATGTTAGCAGCTGGTTCCTCTGTGCTGCCAGGCCTTCATGGAGTGCAGTCAGCTTCTTAAGCCAGTAGGTGTGGATCTTATCAGGCCCTGGTGCTGTCCAGCTCTTCATTTTGGACCCTCTTGTTTGGATGTCTGCTAGGGTGATGACTACAGGGTCCTGTTCTGGGAGTTGGCTGTGCTCAGTAGGTCTTGCAGCCATTTGCCAGTAGTGTTGTGTTGCCTCTTTCTCCCAGATACTCTTCCAGTATTGCTCAGGCTCAGTCCTAGGGGGCGGGGGCGTGGGGGTGGGTGGGCGGGCGGGCCTGTTGTCTTCTTGGTGCCCTGCCACTGAGCTCAGACCTTTGCTAGATTGGTGGAGAACACCCTGTTTACTCTCCTTGCCTCTACTTCTCTTGTGTACCTCTTCAGTCAGGTGGCCAGGGCTGTGAGCTTTGCTCAGCAGTCTCCAGGGCCTCAGTTGTGGACAGTTTGTTATATTTCTTGGGCCGCTCTGTCCTGAGATTCACGCCTCTACTCAGCTCTGCTAGATTGACTTCTCTCCGTGCCGTCACAATTTTTGCCTCTAGCCTGCTGCTCCATGGGGCAGTTTGCTCCTTCTGGGGTTTTTTGTATTCAAGAAGGTTGCCTCTGCTGTCACTTCCAGATCAGTTGCTTATTTCCGCATGTGTGGCAGTAACTCTGCTTGAACAAACTGCTGAAATACATTTTCAGAGACATTTAGAGGCATTCTCCGCTCCAGATCCGTTAGTTGTATTAAATTTTTTAATCAGATTAATCATGATGACGGATCCACATTATCCACATTAATTCATTAACTTTGATGGCCCTATGTTTTTACATATATACATGTTTGCATTGAAAATAATAAAGGAACAATCAGTCCAATGATTGAGCAACACAGTATCTAAAGCAGCATTTTAACAAAGACATTTTTGCTTTTGTGGTTAGGTTGTTTGAGGTCACGTTAATGTAACTGGCAGGTTGTTGAGCCGGCCTTAAGCCGACAAATATGAGATTACTGTTACTGCAACCTATTTTGTTTGTGTCAGACAGTGGGGTTTTTGGAGCTCCAATTTTATGATCTCACATCTGTGGACCACCACTCGTACCACTGACATTCAAGGATCCTGGACTGCTGTAATTTGACATAAATTATACAAATGAGCTTCCCGGAGGCACAACCAAGCTGTTCCCATCCAGTCCAGTGGGGGAAACACAAGCAGTAAATGTAACAAAACATGGAGCAGCTGCTATCAGTGGACAGAGTATTGGTGCTGCAAACCCTCACAAGAGCTCCTCCTGGACCATCTGACTGCACTTCCTTCCCACAGTGGGTGAGATGCTGCAGACGGCAGGCGCGTCGCCGTGCCCCTTCCTTTAGCAGTCTGTGTTATTAGCACTCGTTAACCTGGATTTGAAATGATGTTCTCCCCAGTGCAACTACTTGGGTTGTAACCTGAAACCAGGTCTTGTGAATTTTTCATTTTGTGTGAAAGTAGATTAATTTAACTATAACGGATTTTTCTGAGGGGTTTCACCCCAAAGTCCTGTGTGCTCATCCTATCCTTTGAGGTTCTGGAGTCTAGACTCCAGTAAATACTGGTGGGGTTTTCATTCTCCCATTTTAGTTTAGATGGTCACAGGGAACGTATGTGAGTCAGTTTGTTTATGATTTAAAGACATAAATGTATCATTTTCTTTGTTTCAAATGCAAAGCATTCCAACTTAAAATAACGCATCATTTAATTTTCAGAATTGTTAGAAATATCAATAGTAAAAGACAGGCTTATGAATAAATTACAGAATGACTTAAAAAGTAAAAAAGATTCTATCTGCTGCAGCTGTGTCAGGTTTAACACTATAAATGAGTAGAAATGCAAACGTTAAAGAGTCTCAGGAACCTTTCCTCAGGAACTAATAGCCCAGAGACATTTCAGCCCATTAATGAGCTGTTTTCCAAGTCTTACAAGTCTTACATATTTTTGTTCTAAATGATACCGAATTAAGTTCACTCTACAATAACAGTTGATGGACCCACATGTTGCTGTCCGCCCACTTCAATTTAAATAATATCTGCAGTTATTTTAGGCTCGATACACCTTTAATGAAGCAAACATGTAACTGCGGTCTTTCCACATTTGTTTCCTGGTCCAGGGGATGACCCTAACCCTAACCCTAACCCTAACCCTGCATCAGGGTTAACCCTAACCCTAACCCTAACCTTGCATCAGGGTTAACCCTAACCCTAACCCTAACCCTAACCTTGCATCAGTGTTGTGTTTTGTGGAATTCTCCTATTTCATCTTTAGTTTTCCTTAATTATTTCTTTAATTCTTCTCTCTAATTCTTTCTCTCTAAGGGATAAAATGGTTTCATTGACTAAAAGGCCAAGACCTACCTGGTAGCTAGGCTAGTTTAATGAGCGCTGTCACTTTAAGTAGCGTCTGCACTTTGTGCCCATGTGACCCTTCTGACTGGTTAAAGGGAGCGGGAGATTTCAGGTGCTACCTGTCCACATTCTCACCTGGTGTCGGCTGCTGGGTGAGTTTATTGGGTTTCTTACTTTCTGCTGGCTTTGTCATCTGCTGTCATGGTGGCTCCTGCGGTGCTGTTGGGGCTACTTGGTAAAGCTAAGGATCAGTTCTGGATAAGTCTTGGGTTTGTTTGGTATAGTTGTGTCACTCTCATTGTCTCCATGCTCCTAAACTTAAATATTGATATTGTGATGTTGTTAATGGAGATGGATTTGGTGTTTGACCGTCTTTCTGAAGCTTTAATGTTTGTTCAGGTTGCTTTTTCCCTTCCTTTGGAATGTTTGATTGTTTGACCAGCTTGTAGCAAGGATGTCTACTTCCTGGTTTGCCCAGTGGTTTCTGGGAGCTGTAGTCCAGCTGTGTTTCCTCTGGAGAGACAGAGGCTATTGGGGCTGCTGGGCTATATCACATTTGCCTTTCAGACGTACATAAATGCTTGGGATTTGCTACTTTGAATGTTATTAATGTGTTTCAAGATTTATTTGCTGCTGATATTTGATGTTTGATATTTGAATATGATGCATAATGTGTGAAGTATTTAAAATGCATTTGTTCACTGACATCATGCTATTGAACTTTTATGCCCTATCAGGATACAAAATGAATTAGTCGTATTTTAAAACATCTGGTGTAATGCTGTTTAATATTGCAATGTGTATGTAAATGCTGGAAAGTTGTGCTTATAATGCACATGAGTGAAACCTTGATTTCCTGATTTCAGGTTTATTACCTGCTCACTGCACTTTGGAAATAAAAACAACAAAAGTGGAAAGAAAATTGAATAGAGTAATATCCTTATAGTTTGGACACCAAGTTACCCTTTCCATGGGTGCATCAGGGTCAACCCGAACCCGAACCCTGCATCAGGGTCAACCCGAACCCTGCATCAGGGTCAACCCGAACCCGAACCCTGCATCAGGGTCAACCCGAACCCTGCATCAGGGTCAACCCGAACCCTGCATCAGGGTCAACCCGAACCCACAGCTTCCTGCTCCTCATCAACTGTTTAGTTTCCATACTTATTTGTCAGTGGAGGAGGAACAACTGTTAGTAACACTCTGTTGAGCACTGTCTGACCACATAAAGCCTTTTTGTTCTCAACATTTTCAGAAAGGAAAACTCTTGACCTGTGAACAGTTCAGGAAATTATCACGCGGGAATCCGTGGCTATACGTATAAAATTTTACCTCTTGTTCTATATTGGTTCTTTTAGAACAAATCTGTTGAACTCATGACTCCACTGTTGATTCCACTGGCTGTTGAGGTTGTGACCCGAGAACATGTGACATGTTTGGAACCCCAGTGTTGGGCCTATTGTTTTGTAGATACACTTAGTGATCAATAGATTGACAGTTTTTTTTTCAATTAGACCTTCCTAAACAAATGTTACAACCCAGTGAAAAGTGGGCCACGCGAACTAGTGCGTCAGCAGAGAGCTAAATGTTCTCACTTCACTGTGGCAAAACATAAACAGAGTCTTTAGCTTTAGGACCATGTATGATTATGTATGCAGTTATGGCAAACTGTCAACCTGCGGCAGCAGCTGCAGGAGCAGCTACAGTAGCAACAGCTGCAGTAGCAGCAGTAGCAGGAGCAGCTACAGTAGCAGCAGCTGCAGGAGCAGCTACAGTAGTAGCAGCAGCTGCAGTAGTAGTAGCAGCTGCAGTAGTAGCAGCTGTAGCAGCAGTAGCAGCTGTAGCAGCAGTAGCAGCAGCTGCTGCAGCAGTAGCAGCAGCTGCTGCAGCAGTAGCAGCAGCTGCTGCAGCAGCAGTAGCAGCAGCTGCTGCAGCAGCAGTAGCAGCAGCAGTAGCAGCAGCAGCAGTAGCAGCAGCTGCAGCAGCAGCAGTAGTAGTAGCAGCAGCAGTAGCAGCAGCAGTAGTAGCAGCAGTAGCAGCAGCAGCAGCAGCAGCAGTAGCAGCAGCAGTAGTAGCAGCAGCAGCAGCAGTAGTAGCAGTAGTAGCAGCTGCAGCAGCAGTAGTAGCAGTAGTAGCAGCAGCAGTAGTAGCAGCAGCAGTAGTAGTAGCAGCAGCAGCAGCAGCAGCAGTAGTAGCAGCAGCTACAGCAGCTACATGGTTGTGAACTGATCTTATTCTACTCGTGTGACGTCCAGTCGAGGGTCCTGACTGATGCTGATCTCGGGGAAACAGACGCTCATCTGCTGGTTCATGATGCGTTCCATATTGTGTAGCCACATATTGTGTAGCCACATATTGTGTAGCCACATATTGTTCTGGACAATTGAGAGCTTAGATCAGAATTTTGGCGTTTCCATTTGCACGAGTGTTTCGATCGATGACCTGAATCAAGGCAAGATGGTGAACTTTGTGATTCGCTTCTCTTTGGATTAAAGATGGCGGCCTCGGCGGCTCCATCATTATTAATCTGCCACCAGATCACAACCGTGACCAGATGTTCCTCGTAAGAACTGAACTTTAAATGTCGCAGTTCTCATTTGGACGAAAACTTTTGAACGAGACTGGATCCTTTAATGAAAGTCCACATATTAAAATGAAGTCATTTCTACATCAGAATATGAAACGTGATGAGTGTCAGGCATGCACGTGGACACGTTATGGTCAGGGTCAGGGTTAGGGTCGGGGGGGTCAGGGTAAGGGTCAGGGTCAGGGTTTTAGGGTCAGGGTCGGGGGGGTTAGGGTTAGGGTCAGGGTTTTAGGGTCAGGGTCGGGGGGGTTAGGGTCAGGGTTAGGGTCGGGGGGGTTAGGTTCAGGGTTAGGGTCGGGGGGGTTAGGGTCAGGGTTAGGGTCAGGGTTTTAGGGTCAGGGTTTGCTGATTGTTCTGTGCTCAGTCATCACAAACAGTTTTGGACTAACGACTCAGTTCCTCGTTATTGTAGCTTCTGTTGCCTTCACATTCTGAACGTGAAGCTTCTGGTTGAATTGAGATATTTGGCTGGGAAATAAAGAAAATGAGCAGTTTTACACAAGAGGGACCCCCCCCCCCCCCCCTTGGTTTCCCTGGTTCGGCTCCAGTGGTGCCCCCCCCCCCCCCCTTGGTTTCCCTGGTTCGGCTCCAGTGGTGCCCCCCCCCCCCCCCCCCCTGGTTTCCCTGGTTCGGCTCCAGTGGTGCCCCCCCCCCCCCCCCCTTGGTTTCCCTGGTTCGGCTCCAGTGGTGCCCCCCCTCCCCCCCCCGGTTTCCCCCCAGATGAACGGCCTGGATTCTGCTGAGAGGGAGGCTGCATCTCCAGTAAAATCAGAATTCTGAGATTCTTTCTTATTGGCTGCCTCAAACTTTGTAGTTTATTAATAGTTTAATAATCCCATCTGCAACTGTCCAACGATGTCCTGTGTTGTTTCACAGCCTGGAAACTCCACAAGGGCTCCAGTCGATCTCGTTTGGAGTTTAAAGATCGTTGACCTTGATTCCTTAACGACCTTTTTGATTCATTCATGTCGTAATTACTAATATTTAGTATGAGTACAAATGTAGACATTTTGTTTTTTTCATTGTTTAAATGAGTTTTCTCTATTTCCACAGTTAATGAGATCATCAGGAACGACCTGTCCGGCGTCGCTCCGCACCAGCGCGTCGTTGCACATCAGGAATAAAAGGAAGAAAAATCTGCTCCAGAGTTGCAATTCATAAATGTTAAAATTTTAAAAAAGGCCAAAATAATGTGCCTTGTTTTGGGGGTTTGTTTTTGGGTTTTTCTTTTTTTGGAGGGTTAAACATAAAATGCCTTTACATTGAACTTATATTTTTAAAGACATTTAATTTAAATATATAGGCTGAGCAAACAAAACCTGCCGACCTGATTTGCTTGTAGAGGACAAATGTTTTAAATGATCATCGTCCATCCGTCAGGTCTCTTTTTTTCTCTGTATTTACTGTATCTGTAGCTTATATGCTATCTTATATGCTAGCATATCTGGGAAGAACTGGGAAGAAAAATGTCGTCTTGCTTTGTCTTTATAATTAGACATAAATTATGTGTGTTAAAAAACAAAACAAAAAAAACTGACCTAACTGTTGTGTTGCATTTTGAATTTTTTAGGAAGTTTATTTCCTCAATAGTGGAATTAATAGTTAAAATAATCCAAGGTAGTTTTCTCTGTCAACTGGACTGGGTTTCTTCTCTTGAAGATGTTTCGCCTTCTATCCAGAAGGCTTCTTCAGTTCTGAACTCGCTGGGGAGAGAGCTTGAAAATATATAGCCCCTGTGGACCATTAGCATGCTAATGATCTGGGTGGTCACCTGAGAGTCGTTAGCGACTCTGTTGACAGAGAAAACTACCTGGGATACAATGACCTGGATGACTGAGAATTTACACAGACATCTTGCAGTTAAAATAATAAAACAACCATAAAGAATTGGCTAACACGCATGTGAGACTAAAGTATGTGTTGTTCCCAGAACTTTTTCATTCTTTATTTAGAATTCATCTCCCTTTTGACTTGTTCTATCAACGACAGGTAGCTTTTCAGGTCTTTGGAACGTAAAGATGAACTGTTTAACTTGCTAAACCCAAAGATAGCAACGCATCATCACTATCATATGTGGAATTAAGCTTTTTTTTTTCTGAAACTGAACAACAAACTCAGTTTAAAATGAGATTTTTTTTTTTTAAATATTTTTGTCCAAAGCATAAGAGCTACATCTAATCTAATAAACTGTAACCAATGAACATATTTTTGCTTTTCAGAATTTATTGGTTGCAGTTTTAAGAATGAGAAACACAACTTAAAATGTTTTTTTTATATTTTGATATTTATTCTCTCAGCATGTTTATCAGTGTTTATCTCCAGGCGTATTTTACACACGTACCTACATATGGATGTTTATCTTCTCATGTCCTCCAAAACTTAGAACGACTCTGACATATGTGTATATATCATGTATTTAGATATACATTATACTATAATGTATATATAATAATGTAATGTAGCTATAACAATTATAGCTAAAGGGTCATTCTGTAAATGTGGTCCGTCGTTAAACTGCAGCTCCTAATTGTGGTTTACTTTCTATATTTGTCAATAAATAAGCCTTCAGCTATAATGCAAATGTTCTCCGTGTTATTAAAAACTCACAGGATTCGATTTATTGTGTTGAGGTGACAAACTGCTGATTAATCACAGTTCGGCTGATGGAAGTCTGTGATTTTCTGCTGCAGCCTAAACGCAGAATCTTTGTGTTTTCACGATTTACTCTTTATCACGACGATGTTTGACTAAACTGTGGTTTAACGTCACGTGTCATCAGTAGCTCTGACACTGCCCCCTGGTGGCCAGGATGGGGCAGCAGCTCCCAGGAGAACGAGGACATGCTGGTTCGAGACCTGTTGTTTTTGTGTCGCCCATCATGCTCAGCTCAGTCAAATCAGGCGTTCTTTTGACCCGGTTGCCTTTTGGAGCTCGTGTCCCTCAGCAGCACCTGGTAAGTGGCGACCTTCTGCACCTTAACAAATTACTTACACGAAACTCTTTTCTTTTTTAAAAATGACAATAAATTGGATATCTAATCGGAAACATGATAAGAGTAACTACTTCCTTTTGGATGATGTCATAAATAACCACAACAAGGCCTTTCCCATTGTCACATCATGTGTTCCAGCAGGAGGTGCCGGTCCATCCCAGGCGTGACCCCAACACCTGTCCAGATGTGAGGGTTGCGTAACGCTTTCACCTTTGACAGACCATCTTTTTGCGTGTCAGTTGAGTGTCATGAACCTTTCCAACTCAACGCTGGAGGCTTGCCTCCAAACTCCTGCATTTACCAGGAGAACCGGGTACATCGTTGCTCTGTGTCTGATCGACATCCTTCCATTGCTGGTGGGGCTGCCCCTGATCGCCAGGGTTGCCTGGGTCACCTTCAAGTCCAGGAAGACCACGGACATCTTAAACTTGAATCTGGCGCTCATTAACTTCCCTCATTACTGGATCTCTGCTGTGCATTTGCACCTTCTGCTTCTGCAGAAGAATTCCCACCAGCGAATCCTCAGGTTTCTGTGTGTGTACGGCCAAATGGGGGGGCCCCTGAGCGTCTTCTTCATTTGCCTGGAGAGGTACGTCGCTGTGGTTCATCCGCTCCATTTCCAGCTGCTGAAGACGTACAGATTCAGGGAAGTTAGCGCCGTGACCGTCTGGTGTTTCACGCTCTTCCTGTCCTCAATTTACATTGCAAATTCTGGTTCTATGGAATTTTTCAATGAAAGAATATTAGACCTGCCGCCCGTGTTGCTGCTGGCCACCAGCGTCCTGACGGTGCACTGCAGCCTCAGCATCATGGCCTCGTTGCTGACCAAGCTCGCTCCGGGCAGAGCAACGCTACATCCTGCCAAAAAGAAAGCTTTCAAAACGGTCTGCACCAACGCGCTGGTGGTCCTGACGTGTTACAGTCCAGTGTCTCTCTTGCAAAGGGTGTCCTTCACGGAGGAGACGCAGGTCTTCACGGTGGTTCCTGCCTGTGTGTTTCTGTTGTCGGTGGCGAGCGTCGTCCATCCGCTGCTGTTCCTCTGTGGCCAAAGGAAGCTCTGTTTGTTCAGGAGATAAGAAAGCTACATGATGGATGTTTCAGTCTTTTACTGATCATTTCCTCCTCATTTGAATGACAAATCAGACCTCATGATGGGGATGACAGACGGAAGAAGATGGAATTCCATATATTATTTATATAATAATAAACTTAGGAAGCGAATTTAGTCATCACAGGACGTGTCATGAGATACATTTTATTGAAATTTCTTTCTATGCTAACTGGCAGTAAAGTGTACATGTTTCACGTTATTACATTTGTAAAAATGTTCTTATCTAATAATCAACCGCAGTTTTTCCTCTCATCGTCACTACAAATAAGTATCTTAGTAATTAGCACAAATACAATAAGGACCAATAAAAATAAACATAGGAAAAAGAAGTCTGGCTCTATATTTCACCATTTATTAATTCAGTAGTGATTCAATGTGTGGTTACAATTTTTAAAAAGATAAGCATTGAAACGCACGCATACATCAACTCGCGCTCTGATTGGTCAGAATATTTACATCCACTTATCTGTAGCTTTTAGTCATTAGAATGTGTTGCATGTTTTAAATGTACAAATATTAACAAGGCATGAAAGATGAGAGCATCTTCTGCTACTTACAGCATATTGTTTATGACATTTAGGGACAGTTTGAGTTACACGGGTCACCTGATGAAAAGAAGCCGTACACACTGACCATCGGAAACATGGTCACGGCTCCCAGCAGGGAGCCCAGCTGCACTACAGCGCCACACCACACGAGGGCGCTGCGGCCCTCATCACGCAGAATCACTCCGATCATCACTTTGACATAAGACAGAGTAAGAACAAAGGCTGTCCAAGCAAGCACCTGTGTGGGGGAGAAGGCATCGTGAACCTCTTCCTCACGTTGAGGTTAGCAAACATGCAGGTGCGATACTTACGGCGACGACTCCGCCAGCAGCTTCATCCACGAGCAGGGGACACGGACTCAGGACCGCCATGCTCAGTAAGTAGGCTCCAACTGCGCTGCCAAGTACTGTGAGAGCTCCCATCAACCACAGAGACCTGTTCGATCAATTTAAAACATTGGCCCTTAAATTAGGCACAAATTAAGCTTCCATTTCTTTTACAGGCCTCTGGCTGCTTCAATAGAGATGCAGCTATAGGGACGCCCATATAAGGACGCCCATATAAGGACGCCCATATAAGGAGGCGGTGAGGGCAAACTTTTGTTCTCCCTGTTCCCATAATGTAATTTTAGTTTTGAACTTGTTTTCCAAAGAGAAGGACAAGTTGATTGTAAAGTATTATGTTCATGTGCTCAGAACTCCATGTGGACGACCGGTCCTCTAGAGCCAAAATGCTAACGTGTGTGTCTGGTGGCAACAAATTGGAACATCAACATCATGCCTGATACACAAATGCTCCAAGAACATTCCAACAGACGACGTTCACCGACCTGATGGGGACAAACACTGCAATAAAGCAGGCGAGGGGGTTGGACAGAGCAGCCATCACGGCTGATAGGTGATAGATGTTGTTTCCATACGGCAGGCAGGAGTAGGACTGCACGGAGGGGAGCACGGCGTTGGTTAGCGCATTAGCCCAGGCCAGGATCCCAAAAATATAAAACACTTGCAGCCAGCTGTACGTGCCAGTGCCAAATCTGCTCTTCTGCTGTGCACCTCTGGAGCCCATCAGGCACCTGAGTTTAAGCTCCTGAGCGTCCCCTCTAACCCCAGGGGTGCGTCTGTTGGGGCCCCGCTCCCGGGCAACAGACGGGTGGTAGTTGAGCAGCACAAAGGCCAGTAAGCACACCAACATCATGGCACTGAGGAAGAAAAAAAACACCTCTGCTGAGAATTTTGCTGACTCATATTGGGCCTGGAGGTCAAAGGTTCCAAAACTGCTGGAACTATTTAAGGTGTGGTTCAAAGACCGGGTGCTGTTCACACAGGTGACCAGCCCGACCCCCTGGACCAGGGCCACCAGAGCAGGGAGCAGCCCGCTCACACCCTCCCCCATGTAATAGGTGGTCAAGAACTGGGGCTGCAGATGCATCATGAAGGGCAGGAAGGTGACGGAGGACGTGCAGTCGACAGCAGAGAGGAAGAAGGTCAGGACCAGCAGGGCCACGCTGCGGGGGGCCCCCGCTACAACCGCCGTCTCCTTCCACAGGAAGCCCAGCAGGAAGCTGGCGGCGGTGCCCAGGCCGATGATCCCGTATATGACGGCTGCTTCGTTGAGGGCGCCGGGACGCAAACGATGCATCAGTGTGACACAAACGGGGCCGACGTTTGCCATCTGGATGAGGACGGAGAGGTAAGAGGGCAGGTGCCAGCCCTCAGGGACCTGGGGCACCAGGAGGGGCAGCTCCACCCACAGGCCATTGACAGAGATCCAGGAACCGAGCCCAAACAGCGCCACCAGCAGGTGGGTGAGGAGGGACATGTTGGGGTCTGTTTCGACTGGAACTGGAAGAAAAACGGAAATAAAAATGGTAAAAGAGCATTAACCAGGTAATTAACATTTGAGTTATCTCAACTTTATCAGAAATGGGTCAAACATTAGTGGCTCACCTTCTTATTGTAATATTTTAAGAAGTTAAAGCCAGATTGAAGCTTAAAGACAGATGATTCAGAAAATATGCTCTTGGATTTGATTTGGAGCCATCAATTTGTGTTATTATGTTTATTATCGTAATATTGATGTTAAAATCTTGAACAAAAGGTTTTTTATGGTAGTTATATTTAAGGCAGGTCTTATTTTGTTGATTCATTTGGATTTCATTACCGTCACAAAATGCTATCAAGCCACCAATTCTCCAAAATATCCCGACTCAGTTGTAAAAATTCATGTTTTTATGTTACATCAGCACATTATGGGATGCATGGCAACTGATCAGAACCATCAACAGCAATGATTTCTATTGAAAAATGATTTTAATGTTTTATTAAGTATTTTATCAGCAATATATTCAGATCTGTGCCAACCTATCAACGAATTTACACAGAAAATTTAAAAATCAAAGGTAAAGCTAGAAAAAAACCAAAGAAGCCATTTTTGATGAATGTGTGACCAGAACGAAGCGGCGCTGGTTAATGTTCAGTTTGGACCCGTTTCAGACGTCGTCACTGTGACACCACAACTGCTACTTACAAAGTTCTACTTTCATGTCAGTTTTTATTCAGACGGGAGTTCAGTTAGCATCAAACAGCAAAGGTTCTGAAACCTGCTCATTACATAACCCGGCGAAGCTCCTGAGCAGCGCTTTAATTAATTAGTAATTAGCACAAAGAGGTTCAACTAAAATCATTCTGAAGTGTTGAAGACTCCACAGAAAACACGGACTCACTCACGCTCACGGGTCTGAGGCACAAGCCAAGATCCTCTCGGTGTTGGGAGGAGAGTTCTGGTGGAGTTCTGGAGGAGTTCTGGTGGAGAGTTCTGGAGGAGTTCTGGTGGAGAGTTCTGGTGGAGAGTTCTGGAGGAGTTCTGGTGGAGAGTTCTGGTGGAGAGTTCTGGAGGAGAGTTCTGGTGGAGAGTTCTGGTGGAGAGTTCTGGAGGAGTTCTGGTGGAGAGTTCTGGAGGAGTTCTGGTGGAGAGTTCTGCAGCCACACAAGCAGAAGCGTCCCGGGCAGTAAAGTGTGTTCACGCCAGGGAGGACGGCCCCCGGGGGAGGGGAGGGGGGGGGGGGGGGGGGGGGTCAGCTGACGAGCAGCAGCTCTCCTGACTATCACACAGCTCCTGTTGCTTTGCCTTGAAGCAATTGGTGAATGAGTGAGGTGCAGCTCATCAGTTCATCGGCTCATCAGCTCATCAGTTCATCGGCTCATCAGTTCATCAGCTCATCAGCTCATCGGCTCATCAGCTCATCAGTTCATCAGTTCATCAGTTCATCATCGGCTCATCAGTTCATCAGCTCATCAGTTCATCGGCTCATCAGTTCATCGGCTCATCGGCTCATCAGTTCATCAGCTCATCAGCTCATCGGTTCATCAGCTCATCAGCTCATCAGTTCATCGGTTCATCGGCTCATCGGTTCATCAGTTCATCGGTTCATCGGTTCATCGGCTCATCGGCTCATCGGCTCATCAGCTCATCGTTCATCGGTTCATCGGTTCATCGGTTCATCGTTCATCAGCTCATCAGTTCATCGGCTCATCAGTTCATCAGCTCATCAGTTCATCGGCTCATCAGTTCATCAGTTCATCAGCTCATCAGTTCATCGGCTCATCAGTTCATCAGCTCATCAGTTCATCAGCTCATCAGTTCATCGGCTCATCAGTTCATCAGTCATCAGTTCATCAGCTCATCGGTTCATCGGCTCATCAGCTCATCAGTTCATCGGCTCATCAGCTCATCAGCTCATCGGTTCATCAGTTCATCAGCTCATCAGTTCATCGGTTCATCGGCTCATCAGTTCATCGGCTCATCAGTTCATCAGCTCATCAGTTCATCGGCTCATCAGTTCATCAGCTCATCAGTTCATCAGCTCATCAGTTCATCAGCTCATCAGTTCATCAGTTCATCAGCTCATCAGTTCATCAGTTCATCAGTTCATCAGTTCATCAGCTCATCAGCTCATCGGTTCATCGGCTCATCAGTTCATCAGTTCATCGGTTCATCAGTCATCAGTTCATCGGTTCATCAGCTCATCAGTTCATCAGTTCATCGGTTCATCGGCTCATCAGTTCATCAGCTCATCAGTTCATCGGCTCATCAGCTCATCGGCTCATCAGCTCATCAGTTCATCGGCTCATCAGTTCATCAGCTCATCAGTTCATCGGTTCATCAGTTCATCAGCTCATTAGTTCATCGGTTCATCGGCTCATCAGTTCATCAGCTCATCAGTTCATCAGCTCATCAGTTCATCAGCTCATCGGTTCATCGGTTCATCAGTTCATCAGCTCATCAGCTCATCAGTTCATCGGCTCATCAGTTCATCAGCTCATCAGTTCATCAGCTCATCAGTTCATCGGCTCATCAGTTCATCGCTGGTGGATTTCTCCTGAGGTGTTTCAGATCTCGACACAGCTGAACAGCTGAGACTGTTATTAGAGGAAGCAAAGCTAATCTGTCTGTTGACTAATTAATTTACCGTAATTTCCGGACTATACGTCACGCTCTTTTTCAAAGTTTGTCAGGGGGTGCGACTTGTACTCCGGAGCGACTTAAATAAATACATTATTATAGAATTTCACATGTTCGTTATTTTCACACTGACGACCACCAGAGGGCGCTCTAGACGGGTGTACTGACGACCACCAGAGGGCGCTCCAGGCGCGTGCACCTGAGGAACGAGTTCCTTTAATGACGCAGAAGAAGAAGCGCTGCTTCGTCTAGACTTGTTTGGTAAACTTGCTCGGATGTTCTTTATGCTATAGTTGTCTGAATAACTATTAATATGTTACGCTAACAAAGCAGACAAGTACTCAGTTCGTTGTGGGTCATGTAGCTGAATTTGTTACGTTAGCATACCGTAACCCTATTGCTAATCCATGCTAATGGCCTTTCAAGATGAAATGTATGTTCTTGGTCTCAGATTTTATCAAATAAATTTCCCCCCAAAATGCGACTTATATATCTATTTTTCTTCTTTATTATGCATTTTTTGGCTAGTGCGACTTTAGTGCGACATATAGTCCATAAAATACGGTACTCTCTTTATTACCAAGAACATTTGAAGAGGATTTTTAGAGTATTTGAGAGGAAAATTTGACCGTAAATGAAAAACATTGAGTCCTTCAACAAAGACAATTAATGCACGACAACCCAAAAGGTTTACCTTGATGCCACTTAAACACAATTTGCATCATCATTTGGAACGCAGTGTAAAAGGGTCAGGAGCCAGTTTCAGGAGCCAGCTTCTGGAGCCAGTTTCAGGAGCCAGCTTCAGAGCCAGTTTCAGGAGCCAGCTTCAGGAGCCAGTTTCAGGAGCCAGCTTCAGGAGCCAGTTTCAGGAGCCAGCTTCTGGAGCCAGTTTCAGGAGCCAGCTTCAGGAGCCAGTTTCAGGAGCCAGCTTCTGGAGCCAGTTTCAGGAGCCAGCTTCTGGAGCCAGTTTCAGGAGCCAGCTTCAGGAGCCAGTTTCAGGAGCACACGTGGCTGAACATGATGAGGGGATCTGCTTCATGAGGCGAGTGCAAAACAATGGGGTCCATTGTGAAACTGGCCCTCATGACTGGGGTCCTGAACCAGTTTGTCATGTGGTTACATTTCTGACCATTATGGTGCTGTTTTTACTGTAGCTGTAAACAAGATCGAGTACAGGGTTCATCACGGGACTCCACAAAGAGCACTTGTAGTCATACATCCTGCAGCAGCCAAGAGCCCCATCCTAATTTAGACTAGTTAAGCTCTCAGGTGTCACTCATGACATGAGACCCACCCGGTGCTTCACATGGCACGATCAACCTTAAAGTTCCCTGCCGAGCAGGAAGGCCATCCTTCCCGTTCCTCCCATTAATGGCAGTTATCCATGCACTCCTGAGCCGAGGCAAAGGCGTGATAGACATTGACCAGAGGAAACATGGTTAGGGCGCCCATGAGCGAGCCAGCCTGGATGGAGATGCCACACCACAGCAAGCCGGTATGTCCGGCCTCATGGAGCAAGGAACCAATCACCACCTTCACATAGGAGAAGATGCCAGTGAACAAAATCCAGGAGAGGACCTGGACGGGGCACAAGGGTCCAACATTAGATATCAACAACATACTAAATATTCACTGTACCTTCAGAATTCACATCATCAAACTTGCATTTTTACACACTTGGATTCATGTTGAACGCACAACTGTGAAGCAGAAGCGATAGAATTCAACAGAAGAGAAGACTTCATTTTCTTTGGTATTTGTCGACCTTTCCTGAGGTGCACAAGCAGGACGTCATCCGGTTGTAGCGGACTGATGGATCCCTGACGTTTACATGCTGTGCTGGTTTCCAGAAAACTACTGCGAGTGGACGGAGCAGCACGCTGAGCAACAGGACGCAACAGTCTCCACAGCACATCGGTCAGGGTCAGGGTTAGAGGGTTAGGGGGTTAGAGGATTAGGGTTAGAGGGTTAGGGGGTCGGGGTTAGAGGGTCAGGGTTAGGGGGATAGAGGGTCAGGGTTAGAGGGTTAGGACTAGGGTGAGGGTTAGGACTAGGGTTAGGGCTAGGGTTCACACGGATCCACCATAACGACTGAAACTGTGGGAGAGGCTGCCAAGACAGAAGCCATGAACATTTATTGTGAAACAGCAGAGCTCCAACATGCTTCCTCCTTCTGACGGTGATGCTCGTGCTGCTGGTCACCATTTACTGTTTACACAGAGACACAACTGCTAATGTTTTTGAACCTTTTTCCTCTGGAGCTTGGTTCTAAGAGTTTGTGGATTCAGGCACTCCGGGGACCGTTGTGAAACCTTGTGTCGAACCTGGTTTGGGCCCTAATGTAACTGTAAACTTATCCTGTAGGTCCAGAAGGACAGCTGAGGACCTGGCTTTCATCTGTTGGGCTTTACTGTGCAGCGTCTCCTGGTTTCACCAAAGGACAAACGTAGATTTTCACTGCGCTGGGCAGCAGAAACCACGTGACACGACTGATTGTGTTGAGGTGTTTTGTCCCTGGGGTGGACCAGTCCATGAGGGGTGGACCAGTCCATGAGGGGTGGACCAGTCCATGAGGGGTGGACTAGTCCATGAGTGTGTTGTCAGCTTTGAAGTGAACTTGTTCTAAGAAGGTTTGAAGAAAGGTGCAGCTTGAAGAATAATTTTGTGACGTGGGTCTTGTCCTTCCTCTTCCCCGCCTCCCTTAAATGTGCACTTTGTGCTCAGTGGTTTGGGGTTTGTATAACAGCCAGCTTGTGT
The DNA here is from genome assembly GCF_003711565.1 of Takifugu flavidus. Taxonomy (NCBI): domain Eukaryota; kingdom Metazoa; phylum Chordata; class Actinopteri; order Tetraodontiformes; family Tetraodontidae; genus Takifugu; species Takifugu flavidus. Next base: position 6,925,169 of record NC_079540.1, read on the forward strand.
TGCAGAGGAAAGACAAAAAGACAGTGGTGTGTGTGTGTGTTCTTTCTGTAAACTTCAACTTCAAAGTGTACTGCACATTTAGGAAGGCCAAAATGTCACTGAGCTCTTTGGGAGGAAACCCGATGTGATTGTTCAAAAACCAGACTTGGCTGACGGATGGCTGCTGGAGGTGGCCTATTATGGACTATGGTTCTGGTTATAGACTCAAAGAGAGGTCTGAGTTCTGGTGAACATGACTGGGATGAACTGTTGGTCAGAATGAATCAAGTTTAATTCCCTGATCTGGGCAGGAACCTTAAGGTGTTGCAGAGCTAACGCTCCCTAGCCTCGCTCATGGTTCTGAACGGTTGGTGCTGGAAGCAGACAATGTCGAACCCAACCCTAACCCAACCCTAACCCTAACCCAACCCTAACCCAACCCTAACCCTAGCCATAACCCAACCCTAGCCCTAACCCAACCCTAGCCCTAACCCAACCCTAGCCCTAACTCTAACCCAACCCTAGCCCTAACTCTAACCCAGCCCTAACCCAACCCTAGCCCTAACCCAACCCTAACCCTAACCCAACCCTAGCCCTAACTCTAACCCAAGCCCTAACCCAACCCTAGCCCTAACCCAACCCTAGCCCTAACCCAACCCTAGCCCTAACTCTAACCCTAGTCCTAGCCCTAACCCAACCCTAGTCCTAATCCAACCCTAACCCTAGCCCCAACTCTAACCCTAGCCCTAACCCAACCCTAGCCCTAACTCTAACCCTAGCCCTAACCCAACCCTGACCCTAGTCCTAGCCCTAACCCAACCCTAGTCCTAATCCAACCCTAACCCTAGTCCTAGCCCAACCCTAGTCCTAATCCAACCCTAACCCTAGCCCTAACTCTAACCCTAGCACAGCAAAGCCATAAGCAGTTACCTTTTTAAAATTAAAGCTCATTATCATTTCCAAATGATCTGGAATCGTGTCCAGAAATTAAAGTGATTTAATGGGAATAAAAATAAACCAGCAGTGGGAACTATACCTGCTTGACAGTGAATTATCCAAAAACGCTTTTCATCCAAATAACAGGAATTAAAGCAGTTTAATTATGCTACTAATTATTACTTATTGTATCAGCCATATTAGGCATGAGGGGCGATTGAATTATCTCTTACCACCAAAGCCACACCAGCAGAGGTTCCTAGTAGCGGCGGACAAGGGCTGAGTGCTGCTAACGCCATTAGATACGCGGCAAAAACGCCCCCTCCTAAAGACAGGACGCCCAAGCAAGAAAGGGACCTGGAAAACAAAGTGTTCTTCAAAAAACAGTAAGGATAGATACATTTATATATATATATATATATATATATATATATAATATATATATATATAATGTGTGTGTGTGTAAAATTGAGGCCCAATTCCTAATAGGTTTTTACCTCAGTACAAAAAACATGGCTACAAAGCAAGCCAGTGGATTTGCCATATTGCCCAGGACCACAGACAGGTGAAAGGTCACAGTCCCAAACGGCAAACAGGTGAAACTCTGCACAGACGGCAGGACTCCATTGGTGAGAGCAGTGGAGACGGCGAGCAGTGACAACAAGTAGACGTTTGGCTGTGTCCAAAATGTGACTGTGAGAGGCTGTTCCTCCACTGGTTTCTGTCCCTCTGGGACTGGTGCTCCTCCGTGGTGCAGAGGGTGCGACTCCTCTCCAGGTCTTTCTGAGCCTGAGTTGTCAGACTGCTGGGCTTGCCCATCTTCCAGTGTCATAGTCTGTCTTTGCCATAAAGCCCAGAAACTCAACGACGACACAGTCAGCATGATGCACAAGAATCCAAAGAAATTTTGTGCAGGAAAGTTCTCTTGTAAATATATTGGCTTCACTGTTCCATTCGTGTTCACACATTCCAGCTTCCCAACACCTTGGCCTAGAGCCACAATACAGGGGAACAAGGCACCGAAGCCCTGACCAATGAAGAATGTCCGAATATACTCTGGAGGGTAACAAAACATAAAAGGTAGGAAGGTGACATTTGATGTACAGCAGACCAAAGACAGCACAAAGGTGAGGAGGAGAAAGACCAGAGACCTTTCTGTTCCACCTATGGAGACTGTGTGGGACCAGAAGAGCGCAAGAAGAACAGACGCCAGCACTGCCAGGACCTGCAGGCAGTGGATGAGGAGGCGTTCGTTGAGAAGTCCTGGAGCACAGTGATGCGTGATGGTGACAACTACTGGACCAAGATTCCCAAAGGCAATCAGCACCGACAGATAAGCAGGTAGGTTCCATCCTAAACCAACAGAAGCAAAATATCCACATTTTAATATAGAACATGACCTCACGTCAGCAATAAAACATGATCAAAAAATAAAAGGAATTTGAAAGACTGTTTGTGGATTAAATACCAACTCGTCTAAATTAACGTGAGATGACATGCAAACCTGACCTAAATGAATTTAACTAGGAGATAACGCAGGAATACTGTGGAAATAGTGTTGGCTTTACCCGCCTGCACGTATAGACTGAAACTGTCCACTGTGAAGTGGTTACATGGGTTCGGGTAAAGTGGTTGAATACCGTTAGGGTTCGGGTAAAGCGGTTGAATATCGTTAGGGTTCGGGTAAAGCGGTTGAATATCGTTAGGGTTCGGGTAAAGTGGTTGAATATCGTTAGGGTTCGGGTAAAGCGGTTGAATATCGTTAGGGTTCGGGTAAAGTGGTTGAATATCGTTAGGGTTCGGGTAAAGTGGTTGAATACCGTTAGGGTTCGGGTAAAGTGGTTGAATATCGTTAGGGTTCGGGTAAAGCGGTTGAATATCGTTAGGGTTCGGGTCAAGTGGTTGAATATCGTTAGGGTTCGGGTAAAGTGGTTGAATATCGTTAGGGTTCGGGTAAAGTGGTTGAATACCGTTGGGTTCCTGTAATACCACTATCTGGATCTTGGAACACTGACCTTCTGGTAACACGTTGACAACCACCGGGAGCTCGACCCACAAACTGTTGACGGAAATCCAGGAACCCATAGCGAACATGGCTACGAGTCCGTGGCTCACCGCTTTGCTTCTCCACCAGCTACCGAACATGGTTATCTCGAAATTAAGGGTAATTATAATCGCTCGATTTTGCTTAAGTAATACGTCCACAATAATTGTCAGAGTTTTTACACGACGCCTGTACTGATGGCGGACTCTCACACAAAGTTCCCGCCCCTTGAGTTGCCTTCACTTGTCCCTCGTAAATTCCCAAATCCCAGTTAAAAAGCCAACACACAAACGCCTCAATCACTGACGTAATAAAAAGTAGACGCCGTATCAACGGCTACCACCTACGAGGCGGGAGGCCGCCATCTTGGTCCGGTCAGCCGTTCCACCCAGGGTAACGAAATGTCAGCGCATTTAATCAATCAAAACTGGATGAATACTAAATTGATTTTCACGCGGGGTTTTTCTAGCAACGTCACACACGGTTTGGAGTATTTTAATATTCATAGTGATTTTAATAGTATTCTTATATTATACGATATATGTGATGTATGATAGGTGCTTAGCAAAACACTTTCATATACTGTATGCTGCCCATTTTCTTTTTGCACGTGATTGAGATTTGATGTACTTCCAGGTGATCTGATGGTTGGTCGTTGCAGTTGAACTGTACGCCAGCAGAGAAAGAATCAGACACTGAACAAGTACAAACAGCAAAATTTTGATCATTACGTCCAGTTTCTTCCTCTTGAACCTGTCTTTTTGTAAGCCTTCCAAATGAAAACAGAATCAACACAAAAGCATTTAAAACGAGGTCAGGCTTATTTTCTTCCTTAATCTTACTATTTTCCGACTTCAAGTTCTTCAACAATACTATTTTGATGCATATTTGTTGAAACCGAAGCTGCTTAAATTGTGAGTCCGCTTGTTTGCAAACTATTCTGCAGTCAGTTTTTCTGTATTTTAAGTAAGTAGGGTGGGTATGAGACGAATTACATGTGAATAATACTGCCTGGGCAAAAACCACTGGTCAGTGTTATACCATCAACATTTGTTTTATTTCTACAATAGCATTCTCCTTTCAGTTGTAATCTAAACCTGTGTTGTGGGACATTTATTTAATCTATAAAGTCTCAGGTCGCCCGGTAGCCGGGTGAACACCCGCTTTAACGTTACCTGGCTACGATTTCGCTGGTGGACATAAATGCAATTATATCCTATTTACAAAATGCGACCAAAGTTAATGTTAAATCTCCCAGTAGCCGGCCGATTTGCACAGGAATACAGTGCTATGGCATTTTAAATTCATTTCAATTTCCTACTCGGAAAGTCGGAGATTCCTAACCGCCACCTTGTTAGCTTTCAAAGATGGCTGCGCCTGGTGTAAACAGTAAACAGAGACCCGCGCTTGGATACTTTTTGTAAAGAACAATACGGAGAGAGAAAAGCTAGGATTCTTCCTGCGTTTTCTCTTCGTCTATCATGTTTACAAGCATCAGAAGCACCGCGTGTTTGTCCCTAAGTTTTTTTTTTTTTTTTAAACGACGCTGAAAAGTTGCCTGGGGTATTTCTTCTTCTTTTGGTTTTTAATGGCAGTTGGCAACCAGCTTGGACCTGCAGTTCCGCCACCTTCTGGACTGGAGTGTGAGCAGACGTCTCTTAGGGCTAAACCCTACTACTTAGCCCTGTATCGGTTACACCACTACCTGTCTGTGCTTCACACCAGGCTCAGGGGTTTATGGTGTGGACAGACCACAAAAATCTCGCCTACCTCCGGAGTGCCAAGCGACGTAGTTCACGGCAAGCACGTTGGGCCCTTTTTCTCGGGTCTTCATGTCATGCTGACCTACCATCCTGGATTCCGGAATGGTAAGCCAGCCGTCTTATACAATCAAAATTGTTTCAAGGCGCTTTCCAGAATCCCAGGGCCTGACCCCAGACAAGCAACAGTGGCAGGAAAAACTCCCCTTTAACAGGAAGAAACCTTGAGCAGGACCAGGCTCATGTAGGGGGACCCTCCTGCTGATGGTCGGCTGGGTAAAGAGAGAGGAGAAGAGGGAGGACAGGTAGAGGATAGAATAGGTAGGAGAGGAGAGGAGAGGGGTAGAGGAGGAGGAGGAGGGTCTGGTCTGTCCTGCCAGTTCCCTACCATTTTGTTCCTGGGCTTCCCCTATCTGCCGGACATACCACCATCCTGACTTTGTTTGACCTAACGGTTATCAAAGGCAGGAGATTTCATCCCTGTGCCAAAGCTTCCCTCTGCTGCTGAGACGGTGACCTTTTGGTAAAGTACATCTTTAGCCTCCATGGACTCCCAAAGGGACATCATGTCTGATCGACGGCCTCGATTCACGTCCCAGGTCTGGAAGGACTTCTGTAATGTGTTGGGAGCTACATTGAGCCTCTTCTCGAGGTACCATCCTCAGTCAGGTGGCCATACTGAGAGGGCCAGTCAGTCCTTGGACAGTGTCTTGCGTTGTGACTCAGCTCATAACCCCACCTTTTGGAACTCTTTCCTGCCATGGGTGGAGTATCCCCACTATTCCCTTGTGTTGGCCTCTTCTGTCCTGCTTCCCTGGGGTATCAGCCCCCTTTATTCAAGGTGCAGCAGGAGGAAGTGATGGTACCATCTGTACAGGCCAACCTACGATGCTGCCAAGCCATTTTGTGACCGATTCGGGCTGCCCTCCTTCGTTACTCCCGCCAATCCCAGAAGCAGTCGAACCGCCTAAGAGCTCTAGCACCTCCCTATCAGCCAGGGAAGAGGGTTTGGTTGTTCTCTAATGACTTCAGGTGGAATCATCCAAACTTACTCTGTGGTTTATTGGACCTTTCGAGGTGGACCGGATTGTGAACCCATCAGTCGTGCGCCTCAAGTTGCCGTCTTCCCTCAAGGTGTGTCCAACATTCCATGTGTCTTTGCTGAAGCCGGTTTCTGAGTTGGACCTGGTCTTCTGGTCTTTCTTTGCCTTCTGAGCCCCCTCCTCCTACCCCGTCTGATCGACAGCGGTCCAGCCTACACCGTCAGACGGATTTTGGATGTCTGCCGATGAGGATGTGGTCTACAGCATTGTATTCTTTTAATTGATCCTTAAGCATAATGTCTTTCTTGTTATAAATAAATAAAAGTAATCTTATTATTTGCAGCTACTTCAATGCATTGATGAGTTCTTTCTCTTCATGTCATTGTGTCTGATGCTAAAGGATCTGGCCCATACAGTAAATCGCATCATAAACACATGGGTAAGCTTTCTTTATACTGGAGAGGAGGGGGGGGGGGGGGGTGAGGAGGGGGGAGACGGGGAGAGAGGAGAGGGGGGAGATAGAAGGGGGGAGAGTGGAGGAAGGGGAGATAGGAGAGGGGGGAGAGGAGGAGGGGGAGATAGAGAAGGGAGAGGAGGGGGGAGACGGGGAGAGGAGGGGGGAGAGTGGAGGAAGGGGAGAGGGGGGAGAGGAGGAGGGGGAGATAGAGAAGGGAGAGGAGGGGGGAGACAGGGAGAGGAGGGGGGAGAGTGGAGGAAGGGGAGATAGGAGAGGGGGGAGAGGAGGAGGGGGAGAAGGGAGAGGAGGGGGGAGACGGGGAGAGGACGAGGAGGGGGAGAGAGGAGAGGAGGGGGGAGGAGTTCCTGTCAGAACTCTGGCTGCAGCATTTTGGATCAGCTGGAGGCTTCTTAAAGAGTTGTTTGGACACCCTGATAATAAAGAATCACAGTAGTCCAGCCTGGAAGGAACAAATGCTGGACTAACTTTTCAGCATCATGGTGGGTCAGTAGCTTCCTGATCTTTGAGATGTTCCTCAGGTGAAAAAAGGCACTTCTAGAGACTGTTTTAATGTTTGAGTTGAAGGAGAGATTTTGGTCAAAATGTAGGTATACTGTACCTCCATAATAAGGAAAATATTAGATATTTCAACTTGAAATATATGCTTAAAAACCCTGAATTAACCCTCCAAAACTGAATATTGCACCAAAGTTTGAAAAACTATCCCAATCTGGAGTCCTCGAGCAGGGTGTCCCAACTCTTGTCCAAGAGAACCTGTGAGCTACTAGCTAAAAGTGTGAGCTACTAGTTCTACCCCACGCCTGAAAAGGGAAAAAAGTACAGTGTACTTTTTTCCCTTTTCATGTCTCTATATGTGTTTGACTACATTATTTTTAGTGGGTGTCACCGGACCATTCTGATGGTGTCTATACGTTTGCTATGTTTGCTAACACCACTGAAGACATCATCCCGGTACACTCCATCAGCTTATATGAGCAGCACACAAGTTCTCTCTCTTTTGGTTCCAGAGATTAAATGGGGTCAATGTTTAACTATAAATCTGATTAAAACAAAACACCAACATTCTGTTACACACGTTAGTTTCATCCCTCGTATATTTGACAGCATCAAAGCGGGTATCATTGACTTCACTGGAACATCAAAGGCTACCAGTAAGAAAGAGCGCCGTCAGCAACCGCTTTATGCAAATGAAGACGTAAAAATGGCCAAAATACAAAGGCTACATTTTCAATAACACTGTTGTCACAGGAAAATTCATATGAAGCAGCGAATGCAAACATTGTTTAGTCCTCATTTGCAACCTTCCACCATCACATCAGGCAACATCTGCACGGACGCCTGCGTCCTGACCGCCCATCGCAGCCTCCGCTGCGTTCGTGCGCTTCGTTTTGGTCTTTCGAGGCTCTAAGACCAGCGAGTAGCTGGGCCTCACACGGGGAAGCGCAAGCTTCAGCTTGGATGCCATTTGTGTGGAGTTGAGGAACACACAGTTCAAGTTTGGGTCCATGTTATTGAGGATCATTTTGTGGTAGACCATCTCACAGCGCAGCGCTTCCTTCTTCTGTGCACGTGTCAGCCCCTCTAACCGCAGCAGCATTTGGTCCAGCTCCTGCTGGGTCTTGCAGGGTCCTCCGTACCTGCTCACCACAGCCATGATGTAGCTCCTGTCCACGTTCTCTTCTCGCTCCTCTCTGCAGTCCTTTCCTGATTTTTCCTTTTTGATTTTTTTCTTTGACTGGAAATCATATTCATCTCTTTGGGCAGTGGAGGAACTCTTTTCAAATTCCTCTGCACTGTCGTGACCTGAGTTGTGTTCCACAGACTCATCTGATGACAGATTCTTGTGTTTGGAAGACTTGTCACATCTTTTCTTCTCGTAGGGAAATGCATGTCCAAAAGGATACTGTGCCATTAGGACAGAGAACGTGCAGCTAGCCAGTTGTGAACTCAAATCTGGTGAAGGAACTTCACATAGTTTTCCTCCTGGCAAGAACTCTTTGAGGTGTGAATCGGTGACCCCAGCAATCCTTTTGACCGTCCTCTTTAAACAGGCTCGGATCAGCTCCCTATTAGTGTGCCACTGGCCGCAGTATTCAAACACTCCCTGAAAGCTTTTCTCCTGTAACGGGTACTGTAAAAAGACATTTGAGGCCTCTTCGGGCTCCAGTAGGGATGAGGGATCCTTGGACCAGTCCAGAAACCTCTGATAAAGATAGAGTAAGTATTGGCTGTAGAGCGAGTATTTGGCCCCGCTCTTTAGAAGCTGCCAGTAAGGGCCAAGAATTTTGCAGTACAGGATGGCCAAAACGCACAGAAAGCTCTGGATCACAGAGTCCGCAGCATCGGCAGCAACACTCTCTACGAGAACATTGGCGTCAGTGTTCAGCATCAGCAGATCAGAGAAGAAGAGAGGCAGTTCTTTGTAATGGTGCACCAGAGCGGCCGCAGCCTCAAAGTAGCTGCTGAACCGGTTTGATGCTTTCAGAGCCAATTTGGAGGGGTTTTTCTTCTCCTCACAGAAGGCCACCCAGTGCTTCCCGTAGTTGTATGGACCAGATGTTTGCGGGTTGAGGATATCACAGGCCATATGAATATATCGTGAAGTAGCACTTTCAGACAAGTTTACAAAGTTAAGGAATTGTGGAAGCTTGTCACGGCCAAGTTTTTCATCTTTTGAGAGAATTATTTCTTTTTCAAAATTCAGAATTTGCTGCTCAACGGCGTCATGCACATCCACTAAAAAGCCGGCATTGCTGTTTAAGAAGTGCACTGGAGAAGCAAGGGGCACTTCTCCAGCGAGGGATCCAAGCTTCTGTTCAAATTCAGACATGTCTGGATGTTCTTTGCAGGTCAGAGCATACTGATTTCTGAGGAGATCTAAGGAAACCTGCTGGCATGTTTCACTGTTCTGCCCGTAAATACTGGACAGCTTTTGGACTGATAACATGGCGATGTCAAGCAGGGTCAGACCCTCGGCTTCCCAACTTTCCTCTCTGCTGCCGGACTCCAGCTCATTATCAAACTCACTTTCATTGCCTCCGCTGTCCTCGGAGCCGCCACTCTCCATCATTTCTGAACTGTCATATTCCTCCGTGACAGAAGCCTTTTCATGATTACTGGCGTCTTCTCTTTTTATCCGTTTCTTGGCAAGTTTTGGTGTTTTTGTCTTGACCAACTCAAAAGGACTCTGAAGCAAACTTTCCATTGCTGCACTCCTTCTGTGGCTCCTTGTTGCAAAATTGCGGGAATAGAATTTTAATCTTTTGATTTTGCCTCGAAGGACTTGGTACGCCCTTTGAACGTTACCATTCTTACAAAACTCAGGGTTGAAGTTTCGAAGCCAAGTAACAATGACGACCGGTGCAAGTTTCTCCCTGTCAACAAAGTCGGTCAGCTCCAGAATCAGTCCGTTTGTCACTTCGATTGACTGTGCTCGCTCCGAAAAATCCTTAAGTTCCAAAAGATGTTTGCGTTCCACTCCGATGCTATCACATATTGGGCCAACAAAGTTAAAGTTGACATTTGATTCCAAAAAGGACTGCCTTGCGTCATTTTCCAAACTACACGTTGCAGCGATACCTCTTTCAATCAAACAGCGGAAGTTAGCTGATTGATGCCTGGAGAAAATTTTCTTGAGCCAATCTAAAATTGCAGTCCAAGGAAAATTATTTTCTTCTCTCAAAAGGCCAACTTGAATCAAAACTCTGTTCTTGCATGTTCCTTTATGAAGCTCTAAACCCTCGCCAGACTGTGGACCAATGAAGTCTGCTACAAGCTTCCAATAAAATTCGTCTCCTGAAAATAAAACATGACCAGAAAATCAGTGACAGATTATTTTAACAGTTCTTATTAGTGATTTCAATAATCTGTGATTTCCAAGGAAATCGGAGGTTATTCACTAGATATAGAAAAACTATTACATGTCTTGGAAATGATGCTGTAACTGTCAAGGAACACTTGATGCTCAGCGATTTAAATACTGTATAGGAAATTAGATTAAATCTTAAATACTGTGCTGTTTTTCTAGAACATAGTTATTCACTTACTTAGATTAGTCTCAGTTACAACTGCTTTACCACCAAGGGAGAAGTCAGCATGCTCCTCCATCGTGTGCTGCTGTAAAACAGATATAAAGTAGAAAGATATATAAAGTTCCACTTGTCAGCAGTTAGAAAAATGACACAGCTCAATAGAAGCGGCATTATTGATGCATAAAGCCTCACGTTAATTCAGTAACACTTCATCTTCAAGAGTAGTTGCTCTTTTTTCTAGTCAGAATAATGTTACTGAATTGGTGTCTGCGAGTTGATTTTTTAAAATTATTTAAAGCAGAAGGAATCTGTGGCACAACAGGCGATCCAGATTGGTAGCTATTCCCCTGCTTTTTATAACCGAAGCCACCTCTGAGGATTACTAGTTGATGCTAAACTTCCAGCTTTGCAGGAAGGAATACTAACTCCGCTGTTAGCCTCGCAACTTGCTAAGTTTAGCTTGTTTTATTTTAGAAATAATACCGGTGCAAATTTACTTACTTACTTCCTTACTTGCAGTAACGTTAATCGGTATAGAATCGTATTCAAACGCAGACAGCGTTACCCGAGTGTTAAGTTATTCCGAGCAACGACACGCATGGTGGACGCTTTAGCCGTGCACAATGTAACCGTGGAGAGAAGCGACTCGGGCAGCGCCCCCCGCTGGCCACACCGTGGTACTGCAAAGACACGCGCTTCCGGGTCACGTGCTTCCGTTTTTCCCACAGGCTAACATGGTAGAATAAATAATAATAAATGGGTTGTAGCTACACAAGCTTACCAGTAAGGACGTTTTACTTACCTTTAGTTAAACCATGTTCCCTTATTATTTTTATCCGCGTTCTGGCGGATTGTATTCGACATTGTGAACGCGCACCGCAACGGGAGCGAGCCTGGCTGCACGTTCATGTGTGACCCATCCAGCAGTGGGTCGAGGCTCGACGTGCTACCTATTACTACAAATACAGATTACAAATGTTAACGAAGTGATTTGTCTTAGCCGAGCAGTGTTTTATTCAGCCTGCTAGCAAAATATTAAAAATTAGACACATTTTACTACTTTCACTTTGATTAACACACATATAGGCAACACAAGATGGCATTTTGATTTGTTATAAAAAAAATTGCTGCAGACGATGCGATCTACAGCAAAAGGCTGGATAGTATTAGTATTAATAGTAAAGCTATTTATCATAACCTACATATTTACTGTCTCCTGAATTATTAGTGAATCAGAGAGTCGATGTCACGCTGGTTCTTGGCATACAGCTTGATGTCATCCATGTAGAGGAGGGGGCTGACGGGTGTTCCACTTCAGAACTGGTACCCATAGCCGCTCTTGGTGATGATCTGGCTGAGGGGGTTTAGGCCTGTGCAGTACAGCGGGGGGGGGGGGGGGCAGAGCATATCCTTGATATATGCTGCATCTGATGCTCAATTGGCTTTGAGTTGGCCACTGGAGCGTGTCCTCTTCCAGTGTCTTCCATGTAATCTCGCAGAAATGTTGAGGAGAAATTTGGATCACGTCGCATTCCAGGCAATTTTTTTTAGATTTTTAGAGTTAACAGGACTATGTAGTAGGGTTTAGAGTCTAACCTACTACATAGCCCTGTTAACTGGATTGTGAGCAAACTTCTGCTCACTCCAGTCCAGAAGGTGGCGATAATGCGCACACAAGCTGGTTGCCATGAGAAGAAGAAGAAGTTTCCACCAATCAGAAGAAGAGCAGGTGAAAAGCATTGTGGGTCATGAGGCGGAAGAGGTTCTGTGAATTGTAGCAGGTAACGTAAACTGGTTTTTACCTTCATTAATTCAATTCCTAATTAGTGTAGCAAGTGTCAAACTTCTCTTTTTGGAGTCACGGTTTAACATTTTTAATGACAATTTGTTGCTGGCTAACAGCATAATCTACTGTTGGGATGTTCGTGAGCAAAATCGTGTGTTTGCAAACCATAAGGGGCGGAAATCCCGAGTCATGTTTGTGAATGTTATTCTGTGTTAAATCTGTGTTAAAAGTCTGAAACATCTACAATTAATGTCTGTGGTCGATCCATTTCCCTTTCCATTAATGGAGGTCGCAGTTAATGGAGAAAGTTCCTTTAAATTAATTAGTTACCATTTAATTCGTTTTGACGTTTTACATTGTAAATATAAATAAATGTTTACATTGTAAATATAGACAGAAAATCTGTTGTAATTAGCAGTAGTTTCTTAATTGACCACAAGGGGTCAGCATAGACTTAAAATCAATCACTGTGTGTGGAGTGGACCGTATAGCTCATTATACGTCTCACTAATTAAATTCGTCTTCCACTGCAAAAAGAACTTTGTCACAGTCCTCCGACATGGGAACTTCTGTGGTTGGCTGGCAACTAATCAAACTATGTGTAATTGAAACATTTAATCAATTTGACTGTATCACAATAGCCTCTCCTGAGTTTTAAGAATTGTATTCAGAATTGAAGAATTTAGTTGCCCACACAAATGAGGATGGAACTATTTTGACTCTTCCCCCCCCCCAAAGTTAACTCCTGACTACAGCTTCCATGTGCTGAACCTGCTTGTGATTGCAGCACATGATGGATTCCTCTGCAGCAGAGAGCCAAACCCATGCTCCTACAAGAGAAGGTTCAACACCGACTACATCTCGTGCTGCATCTAGTGGATTGGGTCTTGGAGACGATGGCTCAAATTTAAACAAAGCATCTCTCACGAGGACCGCTAGTAAACCTGCAAATATGAAATCCAAGAAGCCACGAAAGGCCAGAGTCTCCAGGCTGGCACGGCTGGGTTATACGGTCCAACAAGGAGAAGATATGCTTTTTGTCATATCGAGTTCTACCTCGCAGTATGATGGCTCAGCCTGGACTCCTTCAAAGAGGGGAAGCAAAAAAAGGAAGCTAGCCAAAGGAATGGGGAAAGTCGTTCAGCTAAAGAAAAAGAAGGCAGTCTACCTCAAACCGACAGTGGAAGGTGCTCCACCTGCCAAAGAAGCCCCCCGTCTATATGTAGCAGAGGACCCGACAGACTACAGATGGAGCCAAGGGCTTCCGGAGGAACTGCTAATAAAGATTTTTCAAATGGTAGTCATCCAAGATGGTCCAGTACCATTTCTGTGCAGGTAATAAATTACTTGCAAATGCTTAAAGATGATCCGAGTTCTCTGCACAACTTTGCTATAATACAGCTTGTTATGTATTGATGTTACGTATTAGTGGCTAGTTTCTGTTCTAACCGTCAGACGCACCTCCCGTTTTAATTTGCTGTTTGTAGAGTGGGGAGAGTTTGTCGTTTGTGGAATTCTGCCGCCTCCAGTCCGGTCCTGTGGCGACGGGCCACAGTGGGCCACTGTTGGATCGCACCAGGGAAAAACCAGCTGCCAAAAACTGAGAAAAAAATCAGGAACACTTTGAAGTGGTTGGCCCAAAACAGGTGTGTGTGAAACGTTCCCATATCGTTGCAGTTGTTCTTGATAAAACGCTCATGAAAATAACTTTGTGATTTATTACTTTAAGGTTCTCTCAACTACAAGAATTTTCTCTTTGTCACTGGACAAAAAATGTGAGCTTTGCAGTGGAGGTGAGAGTTCCGACCCAGAGCTGTGTGACGCAGGTCTTTAATGAAACTGATAAAGCAACCAGGTGATTTATGGCGTGTTTTCTGATCGTCTCGGGGGTCGGGACTTCAGACCGGCCTGTCTGGAGAGGAGCACAAATATCTATCTAAGATTTAATAGCTAAACTCTTCCAGCCTGGTTTGGGAGATTTTAGGTGGTTTAATGCTCTTAGAGACAGTTTCTCTTTTATTTTGCTCGTGATTCTTTTTCAGTCTGTTTGGAAATGTATTTTGAATTTTATGTAGTTTCCAATAAGGAAAAGTCGTTAAGTCTTTTAATTATGGAAGCAACATTTTTTGTTTTTTGAATGACTGCAGATAAGCTTTATTAACTTTATTAAGAAATGGGGTGAAAGGCGTAAGCGGAGCAGCGTTTCCTGTTTCTGCTGCGCTCTCCTTTAGGTGGTGGCGCTCTCCTGCCCTCAGCTCACATCCCTCACGCTCCTCCACTGCTCCGGCCTGGCGGCGAGCGCCTTCCACAGCCTCGGGCTGCACAGCCGCTCCCTCCAGAGGGTAAACCTGCAGTACTCAGAGGTATTTCAGAGCAGCTGGAGCAATGACAAAGGGGAGATTTCATTGGAAAAGGAAACTGAAAATAATTCAACCACACGGCCAACGTTGGTGTCCACAGAACAAAGAAGCAGAAGAACTGAATAACTGAGCTAATCTGTAACCAACAAGACTCTGATACTCTGCTGTAGTTCCAGGTGGAGGGGCTCCTGGGATACCTTGAAAATCATGGAAGACAGATCAAGCAGATTTCCTTTACTCATGGACTGAAGAATGACAGAGTGCTAACGGCCCTCACAGTAAGACCTGCCCCCCCCACGTCTGAGGGGAGAAGCTTCCAGAATCTGGATCATGGGATGTAAAGCAACACAGTGTACCACCTAAACTCTCCTAAACTCTCCTAAACTCACCTAAACTCTCCTAAACTCACCTAAACTCTCCCTCACCTAAACTCTCACCTAAACTCTCACCTTAACACTCTCCTAACTCTCCTAAACTCTCCTAAACTCACCTTAACTCACCTTAACTCACCTTAACTCTCCTAAACTCACCTAAACTCTCCTAAACTCTCACCTAAACTCACCTAAACTCTCCTAAACTCACCTAAACTCACCTAAACTCTCCTAAACTCTCCTAAACTCTCCTAAACTCTCCTAAACTCTCCTAAACTCTCACCTAAACTCACCTAAACTCACCTAAACTCTCCTAAACTCTCCTAAACTCACCTAACTCCCTCTCCTAAACTCACCTAAACTCTCTCCTAAACTCTACTCCTCTCCTAAACTCTCCTAAACTCTCACCTAAACTCTCCTAAACTCTCCTAAACTCTCCTAAACTCACCTAAACTCTCACCTAAACTCACCTAAACTCTCACCTAACTCTCACCTAAACTCTCCTAAACTCTCCTAAACTCACCTAAACTCTCCTAAACTCTTCTAAACTCTTCTAAACTCTTCTAAACTCTCCTAAACTCTCACCTAAACTCTCACCTAAACTCTCACCTAAACTCTCTCCTAAACTCTCCTAAACTCTCTCCTAAACTCTCCTAAACTCTCACCTAAACTCACCTTAACTCTCACCTAAACTCACCTAACTCTCACCTAAACTCTCCTAACTCTCCTAACTCTCCTAACTAACTCTCACCTAAACTCACCTAAACTCACCTAAACTCTCACCTAAACTCTCTCCTAAACTCTCACCTAAACTCTCAAACTCACCTAACTCTCACCTAAACTCTCACCTAAACTCTCTCCTAAACTCCCACCTAAACTCTCTCCTAAACTCTCACCTAAACTCTCACCTAACTCTCACCTAAACTCCAAACTCTCCTAAACTCTCACCTAAACTCTCTCCTAAACTCTCCTAAACTCACCTAAACTCTCACCTAAACTCTCACCTAAACTCTCACCTAAACTCTCCACCTAAACTCTCACCTAAACTCTCTCCTAAACTCTCTTCTAAACTCTCCTAAACTCTCCTAAACTCTCACCTAAACTCTCCTAAACTCTCACCTAAACTCTCACCTAAACTCTCACTAAACTCTCACCTAAACTCTCAAAACTCTCACCTAACCTCCTACTCTCACCTAACCTCACCTAAACTCTCACCTAAACTCTCACCTAAACTCTCACCTAAACTCTCCTAAACTCTCACCTTAACTCTCCTAAACTCTCCTAAACTCTCCTAAACTCTCCTAAACTCACCTAAACTCACCTAAACTCTTCTAAACTCTCCTAAACTCTCCTAAACTCTCACCTAAACTCTCACCTAAACTCTCACCTAAACTCTCACCTAAACTCTCCTAAACTCTCACCTAAACTCTCTCCTAAACTCTCCTAAACTCTCACCTAAACTCACCTTAACTCTCACCTAAACTCACCTAAACTCACCTTAACTCTCACCTTAACTCTCACCTAAACTCTCCTAAACTCTCACCTAAACTCTCCTAAACTCTCACCTAAACTCACCTAACTCTCCTAAACTCTCTCCTAAACTCACCTAAACTCTCTCCTAAACTCTCTCCTAACTCTCTCCTAAACTCTCTCTCTCCTAAACTCTCACCTAAACTCTCACCTAAACTCTCTCCTAAACTCTCACCTAAACTCTCTCCTAAACTCTCTCCTAAACTCCCACCTAAACTCTCTCCTAAACTCTCACCTAAACTCTCCTAAACTCTCACCTAAACTCTCTCCTAACTCTCCTAAACTCACCTAAACTCTCACCTAAACTCTCACCTAAACTCACCTACTCTAAACTCTCCTAAACTCTCACCTAAACTCTCCTAAACTCACCTAAACTCTCTCCTCCTAACTCACCTAAACTCTCTCCTAAACTCTCTCCTAAACTCTCACCTAAACTCTCACCTAACTCTCTCCTAAACTCTCACCTAAACTCTCACCTAACTCTCACCTAAACTCCTCCTAAACTCTCCTAAACTCACCTAAACTCACCTAACTCTCCTAAACTCTCCTAACTCTCCTAAACTCACCTAAACTCACCTAAACTCACCTAAACTCTTCTAAACTCTTCTAAACTCTCCTAAACTCTCCTAAACTCTCACCTAAACTCTCACCTAAACTCTCTCCTAAACTCTCACCTAAACTCACCTTAACTCTCACCTAAACTCTCACCTTAACTCTCACCTAAACTCTCCTAAACTCTCCTCTAAACTCTCACCTAAACTCTCTCCTAAACTCTCTCCTAAACTCTCTCCTAAACTCTCACCTAAACCTCACCTAAACTCTCACCTAAACTCTCTCCTAAACTCTCTCCTAAACTCTCTCCTAAACTCTCTCCTAAACTCCCACCTAAACTCTCTCCTAAACTCTCACCTAAACTCTCCTAAACTCTCACCTAAACTCTCTCCTAAACTCTCCTAAACTCACCTAAACTCTCACCTAAACTCTCACCTAAACTCACCTAAACTCTCACCTAAACTCACCTAAACTCTCCTAAACTCACCTAAACTCTCTCCTAAACTCACCTAAACTCTCTCCTAAACTCTCACCTAAACTCTCCTAACTCTCACCTAAACTCTCACCTAAACTCTCACCTAAACTCTCACCTAAACTCTCCTAACTCTCCTAAACTCACCTAAACTCACCTAAACTCTCCTAAACTCTCCTAAACTCTTCTAAACTCTCCTAAACTCACCTAAACTCACCTAAACTCACCTAAACTCACCTAAACTCTTCTAAACTCTTCTAAACTCTTCTAAACTCTCCTAACTCTCCTAAACTCTCACCTAAACTCTCACCTAAACTCTCTCCTAACTCTCACCTAAACTCACACCTTAACTCTCACCTAAACTCACCTTAACTCTCACCTAAACTCTCACCTAAACTCTCCTAAACTCTCTCCTAAACTCTCACCTAAACTCTCACCTAAACTCTCACCTAAACTCTCCTAAACTCCTCCTAAACTCTCTCCTAAACTCTCACCTAACTCTCACCTAAACTCTCACCTAACTCTCACCTAAACTCTCTCCTAACCTCTCTCCTAAACTCTCTCCTAAACTCTCTCCTAAACTCTCTCAAACTCTCCTAAACTCTCCTAAACTCTCACCTAAACTCTCACCTAAACTCTCACCTAAACTCTCTCCTAAACTCACCTAAACTCACCTAAACTCACCTAAACTCTCACCTAAACTCTCACCTAAACTCTCACCTAAACTCTCACCTAACTCTCACCTAACTCTCACCTAAACTCTCACCTAAACTCTCACTAAACTCTCTCCTAACCTCTCTCCTAAACTCTCCTAAACTCTCCTAAACTCTCCTAAACTCTCCTAAACTCTCCTAAACTCTCTCCTAAACTCTCACCTAAACTCTCACCTAACTCTCCTAAACTCTCTCCTAAACTCTCTCCTAAACTCTCTCCTAAACTCTCTCCTAAACTCTCCTAACTCACCTAAACTCTCTCCTAAACCTCACCTAAACTCTCACCTAAACCTCACCTAAACTCTCACCTAACTCTCACCTAAACTCTCACCTAAACTCTCCTAAACTCTCTCCTAAACTCTCCCCTAAACTCTCCTAAACTCTCCTAAACTCACCTAAACTCACCCAAACTCACCTAAACTCTTCTAAACTCTCCTAAACTCTCCTAACTCACCTAAACTCTTCTAAACTCTCCTAAACTCTCCTAAACTCTCCCCTAAACTCATCTAAACCTCTCCTAAACTCACCTAACTCTCTCCTAAACTCTCTCCTAAAAACTCCTCCAAACTCTCCTAAACTCTCCTAAACTCACCTAAACTCTCACCTAAACTCTCACCTAACTCTCACCTAAACTCTCACCTAAACTCACCTAAACTCTCCTAAACTCTCCTAAACTCACCTAAACTCTTTTAAACTCTCACCTAAACTCTTTTAAACTCTCACCTAAACTCACCTTAACTCTCACCTAAACTCTCCTAAACTCTCCTAAACTCTCACCTAAACTCTCCTAAACTCTCTCCTAAACTCTCACCTAAACTCTCCTAACTCTCCTCCTAAACTCTCCTAAACTCTCACCTAAACTCCCACCTAAACTCTCTCCTAAACTCTCACCTAAACTCTCCTAAACTCTCTCCTAAACTCTCACCTAAACTCTCCTAAACTCTCACCTAACTCTCCTAAACTCTCCCTAAACTCTCACCTAAACTCTCACCTAAACTCTCACCTAAACTCTCACCTAAACTCTCTCCTAAACTCCCACCTAAACTCTCTCCTAACTCTCACCTAAACTCTCTCCTAAACTCTCTCCTAAACTCTCCTAAACTCTCACCTAAACTCTCACCTAAACTCTCTCCTAAACTCTCTCCTAAACTCACCTAAACTCTCACCTAAACTCTCTCCTAAACTCTCCTAAACTCTCCTAAACTCACCTAAACTCACCTAAACCCGATGCAGTGTTGAATTGGAGATGAAAAACCACTTAAACCCAAAATGTTGTTGCTTATTTATTTGGAATATTCATTTTAAAAGGCGTTGGTGAATGAATGTGGTTATTTTTCGCTCTTGCAACGCGTCCATTAAAACGCAGCGTGTGGATCCTTTCAGAGGGGAAACTGTCCCGCTCTGGAGTTTCTGGAAGTCAACACAAAACTCGATCTTAAAGATTGTGAACTTCCTGTTTGCATCCAGGCGTTGCAGACGGCGTGCCCCAAACTGAAGGTAGAAACCAAATCCATCCCATAGTTTCTGTTTCTGTTTGTCTATTTAAGAGACTAATTAGCCATTGTAATTGATGATTTATATCTATCTGCTACTGTAATGAGTCCATATGTTGTGGCTTATGGTCAGCTGAAGCACGTATATGTTCACACCTATAGGCTCACACATATATGTTCATACGTATATGCTCACATATATGTTCAAATGTATACGCTCACGTGTATATGTTCATACGTATATGCTCACGCGTATATGCTCACGCGTATATGTTCATACGCATACGCTCAAATGTATAGGCTCACGTGTATATGTTCATACGTATATGTTCACGCGTATATGTTCATACGTATATGCTCCTGCGTATATGCTGCTGCGTATACGCTCACACGTATACGCTCACACGTATGCGCTCTATCGTCAGACCTTCCGGATGCTGAACGTGAGACCGCTGCATAAAACAATGAGGAACTGTTCAGGCTCGACTTCAGGCTTCCCTCTGCTGGAGGAGTTGTGTATTGCAACAACATCTCACTCGTACATGACGGACAAAGATTTGCAGGACATTCTGTTTAACTCCAACAATCTACGGGTTTTGGACTTGCGCGGCTGTTCTCGAATTACACCAACAGGTCTTGCGAGGCTTCCATGTAACGGTAGGAAAAGATTAGCCAACTTTGTAAATATTTCTGTTATTATATTAATTATTAGGATCTAAGTTGGGAAAGCAGTTTGTTCTCTCTGAAGCTCCATTTTCTCTGTGCCTGTGACGTCACTCGTTATCTTCACTGTGATTTGCCAGAGCTCGAATGTCTGTTCTGGGGACAGTATTTCAGCAGCAACCTTGGCTCATCGGCGCCAAAGGCCGGCATCCATATGGTGACCCAGAAATGGAGTCAAACGCTGCAAGAACTTGACATTGCTAATCAGCTCTTCACCACAGAAGACCTGGAGCTCGCCATGAGCCACCTTGCTGAGGCCACAGAGGCCGATCACCTGCGTTCCCTCAACTTGAGCGGGACAAGAATCACGCCGGCGGTCCTCAGGTGTTCCCTTCAGCATTTATATTAAAAATAACATCCAATTTCTCCCCATAACTCATTTAAAATGACGTGGCACTTTTCTGCTTCTTTTTAAACAAATTAAAACAGGTTGGTAATTGGCCGACTGACGGCTCTCCGCTACCTCAATCTGTCATCCTGCCGTTACCTTCCAAGAGGAGTGAAGAGAATTTACCGCGGCAAAGAAGATATTTGCCAGTTGTTGGACAAGTTAGATTAGTTTTTACTCAGGACTTTATTTTTTCATTTATTGTCTCTCTTCCGTTTAGTTTGCTATTGAGTGCTCTAATAAATATATAATTTTTTTCCCCATGTTTTTGAAAGGATTCTTTTCTTTTTATGCCTGTTTGTCTTTTAAGGGAGCGTGTTGGCCAGTAGCTACAGTACAGGGAGAGGAAGGGGGGAAGGGGGGGAGAGGGAGGAGGAGAGGAGGAGAGAGAAGGGGAGGGGAGAGGAGAGGAGAGGAGCTCACTTGGTCGTTCTGAGTTCTCGTGGTAATTTAGTTCTCGAGGGTTGTTCTCTTGCCTGAGTTGTCGAGAGTTTGTGAGATCGCTTCGTTTCTTTCTCTTATTCGACCTTTTTTCCTTTTGCTTCTCTCTTGTCGGTCTTCATCTCCTTTTCTTTTTTCTCTTCTTCCTTTCTTCTCTCCTTTGTTCTCTTCTTCGCGCCTTTTTGTCTTTTCTTCTTTCCTTCTCTTGCCTTCGTCTCTCCTTTTCTTTTTCTGCTTTTTCCTCTCTTCTCCTCCTTTTCTTCCTCTCCCTTTTCCTTTCTTCTCTCCTTTTTTCTTTCCTTTTCGTCTCTCCTTCTCTTTTCTTTCCTTTTCTCTTCTTCTCTCCTTTTCTTCTTTTTTCGTCTTCTCTCCTTTTCTTCTTTTCTCTTCTTCTTTTTTTCTTCTTTTTTCTTCTTTGTTTCTTCTTTTTTTTTTTTTTTCTTCTTTCTCTTCTTTTTTTTGCTTTCTTCTTTTTCTTTTCCCTCTTCCGCTCTTCTTTTTTTCTTCTTTCTCTTCTTTTTTTCTTCTTTCTCTTCAGGGGGGGAGGAGGGGACTCTTCTTCTTTTCAAGAGGAGAGGAGGAGTGGGGGGAGGAGGAGAGAGGAGAGGGAGGAGGAAGGAGGATGGAGGAGAGAGGGTGGAGGAGTTTTCCTGTCAGAACTCTGGCTGCAGCATTTTGGATCAACTGGAGGCTTCTTAAAGAGTTGTTTGGACCCCCTGATAATAAGGAGTTACAGTAGTCCAGCCTGGAAGTAACAAATGCTGGACTAACTTTTCAGCATCATGGTCGGTCAGTAGCTTCCTGATCTTTGAGATGTTCCTCAGGTGAAAAAAGGCACTTCTAGAGACTGTTTTAATGTGTGTTTGAAGGAGAGATTTTGATCAAAAGTTACTCCTAGATTCCTCAAACAGAGACTAGATGTTAATGAGATACCATCTAGAGTGATCATGTGGTCTAATCTGTCCCTGAGAGGTTCAGGACCAAACACCATGACCTCACTGTGTCAGTACTGTATCATTTTTGGATCATAGCTCTCTTCCAATTGCATATCCAAATCAACCTGTCAAATTTGCATTTTAATTTCAGATTCTTCCTTCAGATAATTCATTGAATGTTCATGTGGAGGATAAAATCTATTCTCTGTAGGATGAAGCATCAGTAAAGAGTGACACACTGAGTGTATTCAGTTTACTTTCTTTAATATATTTACCATATGTGTTAAGTTCCTCGTCTGAACTGTCCAAATAGCACTTTTTAGACATGTTTTGGTGGTCCATCACCAGTATGAAATCTCTCTTGTATTGATTTATTTTCTTCTTTCAAAGCCAGTTTAAGGTTCTTTCACACAGCCTGAAGGCAGAGAACATAAGTTATATCACAAAAACATGAACATGATAAATGTGCAACACTCATGATAATGTAGATGTTTAACAGCGTAGTTTCTGAATTCCACATTCTGAAGTCCACATTGTTATGACCAACATCAGACAAACAGCATTTGCTAGCCAGGTCTTCTCACTTTGGTTTACTTAGCTTACTCCATCGTCTCTGACTAACTAAAGGTAACAACATTTAGGCCACTTCATGAAAGCAAGTTGAATTTCCTAGTTTGGACTAACGTGGGTATGAGTCTGATCCAGGCTTAATCTGTGTCTTCTCTGTGAAACCAGCCCCAAGAGTTCAATCATCTGACTATTTAGAACAGATAACCTACTTTTATTTATATATTTATCTCTTATATTATTTATATATTAATATTTTAAATATTCATTAGTTCAGAAAATAAAACCATTTAGGAAGAAAATGTTTGCTAGATGAATAACAATAAATGTTAAAAATCACGATGTGCACATGTGCTTTAATTAGACTCTTACAAAGAACAAAGCAGAATCTGAAATATGTTTTACATAAAATAATACATATGAAGACAATCAAAACATAAAGAAAAATTGAAAACTTTTATATCAAAGGAGGACGAGAAATCACAATTAGATGCTTGCAGGATGAATCCAATCAAACATGAATTTTTGAAATTTCATTGTAAAATTACTAAATGTCAAACTTGTGAGGCCACAGTTTTTTTGAAAAAGATATTCAGTTTTTAATTCATATTTACGACATTAAAAAAATTCACAGATCAAAGGATAGTAAATTAGCAGATACACACAGTAAAAAAATTGCAATGATTCACATTTAAAGCATTTTAGAAAAAAAGGCAATATTCATGAAACAAAAAAGGAAACAAAAAAATGTGATAGTGAAAAAAGAACTATACTATACTATAAAAAATATTTTTATTCAGCTTTCATTTTGATTCAGATTTGCAAGGGCAGGAAACTAAGAACGTGGCAGAATCTGTAACACATCAGTCAATAAGGTTTAAATATGTGTTACTCTTTTTCTGTTGGGATCAAAAAAGCCCTTGCCGTCATCATCAGCATTAGAACGTATGTTGTGTCTGTAAAGGTCAATGATGAAGAGGTCGTAGTGGACTGAATGATAGTCAGGATGATTTCCAAAAACTGATCAATGTTGATGGAGCCGGATTTGTACCGTTGCACAAGATCTCTCCTCTTTTCCTCAGTGATATATTTGGAGTACAGGAGATCCCATAGTGACACTACTGTTCCCTGGTATTTTCCTCCTGCCCTTGTTGTTGTTGTAGATTTTAGAACAAGCTTTGTAGCTTCATCAACAAAGAAATAAACCTCACCTTTTCTAACAATGACCAGTAGGCTAAGACCCGTGGCGGGATCTGTGACACATCTCTCGACCAGCTGGAGGTAGGTGAGGTTCTCCTGAGTGTTGGGATCAAAGAAACCTTTGGTATCGTCATCTGGATCAGACAGAATCTGGTTCATTTCTTCGTCAAAGTATCCTCTTGCATAAGCCACTTGTACAGGAACTCTGTGACTGTGTACTGGGTCAATGATGCCACCTGTGGCGATTTGGGCTTCAAGAAGTCGAATTCCATGATCTTTGACAATGAGGTCTTTTTTCAAGGCCTGGAACAAAGAAATTGTGTTTCCTGTGTAAGGATCTTTGTACCCAGTAACAGCTCTTTCTGCTGAATGCAGTTTGTTTTTCCATTCCTGGCCAACAACACCTTGAGCAGCAGCTTCTTCCACCGAAAGTTTCTTGTTCTCTACTGGGTCAATGACAAATCCTGTGGCAGCTTGGGCCTCCAGAAGAACCAGAGAAGTTCCAGGGGTTAGCAGGCCTCTGCGTTTGGCTTCATAGATACTCAGGGTCTCTTTGGTGGACTGCAGGTACACCCCGGCAATGCTGTTAGTCCCCTCCAGGTACTTGCGCACGCTGTGCATTTCGCTAACTTCAGTCACAGTGACTTTCCCAGCGCTCAGATCTTTAAAGAGGGTCTCATCAATAATTTTGGACTCCAGCAACTCAGTAGCTGTGACATCCTTTCTGATGCCATGGAATGTTTTAATCTTACTTGAATCGGTAACTGTAGTGATCGTAGCTCTTGCCGTGCTGCTGTCTCCTTTGATTTCTGGCTGTGTGTCTGTAAAAGTCGATGATGAAGACGTCGTAGTGGACTGAATGATAGTCAGGATGATTTCCAAAAACTGATCAATGTTGATGGAGCCGGATTTGTACCGTTGCACAAGATCTCTCCTCTTTTCCTCAGTGATATATTTGGAGTACAGGAGATCCCATAGTGACACTACTGTTCCCTGGTATTTTCCTCCTGCCCTTGTTGTTGTTGTAGATTTTAGAACAAGCTTTGTAGCTTCATCAACAAAGAAATAAACCTCACCTTTTCTAACAATGACCAGTAGGCTAAGACCCGTGGCGGGATCTGTGACACATCTCTCGACCAGCTGGAGGTAGGTGAGGTTCTCCTGAGTGTTGGGATCAAAGAAACCTTTGGTATCGTCATCTGGATCAGACAGAATCTGGTTCATTTCTTCGTCAAAGTATCCTCTTGCATAAGCCACTTGTACAGGAACTCTGTGACTGTGTACTGGGTCAATGATGCCACCTGTGGCGATTTGGGCTTCAAGAAGTCGAATTCCATGATCTTTGACAATGAGGTCTTTTTTCAAGGCCTGGAACAAAGAAATTGTGTTTCCTGTGTAAGGATCTTTGTACCCAGTAACAGCTCTTTCTGCTGAAAGCAGTTTGTTTTTCCATTCCTGGCCAACAACACCTTGAGCAGCAGCTTCTTCCACCGAAAGTTTCTTGTTCTCTACTGGGTCAATGACAAATCCTGTGGCAGCTTGGGCCTCCAGAAGAACCAGAGAAGTTCCAGGGGTTAGCAGGCCTCTGCGTTTGGCTTCATAGATACTCAGGGTCTCTTTGGTGGACTGCAGGTACACCCCGGCAATGCTGTTAGTCCCCTCCAGGTACTTGCGCACGCTGTGCATTTTGCTAACTTCAGTCACAGTGACTTTCCCAGCGCTCAGATCTTTAAAGAGGGTCTCATCAATAATTTTGGACTCCAGCAACTCAGTAGCTGTGACATCCTTTCTGATGCCATGGAATGTTTTAATCTTACTTGAATCGGTAACTGTAGTGATCGTAGCTCTTGCCGTGCTGCTGTCTCCTTTGATTTCTGGCTGTGTGTCTGTAAAAGTCGATGATGAAGACGTCGTAGTGGACTGAATGATAGTCAGGATGATTTCCAAAAACTGATCAATGTTGATGGAGCCGGATTTGTACCGTTGCACAAGATCTCTCCTCTTTTCCTCAGTGATATATTTGGAGTACAGGAGATCCCATAGTGACACTACTGTTCCCTGGTATTTTCCTCCTGCCCTTGTTGTTGTTGTAGATTTTAGAACAAGCTTTGTAGCTTCATCAACAAAGAAATAAACCTCACCTTTTCTAACAATGACCAGTAGGCTAAGACCCGTGGCGGGATCTGTGACACATCTCTCGACCAGCTGGAGGTAGGTGAGGTTCTCCTGAGTGTTGGGATCAAAGAAACCTTTGGTATCGTCATCTGGATCAGACAGAATCTGGTTCATTTCTTCGTCAAAGTATCCTCTTGCATAAGCCACTTGTACAGGAACTCTGTGACTGTGTACTGGGTCAATGATGCCACCTGTGGCGATTTGGGCTTCAAGAAGTCGAATTCCATGATCTTTGACAATGAGGTCTTTTTTCAAGGCCTGGAACAAAGAAATTGTGTTTCCTGTGTAAGGATCTTTGTACCCAGTAACAGCTCTTTCTGCTGAAAGCAGTTTGTTTTTCCATTCCTGGCCAACAACACCTTGAGCAGCAGCTTCTTCCACCGAAAGTTTCTTGTTCTCTACTGGGTCAATGACAAATCCTGTGGCAGCTTGGGCCTCCAGAAGAACCAGAGAAGTTCCAGGGGTTAGCAGGCCTCTGCGTTTGGCTTCATAGATACTCAGGGTCTCTTTGGTGGACTGCAGGTACACCCCGGCAATGCTGTTAGTCCCCTCCAGGTACTTGCGCACGCTGTGCATTTTGCTAACTTCAGTCACAGTGACTTTCCCAGCGCTCAGATCTTTAAAGAGGGTCTCATCAATAATTTTGGACTCCAGCAACTCAGTAGCTGTGACATCCTTTCTGATGCCATGGAATGTTTTAATCTTACTTGAATCGGTAACTGTAGTGATCGTAGCTCTTGCCGTGCTGCTGTCTCCTTTGATTTCTGGCTGTGTGTCTGTAAAAGTCGATGATGAAGACGTCGTAGTGGACTGAATGATAGTCAGGATGATTTCCAAAAACTGATCAATGTTGATGGAGCCGGATTTGTACCGTTGCACAAGATCTCTCCTCTTTTCCTCAGTGATATATTTGGAGTACAGGAGATCCCATAGTGACACTACTGTTCCCTGGTATTTTCCTCCTGCCCTTGTTGTTGTTGTAGATTTTAGAACAAGCTTTGTAGCTTCATCAACAAAGAAATAAACCTCACCTTTTCTAACAATGACCAGTAGGCTAAGACCCGTGGCGGGATCTGTGACACATCTCTCGACCAGCTGGAGGTAGGTGAGGTTCTCCTGAGTGTTGGGATCAAAGAAACCTTTGGTATCGTCATCTGGATCAGACAGAATCTGGTTCATTTCTTCGTCAAAGTATCCTCTTGCATAAGCCACTTGTACAGGAACTCTGTGACTGTGTACTGGGTCAATGATGCCACCTGTGGCGATTTGGGCTTCAAGAAGTCGAATTCCATGATCTTTGACAATGAGGTCTTTTTTCAAGGCCTGGAACAAAGAAATTGTGTTTCCTGTGTAAGGATCTTTGTACCCAGTAACAGCTCTTTCTGCTGAAAGCAGTTTGTTTTTCCATTCCTGGCCAACAACACCTTGAGCAGCAGCTTCTTCCACCGAAAGTTTCTTGTTCTCTACTGGGTCAATGACAAATCCTGTGGCAGCTTGGGCCTCCAGAAGAACCAGAGAAGTTCCAGGGGTTAGCAGGCCTCTGCGTTTGGCTTCATAGATACTCAGGGTCTCTTTGGTGGACTGCAGGTACACCCCGGCAATGCTGTTAGTCCCCTCCAGGTACTTGCGCACGCTGTGCATTTTGCTAACTTCAGTCACAGTGACTTTCCCAGCGCTCAGATTTAAAGAGGGTCTCATCAATAATTTTGGACTCCAGCAACTCAGTAACTGTGACATCCTTTCTGATGCCATGGAATGTTTTAATCTTACTTGAATCGGTAACTGTAGTGATCGTAGCTCTTGCCGTGCTGCTGTCTCCTTTGATTTCTGGCTGTGTGTCTGTAAAAGTCGATGATGAAGACGTCGTAGTGGACTGAATGATAGTCAGGATGATTTCCAAAAACTGATCAATGTTGATGGAGCCGGATTTGTACCGTTGCACAAGATCTCTTCTTTTCCTCAGTGATATATTTGGAGTACAGGAGATCCCATAGTGACACTACTGTTCCCTGGTATTTTCCTCCTGCCCTTGTTGTTGTTGTAGATTTTAGAACAAGCTTTGTAGCTTCATCAACAAAGAAATAAACCTCACCTTTTCTAACAATGACCAGTAGGCTAAGACCCGTGGCGGGATCTGTGACACATCTCTCGACCAGCTGGAGGTAGGTGAGGTTCTCCTGAGTGTTGGGATCAAAGAAACCTTTGGTATCGTCATCTGGATCAGACAGAATCTGGTTCATTTCTTCGTCAAAGTATCCTCTTGCATAAGCCACTTGTACAGGAACTCTGTGACTGTGTACTGGGTCAATGATGCCACCTGTGGCGATTTGGGCTTCAAGAAGTCGAATTCCATGATCTTTGACAATGAGGTCTTTTTTCAAGGCCTGGAACAAAGAAATTGTGTTTCCTGTGTAAGGATCTTTGTACCCAGTAACAGCTCTTTCTGCTGAAAGCAGTTTGTTTTTCCATTCCTGGCCAACAACACCTTGAGCAGCAGCTTCTTCCACCGAAAGTTTCTTGTTCTCTACTGGGTCAATGACAAATCCTGTGGCAGCTTGGGCCTCCAGAAGAACCAGAGAAGTTCCAGGGGTTAGCAGGCCTCTGCGTTTGGCTTCATAGATACTCAGGGTCTCTTTGGTGGACTGCAGGTACACCCCGGCAATGCTGTTAGTCCCCTCCAGGTACTTGCGCACGCTGTGCATTTCGCTAACTTCAGTCACAGTGACTTTCCCAGCGCTCAGATCTTTAAAGAGGGTCTCATCAATAATTTTGGACTCCAGCAACTCAGTAGCTGTGACATCCTTTCTGATGCCATGGAATGTTTTAATCTTACTTGAATCGGTAACTGTAGTGATCGTAGCTCTTGCCGTGCTGCTGTCTCCTTTGATTTCTGGCTGTGTGTCTGTAAAAGTCGATGATGAAGACGTCGTAGGGACTGAATGATAGTCAGGATGATTTCCAAAAACTGATCAATGTTGATGGAGCCGGATTTGTACCGTTGCACAAGATCTCTCCTCTTTTCCTCAGTGATATATTGGAGTACAGGAGATCCCATAGTGACACTACTGTTCCCTGGTATTTTCCTCCTGCCCTTGTTGTTGTTGTAGATTTTAGAACAAGCTTTGTAGCTTCATCAACAAAGAAATAAACCTCACCTTTTCTAACAATGACCAGTAGGCTAAGACCCGTGGCGGGATCTGTGACATCTCTCGACCAGCTGGAGGTAGGTGAGGTTCTCCTGAGTGTTGGGATCAAAGAAACCTTTGGTATCGTCATCTGGATCAGACAGAATCTGGTTCATTTCTTCGTCAAAGTATCCTCTTGCATAAGCCACTTGTACAGGAACTCTGTGACTGTGTACTGGGTCAATGATGCCACCTGTGGCGATTTGGGCTTCAAGAAGTCGAATTCCATGATCTTTGACAATGAGGTCTTTTTTCAAGGCCTGGAACAAAGAAATTGTGTTTCCTGTGTAAGGATCTTTGTACCCAGTAACAGCTCTTTCTGCTGAAAGCAGTTTGTTTTTCCATTCCTGGCCAACAACACCTTGAGCAGCAGCTTCTTCCACCGAAAGTTCTTGTTCTCTACTGGGTCAATGACAAATCCTGTGGCAGCTTGGGCCTCCAGAAGAACCAGAGAAGTTCCAGGGGTTAGCAGGCCTCTGCGTTTGGCTTCATAGATACTCAGGGTCTCTTTGGTGGACTGCAGGTACACCCCGGCAATGCTGTTAGTCCCCTCCAGGTACTTGCGCACGCTGTGCATTTTGCTAACTTCAGTCACAGTGACTTTCCCAGCGCTCAGATCTTTAAAGAGGGTCTCATCAATAATTTTGGACTCCAGCAACTCAGTAGCTGTGACATCCTTTCTGATGCCATGGAATGTTTTAATCTTACTTGAATCGGTAACTGTAGTGATCGTAGCTCTTGCCGTGCTGCTGTCTCCTTTGATTTCTGGCTGTGTGTCTGTAAAAGTCGATGATGAAGACGTCGTAGTGGACTGAATGATAGTCAGGATGATTTCCAAAAACTGATCAATGTTGATGGAGCCGGATTTGTACCGTTGCACAAGATCTCTCCTCTTTTCCTCAGTGATATATTTGGAGTACAGGAGATCCCATAGTGACACTACTGTTCCCTGGTATTTTCCTCCTGCCCTTGTTGTTGTTGTAGATTTTAGAACAAGCTTTGTAGCTTCATCAACAAGAAATAAACCTCACCTTTTTAACAATGACCAGTAGGCTAAGACCCGTGGCGGGATCTGTGACACATCTCTCGACCAGCTGGAGGTAGGTGAGGTTCTCCTGAGTGTTGGGATCAAAGAAACCTTTGGTATCGTCATCTGGATCAGACAGAATCTGGTTCATTTCTTCGTCAAAGTATCCTCTTGCATAAGCCACTTGTACAGGAACTCTGTGACTGTGTACTGGGTCAATGATGCACCTGTGGCGATTTGGGCTTCAAGAAGTCGAATTCCATGATCTTTGACAATGAGGTTTTTTTCAAGGCCTGGAACAAAGAAATTGTGTTTCCTGTGTAAGGATCTTTGTACCCAGTAACAGCTCTTTCTGCTGAAAGGTTTGTTTTTCCATTCCTGGCCAACAACACCTTGAGCAGCAGCTTCTTCCACCGAAAGTTTCTTGTTCTCTACTGGGTCAATGACAAATCCTGTGGCAGGCTTGGGCCTCCAGAAGAACCAGAGAAGTTCCAGGGGTTAGCAGGCCTCTGCGTTTGGCTTCATAGATACTCAGGGTCTCTTTGGTGGACTGCAGGTACACCCCGGCAATGCTGTTAGTCCCCTCCAGGTACTTGCGCACGCTGTGCATTTTGCTAACTTCAGTCACAGTGACTTTCCCAGCGCTCAGATCTTTAAAGAGGGTCTCATCAATAATTTTGGACTCCAGCAACTCAGTAACTGTGACATCCTTTCTGATGCCATGGAATGTTTTAATCTTACTTTGTAATCGGTAACTGTAGTGATCGTAGCTCTTGCCGTGCTGCTGTCTCCTTGATTTCTGGCTGTGTGTCTGTAAAAGTCGATGATGAAGACGTCGTAGTGGACTGAATGATAGTCAGGATGATTTCCAAAAACTGATCAATGTTGATGGAGCCGGATTTGTACCGTTGCACAAGATCTCTCCTCTTTTCCTCAGTGATATATTTGGAGTACAGGAGATCCCATAGTGACACTACTGTTCCCTGGTATTTTCCTCCTGCCCTTGTTGTTGTTGTAGATTTTAGAACAAGCTTTGTAGCTTCATCAAAAAAGAAATAAACCTCACCTTTTCTAACAATGACCAGTAGGCTAAGACCCGTGGCGGGATCTGTGACACATCTCTCGACCAGCTGGAGGTAGGTGAGGTTCTCCTGAGTGTTGGGATCAAAGAAACCTTTGGTATCGTCATCTGGATCAGACAGAATCTGGTTCATTTCTTCGTCAAAGTATCCTCTTGCATAAGCCACTTGTACAGGAACTCTGTGACTGTGTACTGGGTCAATGATGCCACCTGTGGCGATTTGGGCTTCAAGAAGTCGAATTCCATGATCTTTGACAATGAGGTCTTTTTTCAAGGCCTGGAACAAGAAATTGTGTTTCCTGTGTAAGGATCTTTGTACCCAGTAACAGCTCTTTCTGCTGAAAGCAGTTTGTTTTTCCATTCCTGGCCAACAACACCTTGAGCAGCAGCTTCTTCCACCGAAAGTTTCTTGTTCTCTACTGGGTCAATGACAAATCCTGTGGCAGCTTGGGCCTCCAGAAGAACCAGAGAAGTTCCAGGGGTTAGCAGGCCTCTGCGTTTGGCTTCATAGATACTCAGGGTCTCTTTGGTGGACTGCAGGTACACCCCGGCAATGCTGTTAGTCCCCTCCAGGTACTTGCGCACGCTGTGCATTTTGCTAACTTCAGTCACAGTGACTTTCCCAGCGCTCAGATCTTTAAAGAGGGTCTCATCAATAATTTTGGACTCCAGCAACTCAGTAGCTGTGACATCCTTTCTGATGCCATGGAATGTTTTAATCTTACTTGAATCGGTAACTGTAGTGATCGTAGCTCTTGCCGTGCTGCTGTCTCCTCCTTTGATTTCTGGCTGTGTGTCTGTAAAAGTCGATGATGAAGACGTCGTAGTGGACTGAATGATAGTCAGGATGATTTCCAAAAACTGATCAATGTTGATGGAGCCGATTTGTACCGTTGCACAAGATCTCTCCTCTTTTCCTCAGTGATATATTTGGAGTACAGGAGATCCCATAGTGACACTACTGTTCCCTGGTATTTTCCTCCTGCCCTTGTTGTTGTTGTAGATTTTAGAACAGCTTTGTAGCTTCATCAACAAAGAAATAAACCTCACCTTTTCTAACAATGACCAGTAGGCTAAGACCCGTGGCGGGATCTGTGACACATCTCTCGACCAGCTGGAGGTAGGTGAGGTTCTCCTGAGTGTTGGGATCAAAGAAACCTTTGGTATCGTCATCTGGATCAGACAGAATCTGGTTCATTTCTTCGTCAAAGTATCCTCTTGCATAAGCCACTTGTACAGGAACTCTGTGACTGTGTACTGGGTCAATGATGCCACCTGTGGCGATTTGGGCTTCAAGAAGTCGAATTCCATGATCTTTGACAATGAGGTCTTTTTTCAAGGCCTGGAACAAAGAAATTGTGTTTCCTGTGTAAGGATCTTTGTACCCAGTAACAGCTCTTTCTGCTGAAAGCAGTTTGTTTTTCCATTCCTGGCCAACAACACCTTGAGCAGCAGCTTCTTCCACCGAAAGTTTCTTGTTCTCTACTGGGTCAATGACAAATCCTGTGGCAGCTTGGGCCTCCAGAAGAACCAGAGAAGTTCCAGGGGTTAGCAGGCCTCTGCGTTTGGCTTCATAGATACTCAGGGTCTCTTTGGTGGACTGCAGGTACACCCCGGCAATGCTGTTAGTCCCCTCCAGGTACTTGCGCACGCTGTGCATTTTGCTAACTTCAGTCACAGTGACTTTCCCAGCGCTCAGATCTTTAAAGAGGGTCTCATCAATAATTTTGGACTCCAGCAACTCAGTAGCTGTGACATCCTTTCTGATGCCATGGAATGTTTTAATCTTACTTGAATCGGTAACTGTAGTGATCGTAGCTCTTGCCGTGCTGCTGTCTCCTTTGATTTCTGGCTGTGTGTCTGTAAAAGTCGATGATGAAGACGTCGTAGTGGACTGAATGATAGTCAGGATGATTTCCAAAAACTGATCAATGTTGATGGAGCCGGATTTGTACCGTTGCACAAGATCTCTCCTCTTTTCCTCAGTGATATATTTGGAGTACAGGAGATCCCATAGTGACACTACTGTTCCCTGGTATTTTCCTCCTGCCCTTGTTGTTGTTGTAGATTTTAGAACAAGCTTTGTAGCTTCATCAACAAAGAAATAAACCTCACCTTTTCTAACAATGACCAGTAGGCTAAGACCCGTGGCGGGATCTGTGACACATCTCTCGACCAGCTGGAGGTAGGTGAGGTTCTCCTGAGTGTTGGGATCAAAGAAACCTTTGGTATCGTCATCTGGATCAGACAGAATCTGGTTCATTTCTTCGTCAAAGTATCCTCTTGCATAAGCCACTTGTACAGGAACTCTGTGACTGTGTACTGGGTCAATGATGCCACCTGTGGCGATTTGGGCTTCAAGAAGTCGAATTCCATGATCTTTGACAATGAGGTCTTTTTTCAAGGCCTGGAACAAAGAAATTGTGTTTCCTGTGTAAGGATCTTTGTACCCAGTAACAGCTCTTTCTGCTGAAAGCAGTTTGTTTTTCCATTCCTGGCCAACAACACCTTGAGCAGCAGCTTCTTCCACCGAAAGTTTCTTGTTCTCTACTGGGTCAATGACAAATCCTGTGGCAGCTTGGGCCTCCAGAAGAACCAGAGAAGTTCCAGGGGTTAGCAGGCCTCTGCGTTTGGCTTCATAGATACTCAGGGTCTCTTTGGTGGACTGCAGGTACACCCCGGCAATGCTGTTAGTCCCCTCCAGGTACTTGCGCACGCTGTGCATTTTGCTAACTTCAGTCACAGTGACTTTCCCAGCGCTCAGATCTTTAAAGAGGGTCTCATCAATAATTTTGGACTCCAGCAACTCAGTAGCTGTGACATCCTTTCTGATGCCATGGAATGTTTTAATCTTACTTGAATCGGTAACTGTAGTGATCGTAGCTCTTGCCGTGCTGCTGTCTCCTTTGATTTCTGGCTGTGTGTCTGTAAAAGTCGATGATGAAGACGTCGTAGTGGACTGAATGATAGTCAGGATGATTTCCAAAAACTGATCAATGTTGATGGAGCCGGATTTGTACCGTTGCACAAGATCTCTCCTCTTTTCCTCAGTGATATATTTGGAGACAGGAGATCCCATAGTGACACTACTGTTCCCTGGTATTTTCCTCCTGCCCTTGTTGTTGTTGTAGATTTTAGAACAAGCTTTGTAGCTTCATCAACAAAGAAATAAACCTCACCTTTTCTAACAATGACCAGTAGGCTAAGACCCGTGGCGGGATCTGTGACACATCTCTCGACCAGCTGGAGGTAGGTGAGGTTCTCCTGAGTGTTGGGATCAAAGAAACCTTTGGTATCGTCATCTGGATCAGACAGAATCTGGTTCATTTCTTCGTCAAAGTATCCTCTTGCATAAGCCACTTGTACAGGAACTCTGTGACTGTGTACTGGGTCAATGATGCCACCTGTGGCGATTTGGGCTTCAAGAAGTCGAATTCCATGATCTTTGACAATGAGGTCTTTTTTCAAGGCCTGGAACAAAGAAATTGTGTTTCCTGTGTAAGGATCTTTGTACCCAGTAACAGCTCTTTCTGCTGAAAGCAGTTTGTTTTTCCATTCCTGGCCAACAACACCTTGAGCAGCAGCTTCTTCTTCCACCGAAAGTTTCTTGTTCTCTACTGGGTCAATGACAAATCCTGTGGCAGCTTGGGCCTCCAGAAGAACCAGAGAAGTTCCAGGGGTTAGCAGGCCTCTGCGTTTGGCTTCATAGATACTCAGGGTCTCTTTGGTGGACTGCAGGTACACCCCGGCAATGCTGTTAGTCCCCTCCAGGTACTTGCGCACGCTGTGCATTTTGCTAACTTCAGTCACAGTGACTTTCCCAGCGCTCAGATCTTTAAAGAGGGTCTCATCAATAATTTTGGACTCCAGCAACTCAGTAGCTGTGACATCCTTTCTGATGCCATGGAATGTTTTAATCTTACTTGAATCGGTAACTGTAGTGATCGTAGCTCTTGCCGTGCTGCTGTCTCCTTTGATTTCTGGCTGTGTGTCTGTAAAAGTCGATGATGAAGACGTCGTAGTGGACTGAATGATAGTCAGGATGATTTCCAAAAACTGATCAATGTTGATGGAGCCGGATTTGTACCGTTGCACAAGATCTCTCCTCTTTTCCTCAGTGATATATTTGGAGTACAGGAGATCCCATAGTGACACTACTGTTCCCTGGTATTTTCCTCCTGCCCTTGTTGTTGTTGTAGATTTTAGAACAAGCTTTGTAGCTTCATCAACAAAGAAATAAACCTCACCTTTTCTAACAATGACCAGTAGGCTAAGACCCGTGGCGGGATCTGTGACACATCTCTCGACCAGCTGGAGGTAGGTGAGGTTCTCCTGAGTGTTGGGATCAAAGAAACCTTTGGTATCGTCATCTGGATCAGACAGAATCTGGTTCATTTCTTCGTCAAAGTATCCTCTTGCATAAGCCACTTGTACAGGAACTCTGTGACTGTGTACTGGGTCAATGATGCCACCTACCTGTGCGATTTGGGCTTCAAGAAGTCGAATTCCATGATCTTTGACAATGAGGTCTTTTTTCAAGGCCTGGAACAAAGAAATTGTGTTTCCTGTGTAAGGATCTTTGTACCCAGTAACAGCTCTTTCTGCTGAAAGCAGTTTTTTTTTCCATTCCTGGCCAACAACACCTTGAGCAGCAGCTTCTTCCACCGAAAGTTTCTTGTTCTCTACTGGGTCAATGACAAATCCTGTGGCAGCTTGGGCCTCCAGAAGAACCAGAGAAGTTCCAGGGGTTAGCAGGCCTCTGCGTTTGGCTTCATAGATACTCAGGGTCTCTTTGGTGGACTGCAGGTACACCCCGGCAATGCTGTTAGTCCCCTCCAGGTACTTGCGCACGCTGTGCATTTTGCTAACTTCAGTCACAGTGACTTTCCCAGCGCTCAGATCTTTAAAGAGGGTCTCATCAATAATTTTGGACTCCAGCAACTCAGTAACTGTGACATCCTTTCTGATGCCATGGAATGTTTTAATCTTACTTGAATCGGTAACTGTAGTGATCGTAGCTCTTGCCGTGCTGCTGTCTCCTTTGATTTCTGGCTGTGTGTCTGTAAAAGTCGATGATGAAGACGTCGTAGTGGACTGAATGATAGTCAGGATGATTTCCAAAAACTGATCAATGTTGATGGAGCCGGATTTGTACCGTTGCACAAGATCTCTCCTCTTCTTTTCCTCAGTGATATATTTGGAGTACAGGAGATCCCATAGTGACACTACTGTTCCCTGGTATTTTCCTCCTGCCCTTGTTGTTGTTGTAGATTTTAGAACAAGCTTTGTAGCTTCATCAACAAAGAAATAAACCTCACCTTTTCTAACAATGACCAGTAGGCTAAGACCCGTGGCGGGATCTGTGACACATCTCTCGACCAGCTGGAGGTAGGTGAGGTTCTCCTGAGTGTTGGGATCAAAGAAACCTTTGGTATCGTCATCTGGATCAGACAGAATCTGGTTCATTTCTTCGTCAAAGTATCCTCTTGCATAAGCCACTTGTACAGGAACTCTGTGACTGTGTACTGGGTCAATGATGCCACCTGTGGCGATTTGGGCTTCAAGAAGTCGAATTCCATGATCTTTGACAATGAGGTCTTTTTTCAAGGCCTGGAACAAAGAAATTGTGTTTCCTGTGTAAGGATCTTTGTACCCAGTAACAGCTCTTTCTGCTGAAAGCAGTTTTTTTTTCCATTCCTGGCCAACAACACCTTGAGCAGCAGCTTCTTCCACCGAAAGTTTCTTGTTCTCTACTGGGTCAATGACAAATCCTGTGGCAGCTTGGGCCTCCAGAAGAACCAGAGAAGTTCCAGGGGTTAGCAGGCCTCTGCGTTTGGCTTCATAGATACTCAGGGTCTCTTTGGTGGACTGCAGGTACACCCCGGCAATGCTGTTAGTCCCCTCCAGGTACTTGCGCACGCTGTGCATTTTGCTAACTTCAGTCACAGTGACTTTCCCAGCGCTCAGATCTTTAAAGAGGGTCTCATCAATAATTTTGGACTCCAGCAACTCAGTAGCTGTGACATCCTTTCTGATGCCATGG
Organism: Takifugu flavidus; assembly: GCF_003711565.1. NCBI lineage: Eukaryota > Metazoa > Chordata > Actinopteri > Tetraodontiformes > Tetraodontidae > Takifugu > Takifugu flavidus. The sequence goes on from NC_079540.1 coordinate 6,962,482, forward strand.
AATGTTTGAATGTTAGTTGAATCGGTAACTGTAGTGATCGTAGCTCTTGCCGTGCTGCTGTCTCCTTTGATTTCTGGCTGTGTGTCTGTAAAAGTCGATGATGAAGACGTCGTAGTGGACTGAATGATAGTCAGGATGATTTCCAAAAACTGATCAATGTTGATGGAGCCGGATTTGTACCGTTGCACAAGATCTCTCCTCTTTTCCTCAGTGATATATTTGGAGTACAGGAGATCCCATAGTGACACTACTGTTCCCTGGTATTTTCCTCCTGCCCTTGTTGTTGTTGTAGATTTTAGAACAAGCTTTGTAGCTTCATCAACAAAGAAATAAACCTCACCTTTTCTAACAATGACCAGTAGGCTAAGACCCGTGGCGGGATCTGTGACACATCTCTCGACCAGCTGGAGGTAGGTGAGGTTCTCCTGAGTGTTGGGATCAAAGAAACCTTTGGTATCGTCATCTGGATCAGACAGAATCTGGTTCATTTCTTCGTCAAAGTATCCTCTTGCATAAGCCACTTGTACAGGAACTCTGTGACTGTGTACTGGGTCAATGATGCCACCTGTGGCGATTTGGGCTTCAAGAAGTCGAATTCCATGATCTTTGACAATGAGGTCTTTTTTCAAGGCCTGGAACAAAGAAATTGTGTTTCCTGTGTAAGGATCTTTGTACCCAGTAACAGCTCTTTCTGCTGAAAGCAGTTTGTTTTTCCATTCCTGGCCAACAACACCTTGAGCAGCAGCTTCTTCCACCGAAAGTTTCTTGTTCTCTACTGGGTCAATGACAAATCCTGTGGCAGCTTGGGCCTCCAGAAGAACCAGAGAAGTTCCAGGGGTTAGCAGGCCTCTGCGTTTGGCTTCATAGATACTCAGGGTCTCTTTGGTGGACTGCAGGTACACCCCGGCAATGCTGTTAGTCCCCTCCAGGTACTTGCGCACGCTGTGCATTTTGCTAACTTCAGTCACAGTGACTTTCCCAGCGCTCAGATCTTTAAAGAGGGTCTCATCAATAATTTTGGACTCCAGCAACTCAGTAACTGTGACATCCTTTCTGATGCCATGGAATGTTTGAATCTTACTTGAATCGGTAACTGTAGTGATCGTAGCTCTTGCCGTGCTGCTGTCTCCTTTGATTTCTGGCTGTGTGTCTGTAAAAGTCGATGATGAAGACGTCGTAGTGGACTGAATGATAGTCAGGATGATTTCCAAAAACTGATCAATGTTGATGGAGCCGGATTTGTACCGTTGCACAAGATCTCTCCTCTTTTCCTCAGTGATATATTTGGAGTACAGGAGATCCCATAGTGACACTACTGTTCCCTGGTATTTTCCTCCTGCCCTTGTTGTTGTTGTAGATTTTAGAACAAGCTTTGTAGCTTCATCAACAAAGAAATAAACCTCACCTTTTCTAACAATGACCAGTAGGCTAAGACCCGTGGCGGGATCTGTGACACATCTCTCGACCAGCTGGAGGTAGGTGAGGTTCTCCTGAGTGTTGGGATCAAAGAAACCTTTGGTATCGTCATCTGGATCAGACAGAATCTGGTTCATTTCTTCGTCAAAGTATCCTCTTGCATAAGCCACTTGTACAGGAACTCTGTGACTGTGTACTGGGTCAATGATGCCACCTGTGGCGATTTGGGCTTCAAGAAGTCGAATTCCATGATCTTTGACAATGAGGTCTTTTTTCAAGGCCTGGAACAAAGAAATTGTGTTTCCTGTGTAAGGATCTTTGTACCCAGTAACAGCTCTTTCTGCTGAAAGCAGTTTGTTTTTCCATTCCTGGCCAACAACACCTTGAGCAGCAGCTTCTTCCACCGAAAGTTTCTTGTTCTCTACTGGGTCAATGACAAATCCTGTGGCAGCTTGGGCCTCCAGAAGAACCAGAGAAGTTCCAGGGGTTAGCAGGCCTCTGCGTTTGGCTTCATAGATACTCAGGGTCTCTTTGGTGGACTGCAGGTACACCCCGGCAATGCTGTTAGTCCCCTCCAGGTACTTGCGCACGCTGTGCATTTCGCTAACTTCAGTCACAGTGACTTTCCCAGCGCTCAGATCTTTAAAGAGGGTCTCATCAATAATTTTGGACTCCAGCAACTCAGTAGCTGTGACATCCTTTCTGATGCCATGGAATGTTTTAATCTTACTTGAATCGGTAACTGTAGTGATCGTAGCTCTTGCCGTGCTGCTGTCTCCTTTGATTTCTGGCTGTGTGTCTGTAAAAGTCGATGATGAAGACGTCGTAGTGGACTGAATGATAGTCAGGATGATTTCCAAAAACTGATCAATGTTGATGGAGCCGGATTTGTACCGTTGCACAAGATCTCTCCTCTTTTCCTCAGTGATATATTTGGTACAGGAGATCCCATAGTGACACTACTGTTCCCTGGTATTTTCCTCCTGCCCTGTGTTGTTGTAGATTTTAGAACAAGCTTTGTAGCTTCATCAACAAAGAAATAAACCTCACCTTTTCTAACAATGACCAGTAGGCTAAGACCCGTGGCGGGATCTGTGACACATCTCTCGACCAGCTGGAGGTAGGTGAGGTTCTCCTGAGTGTTGGGATCAAGAAACCTTTGGTATCGTCATCTGGATCAGACAGAATCTGGTTCATTTCTTCGTCAAAGTATCCTCTTGCATAAGCCACTTGTACAGGAACTCTGTGACTGTGTACTGGTCAATGATGCCACCTGTGGCGATTTGGGCTTCAAGAAGTCGAATTCCATGATCTTTGACAATGAGGTCTTTTTTCAAGGCCTGGAACAAAGAAATTGTGTTTCCTGTGTAAGGATCTTTGTACCCAGTAACAGCTCTTTCTGCTGAAAGCAGTTTGTTTTTCCATTCCTGGCCAACAACACCTTGGGTGACAGCTTCTTCCACTGTAAGTTTTTTGTTGTTCACAGGGTCAATGACAAATCCTGTGGCAGCCTGTGCCTCTAACAAAACCAGGCTTGTCCCAGGAGTCAGAAGACCTTTGGTTTTGGCTTCATAGATACTCATCACTTTCTTTGTTGATTCAACTTTTACACCAGATATACAGTTTGTTGCTCCAAGGTACTTTTGGATTGATTCCATTTTGCTCACATTTTCTTCTGTTACTTTCCCTTCAATAATCTTTGTGAAAAGGTCCTTTGAAATAATCTTTGACTCATACAACTCACTGGCTGAAACTTGTTTTCTCAGTCCTTTGAACTTTCTTTCTTTTGATGATACTTCTGTAATGATTACTGTAATTATTTCAATGATCTCATCTAATTTCATGTCTCCCATTTTGTATTGTTGCAAAAGCTGCTCCCTTTTTTGTTTTGAGATGTACTCAGACAGAAAAATTTCCCATAAAGTCACTTCTTTGTTTTTAAACTTTCCAACATTCATTGTGAGTGTTTTCTTCTTGAATGCCTGCTCTATTGCTTCATCAGTTCGAAACACACAGGTTTCTTCTTTGTGCAGGGGTAAAAGTAGTAGCCCAGTTTGAGGATCTCTCTCACAGCACTTGATTAGGTCATGGTAAGAAATGTTTTCTTTGGTATTTGGATCATAAAATCCTTTTGACTCATCTGTAGGATCTAACACAATTTTCCTTATTTCCTCGTCAATGTAGCCTTTTTTAATGGCTACTTCAATCGGCAATCTGAGACTTTGGTTTGGGTCGATTACACCACCAGTTGCAATCTGTACCTCAAGAAGACGAATGCCATGTTTTCTTTCAATCAGCTTTTCTGTCATGGCTTCATACAATGAAATTTTTGCATCTGTATATGGATCTTTATAGCCAGTAGCAGCTCGTTCAGCTAATAGAAGGGGCTCATGCATTTCTGGTCCAAATATTTTCTCTTTTGCTGCTTCTTCAACAGAGTGAAACTTGTTTTTACTTGGATCGATTATCCAACCTGTAGCAGCCTGTGCCTCCAAAAGTAACAATGCATTACCATGTGTCAATAGATCTTCTTTTTTGGCTTCATTTATGCTCATTATTTTCTGAGATGGATACACCTTAACTCCAGCAATGCTTCCTGTCCCCTTTATATATCTGTTCACCTGGTGATTTTGAGCTAATGCATCCAAATTGAGCTCTCCATCTTTCACCTTTCTGTATGTGTCAGTATCAATAATATGGTAATCCAGTAGCTTCTCTATGGAGACCGGCTTTCGCAGGCCCATTACTGATTTGGAAGTTTTACTTTTCTCCAATTCATTAATGGTAGAAACCACTAGTGTGATTATGGTTTCTATGGTTACCTTCCTTGTTCTGTATTTTTCCAAAATTTCAAGACACTGGTCCTCGGTGAAGTACCCAGAGTGAATCAATTCCCACAGGGAAAAAGCTTTTTCTATATTTCCAACAGTTATGCTCACAGAAGTCCTTGTAAACGTTTGTTTAATCTCTCTCTCAGGATACATTTGTATCCCTGTTCCCTCAGATTTTCTTGTTTCGTTCAGTGGGAAGAGAAGCAGTCCAGTTTTCTGATCCTTGATGCATCTACTCAACATTTCCATATATGTTAAATTGTCTTGTGTTTTAGGGTCGAAAAAGCCTTTTGTGTCATCATTTGGGTCCAGAAGGATTTGATTAAGCTCTTCATCAAAAAAGCCTTTTCTATATGCAACCTCAAGGGGTAAATGAAGACATTTGAAAGGATCGATAATACCACCAGTTGCAATTTGAGCCTCAAGTAAACGAATGGCATGTTTTTTGACTATTAGGTCCTTTTTCAAGGCATGGAAAAGAGAGATCTTTTGATTAGTGTATGGATCTGTGTAACCAGTTACTGCTTTCTCTGCAGAGAGAAGATTTTCATACAGCTGTGGGCCAATTAGATTTGCTTTTAGAGCTTCCTCCACTGTAAGCTTTTTGTTTTTCAAAGGATCAACTATAGAGCCTGTAGCTGCTTGTGCTTCAAGAAGACAAAGGGCAGTTCCAGGTGTGAGAATGCCCATTTTCTGAGCTTCATAAATGCTTAGTGTTTGATTTGATGGTTGCAGTATCACTCCAGCCACACAACTTTTTCCTTTTAGGTAAACTTTCACACTGTCCATTTCCATCACATCAGTGGTTGTGATCTTTCCACTGATCAAATCGTTGTATGTTTTTTCATCCAAGATTTCAAGTTCTAAAAGGTCCAATACAGAGATTTCTCCTCTAAGACCTTTAAAGGTGAGTTCTTTTTGCTGTTTAATATCTTTGCACTCAATGATCTTTACAACTGTGACAATAAGTTGGTCAGTCGTTATTTTCCTGGACATGAAGAGCCTGAACAACTCCTGCCTTTTGTCCTCAGTGAGATATTCAGAGTTGATGAGCTCCCATAGTGACGTGTGCTTGTCTTTGAATCTGCCGTACCCAACAGAAACCGTTAATGCTTCAAATCTTCCTCTAATATTATCTATGTTAATCTTCCTTTTGTTTTTAAGTGGTAAGAGACACAGACCAGTACCAGGATCAGTGACACATCTGGCTATAAGCTGTAAATACGTAAGATTTTCAAAGGTGTTGGGGTCAAAAAATCCTTTGGTGTCATCACTTGGATCATTCAGGATCTGGTTCATTTCTTCATTAAAGTATCCTCTCTTATAGGCCACGTGGACAGGAATGCGGTGACTGTTGACTGGGTCTATAATGCCACCAGTGGCAATTTGTGCCTCCAAGAGTCGAATTCCATGTTCTTTAAGAATGAGATCTTTTTGCATAGCCTGAAACAAAGAAATTATTTTGCCGTCATATGGATCTTTATATCCAGTGACTGCTTTTTCAGCTGAGCGCAGCTTCTGACAGACATCAGCTCCTACAATCTTAGCTTTGACAGCATCATCCACTGAAAACTTTCTGTTTCCCACTGGGTCAATAATAAATCCTGTTGCTGCCTGTGCCTCCAGTAAAACCAGGGCAGTTCCTGGCATCAGCAAACCTTTTTGCCTGGCCTGGTAGATGGTCATGATTTGAGAATCCGGAAGCAAAATACCTGCAATACTGTCTTTCCCTTTTAGGTACATGTTGATGTTTTCATCGTCTGTCACCTCCTGTACTGATATTTTTCCCTTTCTCAGATCCTCCAGGACCTTTTGACTCATTATATCTGCCTCAACAAGTTGATTAGCAGTGACCGTTTCTCTGATGCCTTCAAATATCACTTTTGTTTTTTCTACAGACTTGTCAATCATTTCCACAACCATGGTCATGATTGCTTTGATGCTGGACTTGCCTTCTCTGTATCGTTGAATGATGTCTCTCCTCTGCTGTTCATTGAAGTATTCTGACATGAGAAGTTCCCACAAAGATGCTTCCACGCCCATATACTTCCCACATGTCATTTTTCCTTTTTCCTTTTTGAAGACCATTTTTGTTTTGTAGTCAATGAAGTTATCATTCAGTCTGTTGGACTTGTCAAGAAGAGGAAGGAGGCACAATCCAGTGATGGGGTCAATAACACATCTTTCCATTAGCTGAAGATAAGTTAGGTTGTCTTGTGTGTTTGGATCAAAAAATCCTTTCGTGTCATCACTTGAATCCTGCAGTATTCTTTTCATTTCTTCATTGAAATAACCTCTCTTGAAGGCCACCTCTATGGGAACTCGGTGACTGTTTATTGGGTCTATTATGCCCCCAGTAGCAATTTGTGCCTCTAGAAGGCGGATCCCATGGTCCTTCACAATGAGGTCTTTTGTCAATGCTTGAAATAAAGATATAGTTTCACCTGAATATGGGTCTTTGTAACCAGTTACTGCTCTTTCAGAAGATTGCAGCTTTGCATGATATTCTGGGCCAATAACTCCATTTTTGATCGCCTCATCTACGGTAAACTTTTTATTTTCTATGGGATCAATTATGTATCCAGTTGCTGCTTGGGCCTCCAGGAGAACAAGTGCTGTACCGGGCATCAGTAAACCCTCCTTCATAGCTTGATAAATGCTCATTTTTTCATTGGATGACATCACAGCAATACCAGCAATACTGCCTTTACCTTCCAGATATTCTCTCACAGTCTCAATTAACATCACATCCTGCATTGTTGTGTCTCCATTCTGTAGATCATCATATATTTTTTTATCAATAATCTTTGATTCAAGGAGCTGAGTGGAGGAAATACCTCTTCGCAGACCTTTAAAAGCGACACAAACTGGAAGGAGCAACAGGCCTGTTTCAGACTCCAGAGTGGATGCTTTTAAAAGGCTCATATAGTCAAGATTTTCTTGTGTGTTGGGATTATAATACACACTGAGCTCTGATATCTGGTTGGTAAGCAGATCCTTTTCATAGTAGCCTTTTTGAATTGCAGATTCAAGTGAAATATTTGTTTTTTCAACAGGATCAAACAGGCCATATGTTGCTATCTGTGCCTCTAGGAGCCTCAGTCCATAATCTTGTGGGATTAAGTCTTTTTGCATAGCTTGGTAGACAGATATCTTTTGTTTAGTGTAGGGGTCTGTATAGCCTGAGATTGCTTTCTCTGCAATGAGGAGTTTCTCTTTTAACTCTGGTCCCACGACCCCTTCTTTGATAGCATCAGCTATGGTAAATATGCAATTTCTTATTGGGTCTATGATGCCCACTGTAGCAGCTTGTGCTTCAAGCAGAGCTAGTGCTGTGCCTGGTTTAAGAAGACGTTTTTTCATGGCATCATATATTGATAACTTCTCCTTTGTCTTCTCCAGCAATATTCCAGCCAAAGGACTGTGAAGGTTTGTGTGAGAGCGACCATTTTTCTTCACCCCAGTGTATTGATTAATGGAGTCCATCTTGGCCTAGGAAGCTGCATGACAGAGAGACAGTACAGTAACTAGCTGAAATATTACGTCTAAAATAAAATGGCTTTCTATTTCCAATGAGGTCTTAATATACTGAATAATCAAAATTACATCAATGCTAAAATGGCTATTTTGCACGCACATGTTTCCTTTTAGAACTTTAGACTTTTCACTTCCCGGGTGACAGTCTGGCCTTTCTGGACTGTGCTGTCAAGATCACTGAGGACAGAAACCTCACCTATGAAGTCTACAGGAAACCTACACATACCGACCAGTACCTCCAGTTTGACTCTCACCACCCACTGGAACACAAGCTGGGAGTGATCAGAACTCTCCAACACCGGGCCAGAGAAATACCCACCACATCCCAAGGCAGGAAGAAGGAACAGGACCACATTAAGACAGCTCTCAACATGTGGCTACCCAGACTGGGCCTTCACCAGGACCTCAAGAAAGCCAGACCCCAGCAAAGGAGAGGAGGAGAGAAACAAACGCCGCAGCGTTTCCATCCCCTACCTGTCCGGAGTCTCTGAGAAGTTTAGGAGGATCCTCCAGAAACACGACATACCGGTTCATTTCAAACCCAGCAACACTCTCAGACAGAGGTTAGTACACCCAAAGGACAAGACACCAAGACCCAAACAAAGTAATGTTGTTTATGCTGTACAGTGCCAGGAGGAATGCAAGGAACTGTACATTGGGGAAACCAAACAACCTCTCCACAGAAGAATGGCACAACACAGACGTGCCACCTCTTCGGGTCAGGATTCAGCAGTCCACTTACACTTAAAGGAGAGTGGGCACTCCTTTGAGGACAGCCAAGTAAGGATACTGGCCAGAGAAGACCGCTGGTTTGAGAGGGGGGTCAAGGAAGCCATCCATGTTAAATTGGAGAAACCATCCTTGAACAGAGGTGGTGGCCTGAGGCACTTCCTATCACCCACAACAATGCATTCCTCCACTCCTTCCAACAGCAAAACAAACATTCACACCATTCCAGGAGACCCAGTGACTCATCACCATGTGACCCAGCAGACAAAGGGGAGACACCTCAACAGAAACTAGGTGAACGACCCGACCAACGACCCTGCTAACGACTCTCAGGTGACCACCCGGATCATTAGCATGCAAATGGTCCACAGGGGCTATATTTTCAAGCTCTCCCCCCAGCGATTTCAGAACTGAAGAAGCCTTCTGGATAGAAGGCGAAACGTCTTCAAGAGAAGAAACCCAGTCCAGTTGACAGAGAAAACTACCTTGGAGAACAAAGTTGTATCCTACTCATCAAGATGGAGGAAATATTTTAATGTCTTATTTTGTGGCTGGGTTTATCCACTAAAAGTGGTAATATCGCGAGATCGTTCACACATTCCTTCACTTCTGCCTGTCGGAGCCGCACCCTGCAAATCTGCGAAGCCTGGGCGGGTTTCAGCGGAACTAGCGTGTCACCAGCGTGCGTGCGCGCGCGCGCGGAACACAAACGATCGCTGCAGGGCGCGAGTCGCGAAGTCAAACGAAGAAATGACGAGAACAATCTCGTCATTTTTCATGTAACAGTTTTCAAGATAAAACACCGCGATCCACAAATGCGATGTCATATCATCATCACGCGTGCCCCCCCCCCCCCCCCCCCCCCACACACACACACACACACACCCACACACCCCACACACACACACACACACATACACACATTCACACATACATGAACGAGAGAAACGCACAGTGGACTGGCTATAGTATATATTTTTAAAAGTCTTATGATAACTTTGTAAATGTAGTATACCTCAAAATCTGCAACAATGCTGACATACTTTTTGATGTATGGTGTTTAAAAAAACCACCTCTAAATGTGAGTAGACAATAGCTGAGAAAGTACAGCATATGATAATGATTTCTGTTTGCTACAGGACGTTTTCTGGAACTTTCTTTGGTTAAATAAATAAAATGAGTATTTAAATGCAAACCATCACTTGGCAGAACTTACTTGGCAGCCAGAAACCCAGGACAAAGGCCAAGGACAGTTTTCTGTCGTCAGAGCTCGGGACGTATGAAAGTCTGAAATAATAAGCAGCAATGTATGAGTGTTATCTATTATCCCTTTCTAGCCATTACAATACTTACAAAAATACTGTAAAAGACCATTATTTCAATAATTACATACACACAGTATATAGAAGGCTCTAATTATTGCAAAATTCAGGAAAAAAGACAATGTATGACTAAACTTAATCCTTGAGCTACCATAAAGGCAAGAAAAGCTCATTCCTAAATTCAAAATCTCTTATCAGATCCTATTATGTCTTATTTTTTCCACAGCATTTTCCATTTCTAATATAGAACCAATGCTATAGATTTATTAACTGCAAGATTGTTACTGTTAACATATTACAGTTCAGCATTATAACATGTGATTTATGTGATATAATCAATGAATCAACAAATTGAATCATACAATTTAAATTGACTTGATACATACAGGAAAATCATTGATATAAGATTTTGCAAAAAGAAAAAAGTATGGGGGCAAATGTTAAAAGCACCTCACCAGGAAACATCGGGTTTGTCACGTTTGCCTGTCAGTGACCACATATGTGTTTGTTTATCAACAAATGTGGTCTCATGATCCATTGTTAAAATGGTAGCGACGTAAAACAAAAGTCAAGTATTCTCGCGCACATGCATGCAAACACACGTAAAACCTTGAACTTTCTGATTTATGCTACAAAAACAAAACAAAAAAATCGGAAAGTAAAAACAAAATTTTTCCATATTTTACTTTAAAAATGTATTGAAAAAATCAGGAAAAAGAAAAAAGCAATTATTTCCAGAAACAGAGTCTCTCCCATGAGGGTTGAACTTTAGCAGTGGGGGTCTTCCATTTAATCTAACTGCAGTCCAACCATGGTAGATGTTTTTGGACATCATTTGAAAGGATTATTTTGATAGGACACACACACACGCACACACACACACACACACACCCACACACCCCACACACACACACACACACACATACACACATTCACACATACATGAACGAGAGAAACGCACAGTGGACTGGCTATAGTATATATTTTTAAAAGTCTTATGATAACTTTGTAAATGTAGTATACCTCAAAATCTGCAACAATGCTGACATACTTTTTGATGTATGGTGTTTAAAAAAACCACCTCTAAATGTGAGTAGACAATAGCTGAGAAAGTACAGCATATGATAATGATTTCTGTTTGCTACAGGACGTTTTCTGGAACTTTCTTTGGTTAAATAAATAAAATGAGTATTTAAATGCAAACCATCACTTGGCAGAACTTACTTGGCAGCCAGAAACCCAGGACAAAGGCCAAGGACAGTTTTCTGTCGTCAGAGCTCGGGACGTATGAAAGTCTGAAATAATAAGCAGCAATGTATGAGTGTTATCTATTATCCCTTTCTAGCCATTACAATACTTACAAAAATACTGTAAAAGACCATTATTTCAATAATTACATACACACAGTATATAGAAGGCTCTAATTATTGCAAAATTCAGGAAAAAAGACAATGTATGACTAAACTTAATCCTTGAGCTACCATAAAGGCAAGAAAAGCTCATTCCTAAATTCAAAATCTCTTATCAGATCCTATTATGTCTTATTTTTTCCACAGCATTTTCCATTTCTAATATAGAACCAATGCTATAGATTTATTAACTGCAAGATTGTTACTGTTAACATATTACAGTTCAGCATTATAACATGTGATTTATGTGATATAATCAATGAATCAACAAATTGAATCATACAATTTAAATTGACTTGATACATACAGGAAAATCATTGATATAAGATTTTGCAAAAAGAAAAAAGTATGGGGGCAAATGTTAAAAGCACCTCACCAGGAAACATCGGGTTTGTCACGTTTGCCTGTCAGTGACCACATATGTGTTTGTTTATCAACAAATGTGGTCTCATGATCCATTGTTAAAATGGTAGCGACGTAAAACAAAAGTCAAGTATTCTCGCGCACATGCATGCAAACACACGTAAAACCTTGAACTTTCTGATTTATGCTACAAAAACAAAACAAAAAAATCGGAAAGTAAAAACAAAATTTTTCCATATTTTACTTTAAAAATGTATTGAAAAAATCAGGAAAAAGAAAAAAGCAATTATTTCCAGAAACAGAGTCTCTCCCATGAGGGTTGAACTTTAGCAGTGGGGGTCTTCCATTTAATCTAACTGCAGTCCAACCATGGTAGATGTTTTTGGACATCATTTGAAAGGATTATTTTGATAGGACACACACACACGCACACACACACACACACACACACACACACACACACTTATAAACTGCTTCCACTGCTCAGAGACAGGACCGTATCAAGTGATCATCTGGAGAGGGTTTCTAATAAATGTATTTACTGAATATTCCAAAGAGAACAGTTGCCTCATTGTTCCAGCAGAATGTTAAGGGTCACTGTGGTCCTGATCTGGGGTGTGAATGAGACAAAAGTCCACCCTCCATAAAGAACTTCAAAAAGCCAACCGACAATTTATAAAAATGCACCTAAAAGAGAGCCGTCATCGGTCCTGATCAGGACGGCACCATCCCAACGGTAAACTTTCCTTTTTATTGCCTGGGACAGGCGACCGCTCAAGGTGGAGATTAAAGGTTAGTTATTGAGCTACAATCCCTAACCCTAATAGGTTAGGGTTAGTTATTGAGCTACAATCCCTAACCCTAATAGGTTAGGGTTAGTTATTGAGCTACAATCCCTAACCCTAATAGGTTAGGGTTAGTTATTGAGCTACAATCCCTAACCCTAATAGGTTAGGGTTAGTTATTGAGCTACAATCCCTAACCCTAACCCACTGATGAAGCATGTCACCCTCTGGTGTGAACGTAACGCTCTCAGGAATAAAGGCTGTGAAGGCAGGTGTAAGGGAACATTGACAGTCACTTTCTTTTTCTTCTTCTTCTCTATTTTCCCCTTCTAAAAACATGATCTTTCAAATGTTTTAGCGAATGTTTCAGTGAGACTGTAAATGCTGTCATACGCATTCGTTATGCACCAAAGGTGAGACGTGACTGCTATGAAGTCCTGGCCTGCTTATCTGAAGCAGCTTCCTTCTGTTTGTCCAACAGCAGCAGAAATGCAGGACTACGTTATCTCTGTGTGTAACAGCTATTTCATACAGTACACCCACTTCATAAATGTTTTTTTAAGATGTTAAATAACCATTCAAGATTTATCACAGCCTGTTGATCTCCTTATCATCATTCTGCATCCAATAATATGCAATATTATATTACTGCCCATAAAGGGAATGAAAAGGTCCCTTTGTATTGTTTACAGACTATATTTAGTATCTAATTTAAATGAATACAGTTGATTTTAAAGCAGGTGTCAGCTGTAATATGTAAACATTTAAACTCTGATGTAAAAATTTAAACTGGCCTTAATATATATAAGAATATACAAGTGTTAAAAAAAACCTTTAAAATGCTGATTTGTAATGTAAGCATACGTTCACATAATTCAGGTCACAGTTAAATGAAGCACCATGACAAACTCTTTCTTCACATTAAAATTTGAATCAAGTTTTTCCGGAGATATAATATGCAAATGTCACAGAGCTCCCTGAGATAAAGGTTTTTACTGAAGTGGCCCATCATGTATTTAGGAATGAAGAACACATTCACAGATGAGAATATAAATGAAAATTCAAAGGCGAACCCTATATTGACTTTCTCCTGTCACCTTTGGGTCACACGGAGGACTTTCGTTATTGCGTAACATCCATGATGTTGAAGGGTTCACATCTGCTGACACATCTGTCTACTCCTGCTGTGTATCAGGGACTGGGAATGAAAATGACATCACAGAGAAACCCACTGTTGAGGCTTATTGGGAATTACATCACAATGAAACCTTGGTGTAGCAAAGGTGGCCAAAGGTGATCATGGAGCAATGTTTGCTTTGTCCTTTTAAGAGAAGGGTGTTGGCCGGCAGCCGGCTTAAGCTTATCTGCTCTCAGCAGATAAGCTTAAGCATAAAAATGTGCAACAAGAGTCGAGTTCTTAGCCATTTTCTGATTCGACTTCAGTTTCACTCAAAAGGCAGCTTTTCACACCAGAATCCATTTTTAAAACAGAGATAACACAGAAATGGAACCTGTGAATCTCCTGTCATCACTAAGGTTTCCATCATCTTACCGGTTCAGTTCTGGGTTTCCTGCCCGTCCACCCGGTGCCGGTCCGTCCACCCGGTGCCGGTCCGTCCAGCTGGTGTGAGGTAATTGGGACTTTCCAACACTGCAACACCTCAGACCGAGACCTGTTCGCTCCGGTCAGATATATAGCCGTGAAGTCACACCCCCACGAGGTTGGGCCTCTTTTCCCCGGCAGGAGTTCCTTTGAACCGTATATGGGAATGTTGGACATTTCTGGGAACTTCCTCAGAATTTATCCATTGTGTTCGTTAACAATAGCAGCTAAATTTGCATCTGTTACTCTGATTAATCAGAGATCTTATTTACAGATTATTCTGGCCCAACACAGGGGACATTTTTGGTTTGTTCTTTCTTTATGGATGAATAGCAAAGCAGAGAACCTTTTACATACTTAAAAGGAAACCCGATGCAGATTATCTTCCTTATCTGGCCAGTTAGAAAGAAAAGCTTTATCCGGTTTGGTGGGATTCCCGCCCCAACTGTTCCAAACACAACAGGTTGGACGAGGGAGTTCCCTGATCAACTCTATCAGGACGGAAAAACTTTAAGATTAAGATGTACTTTATTCATCCCCATAGGGAAACTGAACTGTAGTAGCAAAGTGTAGAAACAGAATAAATAAATTCAGATAAGATTAGAACGTTATAAGCAGATATACATAAATATAGAATAAAATAGAAATAAAATGACAACATAAATGTTACACAATTATTGTTGAGTTGGTTTGGGTGAATTATAGTTTAATGGTGGACAACAGGAACGGTCACATCATCACGATGTGGACGAGTTTTCAGATCAACCACAAACTGGCCAAGTTTCTTCCAAAATTTAGGGTAAAAACTGCTGTAGTTTCTTTCTTTCTTTCTATCTATCTATCTATCTATCTATCTATCTATCTATCTATCTATCTATCTATCTATCTATCTATCTATCTATCTATCTATCTATCTATCTACCTTCCTTCCTTCCTTCCTTCCTTCCCACCTTCCTTCCCTCCTTCCTTCCCTCCTTCCTTCCTTCCCTCGTTCCTTCCCTCCTTCCTTCCTTCCTTCCTTCCCTCCTTCCTTCCTTCCTTCCCTCCTTCCTTCCTTCATTCCCTCCTTCCTTCCTTCCCTCCTTCCTTCCTTCCTTTCTTCCCTCCTTCCTTCCTTCATTCCTTCCTTCCCTCCTTCCTTCCTTCCCTCCTTCCCTCCTTTCTTCCTTCCCTCCTTCCTTCCTTCCCTCCTTCCTTCCCTCCTTCCTTCCTTCCCTCCTTCCTTCCCTCCTTCCTTCCTTCCTTCCCTCCTTCCTTCCTTCCTTCCTTCCCTCCTTCCTTCCCTCCTTCCTTCCTTCCCTCGTTCCTTCCTTCCCTCCTTCCTTCCTTCCCTCCTTCCTTCCTTCCCTCCTTTCTTCCTTCCTTCCCTCCTTCCTTCCTTCCTTCCCTCCCTCCTTCCTTTCTTCCTTCCTTCCCTCCTTCCTTCCTTCCTTCCTCCTTCCTTCCTTCCTTCCTTCCCTCCTTTCTTCCTTCCTTCCCTCCTTCCTTCCTTCCCTCCCTCCCTCCTTCCTTCCTTTCTTCCTTCCCTCCTTCCTTCCCTCCTTCCTTCCTTCCCTCATTCCTTCCTTTCTTCCTTCCTTCCTTCCTTCCCTCCTTCCTTCCTTCCCTCCTTCCTTCCTTTCTTCCTCCTTCCTTCCTCTCCTTCCTTCCTTCCCTCCCTCCTTCCTTCCTTCCTTCCTTCCTTCCTTCCTTCCCTCCTCCTCCTTCCTTCCTCCCTCCTTCCTTCCCTCCTCCTTCCCTCCTCCTTCCTTCCTTCCTTCCTTCCTTCCCTCCCTCCTTCCTTCCTTCCCTCCCTCCTTCCTTCCTTCCCTCCTTCCCTCCTTCCTTCCCTCCTCCTTCCTTCCCTCCCTCCTTCCTTCCTTCCCTCCTTCCTTCCTTCCTTCCTTCCTTCCTTCCCTCCCTCCTTCCCTGCCGTGGGCTCCTGTAGAGGAGGTGCTTGCTACGACGAGTACCAACAGCTCTGCCTCACATGGAACCATTCCCACACCCACGCACCACATTCCCAGCTGATGAGATTTCTCTAACTGCATGGAATTCATGATGAATATTATTTTTAATTTTCATATGACAATTGTGTTGGACAACTACACCTGTATGACCATAAAAAGGTCAAAAATGGTGAAGAGAAATTAAATCTCCACCAAAGTTGACATGTAGGAGACTGTCAGGTCCAATGAGTAAGGACATCTAACATCCAGGCCTGGTCGCACAGATTCAGTGGGAAAATATCAAGTATATATGAGTATATATGAGTATATAAGTATATATGAGTATATGAGTATATAAGTATATATGAGTATATAAGTATATATGAGTATATGAGTATATATGAGTATATAAGTATATATGAGTATATGAGTATATAAGTATATATGAGTATATAAGTATATAAGTATATATGAGTATATAAGTATATAAGTATATTACAGTTTTACAGTACTCTGGTGTCTCTAGTGTCTCTGGTGTTCCTCCCCCCTTCCTACTGGTTTTTCTTTAGGGTTAGGGTTGGTTAGGGTGGTTAGGGTTAGGTTAGGGTGGTTAGGGTTAGGTTAGGGTGGTTAGGGTTAGGGTGGTTAGGGTTAGGTTAGGGTAGGGTTAGGTTAGGGGGGTTAGGGTTAGGTTAGGGTGGTTAGGGTTAGGGTTAGGTTAGGGTGGTTAGGTTAGGTTAGGGTGGTTGGTTAGGGTTAGGGTTAGGTTAGGGTGGTTAGGGTTAGGGTAGTTAGGGTGGTTAGGGTTAGGTTAGGGTGGTTAGGGTTAGGGTTAGGTTAGGGTGGTTAGGGTTAGGTTAGGGTAGGGTGGTTAGGGTTAGGGTGGTTAGGGTTAGGTTGGGTGGTTAGGGTTAGGTTAGGGTGGTTAGGGTTAGGGTTAGGGTGGTTAGGGTTAGGTTAGGGTGGTTAGGGTGGTTAGGGTTAGGGTTAGGTTAGGGTGGTTAGGGTTAGGTTAGGGTGGTTAGGGTTAGGGTAGGTTAGGGTGGTTAGGGTTAGGGTTAGGTTAGGGTGGTTAGGGTTAGGTTAGGGTGGTTAGGGTTAGGGTTAGGTTAGGTTAGGGTGGTTGGGTTAGGGTTAGGTTAGGGTGGTTAGGGTTAGGGTGGTTAGGGTTAGGTTAGGGTGGTTAGGGTAGGTTAGGGTGGTTAGGGTTAGGTTAGGGTGGTTAAGGTTAGGTTATGGTGGTTAGGGTTAGGTTAGGGTGGTTAGGGTTAGGGTGGTTAGGGTTAGGTTAGGGTGGTAGGGTTAGGTTAGGGTGGTTAGGGTTAGGTTAGGGTTAGGGTGGTTAGGGTTAGGTTAGGGTGGTTAGTGTTAGGTTAGGGTGGTTAGGGTTAGGGTTAGGGTGGTTAGGGTTAGGTTAGGGTGGTTAGGGTTAGGGTGGTTAGGGTTAGGTTAGGGTTAGGGTGGTTAGGGTTAGGTTAGGGTGGTTAGGGTTAGGTTAGGGTGGTTAGGTTAGGTTAGGGTGGTTAGGGTTAGGGTGGTTAAGGTTAGGTTAGGGTTTAGGGTTGGTTCCCTGCAGGGAAGCACACCCAGATTTCATTGTAATTGCTGTGGGTTTGTTTTCCTCTGAACAGCTTAATGCACGCTCCAGCCTTCTCCAATAATGTTTTTTTCTGGAATATTTCATTGGATAAACAGCAGACGATGCCTCAGCAGCATGCCAGCACCTGTCCGCCCAACCTTTTGCCTCCTCTGTGTCTTTTTTTTTGTGAACCTGGGCTATCCGGCGCTTTATGTGGTAAACATTTTTTTCTAAATGTGTATATTTCCCATCCAAGTGGGCTGGCCAGCGAGTCATAAGCTGATATGTGATTATGTTGCCCCTGAAACTAGAGAGCAGTCTAACCTAACCCTAACCAGGGTTCAGTTAGTAGTTTTATAGGAAGGCTTTGTGGCTGTTTGGAGACAAAGTATGTGAATTCTTTGTTAGGTGTGATTAAGTTATACAGCTCTCTTTTGTCGTATGCATGAGAGATTTGTGGACTTCTACCTGCTGCACGCGAAATGTCAGGGCTGGATTTTAGTCCCAGACCACGCCTCCGCCCTGGTGATCGGGGCCAACAGCTTCTGAACTCTGTGTCTGCTGACTCTGCATTCCAGGCTCTCTGAGCTCAGCTGAACAGACCGTTTGCTAGTTGGCACCATGACGCACGAATCTTTATTCCAGCCCACATTCCTGGAGCCCTTCAGGTTCTGTTGTCTCGAACACACCCATCTGGTTCCTGTTTATGTGATAAAAGAAGCTGATCTTATCCTGTCTCAGGAAAAAAGGAATTCCTTTTCAGCTCAACAGATAGTTAAGCTTATTCTTTCGCAGTCCCACATGGCACATATACAGAGAGTGTGTAGACTTTTTGATTTACATTGACAACATGTCCCATTATTTTGTGTGATTAACTTTAAACTGTGATGAGAACAAATTAATGGCTCATTGTATTGTTGAAACAGACTCTGCTGGAAAGATGTATTATTTGGTATTACTCAAGTTATTATATTTAGGATATATTTAGGTATTCACTAAATTTGGTAAATCAGAACTTTTATTTATTGAAAATATAAATAAAATATTTATTGATTAAAATAAAAAAAGGCTGCTAAAACTGTTGAGTTGTGTTGCTTGATTAATATTTTTAAGCAACTCCCCCATGTTCTCTTTAAAACTGCCTATTTGTTCTCTAATGTTGTTTCTTTGTAAGGTTTAGTAATTCTGTAGCAACAGTTGATATTGTAGTCATATTAATGCATTAGCTTCAGCTTGTGCTGCTATAGGCTAATGCTGCTATAGGCTAATGCTGCTATAGGCTAATGGGGTACGAATGCATGATCCATTGGCAGGTTTCTCTCTTCCTCATTTTGTAGGTTATTATTTGATGTCATTAACAGCTTTTTCTGTGTAGCTTTGCTCTCCCCCCCTCTCTGTATCATCTGCAGGTATCGCTGCCTTCATAGCTGTATGCTGACCTCTGACCTCTGACCCACTCAACTCCTACACCCGGGCTGTGTCCTAACCCCCCCTATACCCTACATAGTGCCCTCAATAGTGTGGACGCCATTTTGAAATAGTGTCCGAATTGTTAGTGAGCATCACTGGACCCGATGTAGTGCACTCAATGTATCCCACAATGCACTGCGAAAAGTAGTGGACAAGCGATGCACCCGAACTCGGTAATGTCTCCCATCAGCCTTTACGGTATCACGTGATAATCTGTCAATGGCGGGATGACGTACAAATGTATGTATTATTATTATTATTATGTATTATTATTATGTTATTATTATTATATGCTATTTGTTTCACATATCTTACTAGAGCGTAAAATTCTTTCACTTTAGCCGAACATTGCTGCCTCCATTTTAAATGCCTCCCCTCCCCCTTTCCTTGTCACTGTTGCTTGGGGGGGGTCAGGGTCTGAGTTTCTGCCGACACAATTTTGGTTGTAACAGATGCTAAATAAATACAGCTGAATTGGATTGAGTATACTGCAGTAAAAAGATTTTTTAAAAAAACAAGAAAAGAAATATAATTTCCATTTTTATTTACATAATTCTAGGTGCTACAATAAAATATTTTGTCATCATTTTAGTGTTCATACACTATTTAAACCAAGGCTTTGATATCCATTATTACAATACATCCTTCAATGCTTTTGAGGATAACAAAAGAAGAAAATAAGTGGAAACATCTCCTGATATTAAATGTTTGCACCTTATAATGTTAGTTCACCATGCAAAATCAAAGAAAATGATAACAGATGTGTTACAAAGCAGAACATTTGTGGTACATTAAGGTCAGCGCACATGATTGGTGGCCATGCTGAGATATCCTTAAAGGAATAACAATGGCTTTTAGCAGTCCTCTACACAATTATTAGTATACATTAGATATGTTCGATGATTTGTGGTGAAGCTGAAAAAAATTGAAATAATGTGACTAAAATCCCGACACTGAAAGTTACATGTTAAGACTGTGATATACTTGATTTTGGGCTGTAAAGTTTGATAGAACACTATTCGTAGCATTATGAGCAGAATAAAATTGTAAATCATGCATCACAGTGTAACAATCATACTTTCTACAATACTCAACATTCAAGTGTTTTGCTTTTTTGCAGGCACTTATAGAGCACGTTTTAGGCATTTAAGTGAATTCAAGATATGAGCAGAAGCAGGAAATATCTGATCAAAGTGAAGGTGAATATACAAATTGCACAGGTTTCTGGACATCTTACAAATATTTTAAAACGATACAACTGAAACATTAGACTTTAATTAGATTGTAGAATTTTCCTTCAGAAGAAAATTTTAATTGTGAAGTAAAAAGATATAGCACTAAATCATATTTTCCATAGCTCTACCTTTGAATGCACCCAGAACCACATGGACTTGGACGTGGACACGTTGTCTTGGAGTTGGAGAAATGCTGGAGCCAGAACGGTGACATGATGGTGATGTCCACTGTGACTGACATTAATCTTCTACTAGTAGGTGTTTGCTCTTTGAAGTGTAGCATGTTGGACTGCATCGGTTCAGGGAACAATGTTGGGAACTGACAGGACTAGAATACACGTGGCAGTAAACTCCAGAAGGAAGAACCTTAAAGCCTAGTTTTCTAAAAGTAAAAGTCTGAGTGCTCATTCATTCATTCTGACAACCTAATTCTGCTCTGCAGATTGGCCTTTATCTTTAGCAACTAACTTCTATATTCAGTATTTTGACAAATATACTCTTGCATACATTTTTGTGGATGTTTTTGTTGTCACGTTAATACAATCTCATTTGCAAACTGATGCATTTTTTAAAAAACTGAGTAAGATTTTAAAAAGTCAAACTAAATTGGAAAATACAAAAAAATATCCTGCAACATATATAGGAAATAATTGAAAGCTCTTGTATAATGCCTATTACAAAATGATGCTTAGTTTCCAGATTTATGAGAGGATTTGAATATATATCTCACGCATACACGTATATACAATAAAGGCAAATATTCTGTATAAAATGATAGTCCTGAAACAACCATGTGCAGAGCAGAATAAAGGTAGTTCTTAATCCACGGACTAGTAGGCATCTGGTGAACACTCTGTCTTTCTAAAATATTCAATTTTTTCACACTTCAGTATCGACGGCCATAACCTGGTGAAGTGTAAGATGTGGAAGAGAACGTGGTTGTGAAAGGAGATCCTGTGGCATCAAAGCTTCCTCTTCTGGACCCTGATCTAGAACCACTTCTTGATCCAGATCTTGAACCACTAGCAGAACCTGTTCCACTGATGCTGTAGGGACTGTAGAGGCCTTTGCTCGACTGGGATGATGCTTCAAGTAGTCGCAGACCAGTGCCTTCCTCTACCATGCTTCTTTCCATAGCATCCTTATATGAGATCTTCATCTTAGTTTTGGGACATGTGAGGTATTTTGAGTAAGCACCAACATCTCGTAGTTTCTGAGCAGTGCGCGCATCTATGGTCCCCCTCTTTACAGCATCATCTATGGAGACCCTGCTAGGAGCATCTGGTTCAATTAATCCTCCAGTCAGATACTGGACCTCAAGGAATCTCTGGCCAGCTTCATAGTAGAGCCATCCTTTCTTTAGTGCTTGGGCTGCTGACATTTTGATTTTGGTTCTGGGATCCTCAAATCCATTGTATGCCTTCTGGGCTAGACTGATGCGGTCCACCATGATTTTATCCACAAGGCCTTTGTTCATTGCATCAGTGAGGGTGAATTTCTCTCCAGTATTTGGGTCAATAATACCTCCTGTGCAGGCTTGAGCTTCAAGCAGTCTTTGACCTGTTATATTATCCACAAGATTTCTGTGTATGGCTTCTGTGATGGACACCTTCTCAAGAGTTTCTGTGTCTAAAATTCCAGCCACAGGGCCAGTTTCTTCGGTCGGATCGATCCACGTGGCTGCTGGTGCTTGTATAGTCGGTATTGGGCTCATTGCATAAGACGAGGAGGAGCCAAAGGAAGATGAACGTGATCTAGAACCGGTCATGTTTCCAGCCAACATGTCTGCAAACTCAGTGATGGACAGTGTTCCGGCACGGTACTGATCCATTGCTGACTTATCAATCAGACCCTTTGAGATCGCATCATCAATATCATACTGTCTACCAGACCTTCGGTCAATGATTACAGATTTCACAACACCGTCAGATGAGGTTCTGGTAATTTCTTCCCATTCACACTCCTGGTCTGCAAGCTCAAGGTATGTCTGCTGGTCAATGAGTCCCTTCTGGTATGCCTCATACACAGACATCTCTTTACCCGTTTCTGGATCGACAATGACAACCCTGCGTTTGCGCACCGAAGATTTTGAGGATGTCTTCTTCTCACGCTTCTTTTCTTTGAGCAGCAGAAGAGCCAGACCGGTTTCTGGGTCCGTTATACATCTCTCCATTAGCTGTAAGTAGGTGAGATTTTCCTCGGTGTTAGGATCAAAGAAGCCTTTTGTGTCATCAGATGGGTCAGTGAGGATTTCATTCATTTCCTCGTCAAAGAGGCCACGTTCATATGCTGTTTCAACGGGCAAACGATGGCTTTCCTCTGGATCAATAATTCCACCAGTAGCAATTTGAGCCTCAAGCAGACGAATACCATGGTCTTTCAGAATGAGTCCTTTTTTCATAGCCTGGAATAATGAGATGACTTTGCTAGAATAAGGATCCCTATAACCTGTGACTGCTCGTTCGGCAGAGTGGAGCTTATCTTTAAACTCAGGACCAACAACACCCATCTTAACAGCCTCAGAAACATTTAACTTCAGGTTTTTAATGGGATCAATGACATACCCTGTTGCAGCTTGAGCCTCAAGGAGCTCAAAAGCTGTCCCTGGCCTAATCATGTTCTTTTTCATTGCTTGGTAAATAGAGAGACGTTCTTTGCTAGATTCCACATAGACACCAGAAATACAGCTGGTGCCTTCAAGGTATTTCTTCAGGTTTCTACTGACCTCCTCCACTGAAATTGTACCATCACTAAGCTCATTATATGTCTTCTGGTTGATAATTTGTGAACGAAGCAGTTCATCGACTGTGATTTGCTTTCTCAGACCTCGGAAGAGAAGTCTTCTGTCTGCAAGTGAAAGTAGCTGCAAACAAGTGTCTTTATCAACTCTGCATCTTTTCAGTAGCTGGGCATATGATTGTTTTTCATCTGATGTTGGATCTATATAACCTCTGAAATCTCCTGTAGCATCAGACAGTTTATCAAGAGTTTCACTATTAATGTATCCACGCTGCATGGCAACATCTATGGGAAGGTGGAAGTTGTACTCTGGATCCATTATCCCTCCAGTGGCAATTTGAGCCTCTAAAAGTCTCAAAGCATAATCCTCAGGTACAAGTTCTTTTTTCATGGCCTGAAATAGTGATATCACTCTCCCACTGTATGGATCCTTATAACCTGTTACTGCTCTTTCAGCAGATAGCAGTTTGTCATGAAGTTCAGGACCCACAATGCCCTTGCGTACAGACTCATCAACTGTCAAAAGTTCATCTTTTACTGGATCAATCATGAAACCAGTTGCTGCTTGGGCCTCAAGGAGATTCAAAGCCACTTCAGGCTTGATCTGCCCATTCTTCATAGCCTGGTAAATGCTAACCCTTGGTGGACTGTCTGACACAATTCCAGCAATGCACCCAGTACCAAACAGGTATTGTTTAACTGATGGCCTTTCCATTACTTCACGAATAGTCAGCTTTCCTTCCTTCAAGAGGTTGTATATGTGTAAGTCAATAATTCGAGCGCTATATAGCTCCTCAATGCCAACCTTTCTTCTAATTATATCACATGACATGTTCTGCTGTGATTTCAGAATCTCTCTTTGCCCAATTATTTCAATGATGATGATCACCATTCTTTCCTTTGTAATGTGTCCTAAGCGATACTGTTCTAAAAGACGACTACTCTCTGCTTCTGGAAGCATATTTGAGTTTAAGACTTCCCAAATTGTCACAGGTTTTCCTGTTGTCTGTGGGATGTCAATTTGGCTCTGTGCAAGATCTGTTTGTGCTTCTTCCTCTGTGTACTGATAAGACTTCTCAGCAGGACCTGAACATTCAGCTACTGGTAGCGCGAGAAAGCATAAACCAGTGGGTGGATCTCTTACACATTTCTCCACCAACTGCTGGTATGTAACCCTTTCATTTGTGTTGGGATTGATGAAGCTTTTAATGTCATCTGTGGGATCACAGAAGGCCTGGGACAATTGTTTACTGAAAATTCCACGTTGAATGGCCACATCATTGGGAACACGATGGCTGCTTATTGGATCAATGATCCCTCCTGTACTAAACTGAGCTTCCAGGAGAGGAGTAGCGTGCTTGCTGAGAACAAGATCCTTGTCCATAGCTTGGAACAGAGAAATCTTATTGCCTGTATATGGGTCCTTATAGCCTGTGACTGCTTTTTCAGCTGAGAGAAGTTTTTCATGAAGTTCTGGACCTACAACCCCATTCTTCACAGCATCATCCACCGAGTATTTCAGATTTTTGACTGGATCAACAATGGATCCTGTTCCAGCTTGAACTTGGAGCAGAGCAAGTCCAGTGTTTTGTTGCAAAATTTGGTCTTTCATTGCTTGATAAATGCTTATTTTCTCATTTGAATCGGTCATAATGATGCCATCAACGCGGTCGGTGCCTTGCAAGTACCTCCGTACCTTATCAGCTTCACTGACGTCTTGCGGTGTCTTTTCACCTTTTTGCAGTTTGTCAAATGTGGCCGCATCAATGATCTTGGAGTCCAACAAAGATTTAGCTGGAACCAGTGCTCTGAGGCCTTCAAAACAAATGTCTTCCTTTGGTTTGTCTCTTTTTTCATCAACCATTGTGATTACAATCTTTATCAACTTTTCAATTGTCACATGGCCCAATCTGTACTGGCGAATCATTTCTATTCTTTGTTCTTCAGTAACATATTCAGAGTTTATTATCTCCCAAATGGTCACTTTTTGCCCTTTGAAAGGACCATATTCAAGCTCCATGGTGGCCTGGTTTAAAGCTTCTTTTGTCTCTGCCTCTGTAATGTGTTTTTCTTCTTTTGGTTTTGTTTCCTTCTTTGACAAAGAAAGTAAAGGCAGTCCAGTGTCTTTATCTGTCATACATTTCTTCAAGAGCTGAGCATAAGTTAAATCCAATTGTGAGTTAGGATCATGAAACACTTGTGTTTCAGGGGTATTTTTGGCTAGTGTCTTACCAATTTCCTCATCAAAGTATCCACGCTTGCAGGCTATTTCATGTGGGATACGATAACTTTTAATTGGGTCAATAATTCCACCAGTTGCTAGCTGTGCTTCAAGAAGACGAATGCCACGGTCTCTTTTTATAAGTCCTTTGTTCATGGCTTCAAAGGTTGATACAATTTTTCCTGTAAATGGATCATTGTAACCACTAACAGCTCTTTCTGCTGACAAAAGTTGTTCATGCAGTTCGGGTCCCACGAGGCCAGATGTAACAGCATTTTTGACAGGAACTCTTTCATTTTTGATGGGGTCAATAATAAAGCCAGTTGCTGCTTGAGCTTCTAGAAGGTTTATTGCTGTTTCTGGTGACAGTATTTCTTTCTTCATAGCTTGATATAGAGACATTTTTTCCTTGGTTGACTGATCGTAAACTCCAGCAATGCTTGGTGTTCCTTGGAGTGCCTTCTTAACAGTGTCCATCTCTGAGATCTCCTTAACTGTTATTTTGCTATTACTCAACTTGTTAAACAGGTCTTTGTTTATGACTTTAGACTCTAATAGCTCACTGGCAGTGACTGGGGCCTTCAATCCAATAAATACATTTTCCTTATTTTTCTCCTTGTCCTCCACGACTGTGATAACGATTTTAATAATCTTCTCAACTGTGATTTTGCCCGTCTTGTATTGGCGAATCAGTTCTCTTCTTTGGTCCTCAGTGAAATACTCTGAATTTATGACTTCCCAAATGGTGACACATTTGCCTTTGAACCTTCCAAAAGGGACATTGAGGGTTGATTTACTCAACACTTCTTTGGTCTCCTGATCTGTGTATATGTTCTCAGGCTCAGCAGCTTGCTCACATACTGGTAACAACAGCAAACCTGTTTCTGAATCCTTGGTACATTTCTCCAGTAAATTTTTGTAAACGAGCAGCTCTTGAGTACTGGGGTCAGTAAATAGTTTATAGTCATCACTGGGCTCACAGAGTTTCTTGTTCATGTCCGGATCAAACTGGCCTTGCTGGTACGCAATCTGAATTGGTGTTCTATGACTATTGATTGGATCAATGATGCCACCTGTTGCAAGTTGTACATCTAGGAATTTGGTGGCCTGGTCCTTTTCTACGAGCCCCTTCTTCATGGCCTCAAAGACAGATATTTTGGTTCCAGTATATGGATCTTTAAAACCAGTTGCCGCTTGTTCTGCAGCTAGCATTCTGCTATGGAGCTCAGGCCCAATTAACCCAGCTTTAACAGCTTCATCTACAGACAGGAGTTTATTTCCCACAGGGTCTACAATGTATCCAGAAGCTGCTTGAGCTTCCAGCAGCACTGTGGCAGTGCTGGGGCTGATCTTTTTCTCTTTCATAGCCTGGTAAATGCTTGTTATGTCTTTGGATGGAGTCAAAACACCTGCCACACAGTTCTGACCTTTGAGACAGGTTTTAATTTTATCAGTCTTTTTGAGGTCTTCCACAGACAATTTGCCCTTTTTCAATTTGTCAAATTCTTTTTTGGTCAGAACTCCAATGTCATGAAGTCTTGCAGCAGGAACCTTCTCTCTGATTCCATCAAATGCCAGAGAATCTTCGGCCATTTTTGCTGCATCAACCTCAACAGAGCCATTGAAACCTTTCTTTGTTGTTTTCACTGCTTTCACAGAAACCACTTGCTCATCAGATATCTCATCAGTTTGGACTTGAATTTCTTTCTTTTTAGCTGCAGCCTGTTTGGAGGCATCGTCGATACTTTTGAGTTTCTCAATGAGCTTTCTGTTTTCCTCTCCATGGAGTTTCTCTTGTTTAGTCATTTTCTTCTCAAGCGCTTGTATTTCCTTCTGCCTGTTGGTCATCTCTGCTTCAGCTTCCTTTTGTTTCTTTACAGCTTCATCCAAAACAGCCTGAAGTTTGCTCTTCTCCTCTTCCATCATTTTCAGCTGACATTTCTGTTCATCTTGAAGAGCTTTTGCTTTGTTCTGTTCTTCCTGAAGCTGCCTCTGAAGCTTCTTTTTCTCATCTTCAACAGCTTTCTCTCTTTTAAGCAGCAGCTCCTTCTCGTTGAGGAATGACTGCTGTAGGATTGTCTTCTGTTGTTTAATTTCCTCTTGTTGGCCTTTTGCCACCTGAGAAAAGGATAAAACGCATCTATTATTATTATATAATTATTATCATTGCATTCAACATATGAAATCTGTGATTTTAGACAAAACTATGTTGTATGTTTTTCCATCCAGAACAGAATTAAATGCAGTGAGAGTTAACTAAGTGAACTATAGGGGTTAACTAAGTGGACTGTGGGAGTTAACTAAGTGAACTATAGGGGTTAACTAAGTGGACTGTGGGAGTTAACTAAGTGAACTGTGGGAGTTAACTAAGTGAACTATAGGGGTTAACTAAGTGGACTGTGGGAGTTAACCAAGTGAACTATAGGGGTTAACTAAGTGAACTGTGGGAGTTAACTAAGTGAACTATAGGGGTTAACTAAGTGAACTGTGGGAGTTAACTAAGTGAACTATAGGGGTTAACTAAGTGGACTGTGGGAGTTAACTAAGTGAACTATAGGGGTTAACTAAGTGGACTGTGGGAGTTAACTAGTGAACTATAGGGGTTAACTAAGTGA
This sequence comes from Takifugu flavidus, assembly GCF_003711565.1. NCBI lineage: Eukaryota > Metazoa > Chordata > Actinopteri > Tetraodontiformes > Tetraodontidae > Takifugu > Takifugu flavidus. The sequence goes on from NC_079540.1 coordinate 6,990,264, forward strand.
ACTGTGGGAGTTAACTAAGTGAACTATAGGGGTTAACTAAGTGAACTGTGGGAGTTAACTAAGTTAGCTGCTATATGATGATAATATATCATTCAGCTCTTAACAGGGAAAATGTTTCACTTATTCACATGAAAGTGGCATCAATAATCTACTAAAACTGCATTTAACAGTAAACACAAACAATTGGTGGATGAAATCAAATAAAAATACCTCCTGAGACTTTTTCTGCAGCTCCTCTGCCTCCTTTTTCAGTTGTTCGCGCTCTTTTTCAAGGTCAGCGACGGCTTTCCTCAAGCTCTCAGCCTCTCTGCTGCTTTGCAACGTTTGTGTTTCTGATTTTTGCAGAACAATTTCCTTGTTCTGCTTTTCAATAGCCTGAAGTTTAACTTTCACTTCATCGGATTGTCTCTTGACTTTCTTGACCTCCTCTTCTGCTTTTGCATTGGAATCAGTGAGCTCCTTAACCTTCAATTTCAGTGCCTCTGTTTCCGCTGAAATCTCAAGTTGTCTCTTTTGTTCAGCCTCTAATGATTTCTGAAAAGCTTCTGTCTCTTGATCAAGGCGTTCCTGGATCTTTTGTTTGTCCTTTTGTAGTTTGTTGGCCATTTCCTGGGCTTGGTTCCTCTGTTTCTGGAGCTCCTCTGCTTCAGCTTTGAGTTTTGTGGCCTCTTGAGAGACTTGCATTTTCTCTTTGAGCATTTTCTCTGAAAGCGCCCGCTGTTCAGCCAAGTCACTTTCAGCCATCTGTCTCTGTCGGGCTAATTCTGTAGCTTCCACATTGAGTCTCGCAGCATCTTCAGCCAGGAGCTTCATTTTTGCTGCTTCTTCTGCAAGTAGTTGTTGCATTTTATCCTTATCCTTCTGTAAGAGGTGACGGTTTTCTTCCTCAATCTTCAGCTTCAGTTTGAGGAGCTCACTCATCTCAGTCTTGACTTTGGATAGTTCCTCTTCCACCTGTGCCTTTTGCTTGATGGCATCATTCACTTCACCCTTAACTCGCTGAAGTTCCTCATCTAAGACATCCATCTGCTTCTCAGTCTTCTCCAGCTGTAGTTTAACCACTGTCAGTTCCTTTTCAACCAGAGACTTCTGTTTAAGAGCTTCTTCAGCTTGTTGCTTTTGCTTCGCCATCTCTTCATCAGCTTGCTTCTGCTGCTTTAGAGCTGTGGCCTGTGCCGCTGTTCTCTTGGAGACCTCCACTTCTGCTTCCTTTTTAAGCATCTCTGCCTCTTTCTGAGCTTTGGCCTGTTTTGCAGCTTCATTCTCTGCTGCTTTTCTCTGTTTTTCAGCTTCTTCTGCCTTTAGGCGGAGTGAAGCAGCTTCTCTCTCTGCAGCCTCTTTAGCTTTCTGAGCTTCTTGTGCACATTTCTTAGCATTTTCAAACTCTTCCTTCAGCTTTTCCTCTGCAAGAATGTCTTGTCTGTTCTTACTCAGAATGTCATTTAGCTTCTGCTCTGCAATTCCACATTTCCTGGCTGCCTCTTGGGCCTGAAGGGCCTGCTCCTCAGCTTCTTGTGTTGCTTTATCTTTGTCTTTATTTGCTTCCTCGGCTTTCTTTTTCAGACGTTCAACTTCTTCCTGAGCAGCTTTCCACTGCCTGGAAGCCTCTTTTTCTGCTCCAGTAATTATTTTTACCCTCTCCTCGGATTCTTTCCGTTTCTTCTCTTCTTCTGTCGCAAGCTTTTTCATTTTCTCAGCCTCTTCCTCAGCTTTGAGTTTGCTTCTCTGGGATTCCTCTGCAATATCCTTGAGTTTTTTTAACTCTACCTCTAGCTCCGACTTGCCCTTTGATGCTTTCTCCAAGTTGATCTTAATTATGTAAATTTCCTCTTCAACCAAATTCTTTTGTTTTAGTGTTTCTTCTAAAACATTTTTTTGTCTCTGGAGTTCAGCGTCAGATGAGCTCTTTACGGCCGTTAGCTTCTCCTCTATGTCTTGTTTGTACTGAGCAGCTTGATCCTCCAACAGTTTTCTCTGATAGGCTTCATCCTCAGCTTTTCTTTTCAGTTTTTCATTTTCTGCCTCTTTAGCTTTCAGAGCAATCTCAACCTCAGCTTTTAACCGGGCTGCTTCATTGATGGCAGCCAGCTTTTCTTTCAGCATTTTTTCGGCCTCAGCTCGCTGCCGAGCAGCCTCTTCTTCTGCAGCCTTCCTCTGCTTTGTTGCCTCTTCAGCAACTGCCCTCAGCCGTGCGGCATCTTCAGCTAGTTGCTTCATTCTCAGCGCCTCAGTTTCCAGGAGCTGCTTGCTCTTTTCTGCAGTTGACATCGTCTGCTTCTCAGCTTCAACTTTCATCTGCAGAAGAGCATCCATTTCACTCCTCACCTTCCCCAACTCACCTTCCAGCTCTTTCCTTTGGGTTTCGGCAGCCGTCACTTCATTTTTTAAGCGGTGGAGCTCATTATCTAACAGGCTCCTCTGTTGATCCGCATGTTCAAAGGCAGATTTCAGCCGGATGCATTCCTGTTCTGCAGACAGCTTCTGTTGAGCAATCTCTTCTGCAAACGTTCTCTGTCTTTCCAACTCTTTCTCTGCATTCTCTTTGAGCTTCAGGGCAGCGTCTTCAGCCCTAGCCCTGTTTTTGGCATCACGCTCTGCCTCTGCCTTTTGCCTTTCTGCTTCCTCCTGAGCTTGGCACTTATTCTGGGCTTCCTCTTCAGCTTGTAGCCTCAAGCGGAGAGCCTCATTGGCTTTGTGTCTCCATGTTTCCAGTTCTTTCTCTGCTTGCTCTCTGGCTCTGTTAGCTTCTTCTTGTTGTTTTCTGAGTTTCTCAGCTTCCTCCTGCAGCTGAAGGACAGTGCCCTGCTCTTTCTTCAGTGATTCCTCGAGCTTTGTTGTCTTATCAGTGTATAACATAGACTGAGTTTGCAGGTGTGTGACAGTAGACTTTTGGGCCACCTCCTCTACTAACTTGATCTGCCTTGATTTCTCCTCCTCAGCCTGTTTCATCCGCCTCTCTGCCTCTTCAGCTTGCATCTTGAACTTCTGCAGGTCTTCCATTGCTTTTTGTTTCTGCTTGGCAGCCGCTTTTTCAGCTTCAGATTTACACTTTAGCTCCTCTTCTGCATGCTTCTTTTTTTGAGTTTCTTCAGCCACCTGCTTGCGAAGTCTTTCTGCTTCATCTTGTGCGTTTTTTCTGAGCTTCTCGGCCTGGTCAGCCTTGTCTCTGAGTGCCTGCAACTCTGCATCAGCTGTGACTTTCTGTTTTATTGTCGTCTCTAACTGAAGTTTAATGATGTGGATCTCCTCCTCAATTTTAGTGCGACTGATCAGGGCCTCTTCCAGCTGCTTGTTCTTAGACTTGATCTCCTGCTCAGACAACCTCTTCAGATTAACTAGTTCCTGTTGTATTTTCTGTTTCTGCTTCTCAGCATCCACTGCAACATCTTGACGCTTGTTGGCCTCTTCTTTCATCTTCAGCTTGAGTTCCTCAGCCTGTTGTTCTGCTCTGGCTGCAGATTTAGCCTGAGCCTCAGCCAACTGCTTCTGTTGATCCAACTCAGCTTGGATCTCTGCCATCCTTCTCTTCTCCTCCTCCTTTAGCTTTTCAGAGGCTTTCTGTATACCAAGGAATGAATAGAGTGCCGTTTGAGATGTTTGTTGGCGTTCCCCCATAATAATTCACATTTGCATTTCTAATGGGCATAGCTTCGATCTCAATGACATGGCGTTATAGAACAATTCACGATTCAGCCAAAAGAACCTCGATTACTATCAAGCATAGAGCAATAGCAACATGAGCATGGGTTGCTACCAAATGACACCTAATACAATTTATTAGGCTGAATTTAAATGTGAAGCATAACTGATACAAATGAGAAACATAACCCCTGACTTGGCCAAGACACAGAAACTTAAAAATGAACACCCAAAACCGGAGAGAACGCTCATGTTATCTAATTAATAATCTATCCTTAATTGCCTTTTTAAAAGAGAATGCACCGTGTTTTGGTCTGCTAAACGTAAATCTCTAACCCTATGGTGAATTGTTCTTCCATTCCCTCAACAACAAAGACGGAAATCATTGGGACATTCTTGAATTCTGACCAATCACAGCTAGTAATCTGGTTATTTTTTTAATAATTTAACCACCCAAATTTACAGATGTACCCTAACCCTTCTGACATTCTGACAGCATTATGAACTGGTGTAACAACTAATTCAACCAATGCTAACTAGTTCATGTCATTGTTTTTATATTACAACAATGGACATAGCTTGTCAAATTGTCCTTCATCCCGTATGTAATTTATAGTAGCAAAGCTTGTGCATGCAGAATGAGACAAAATGTGACCTTTCTTAAATACCTGTATTTATATCTTTTTACAAGGAGGAGTCTGCATCAGCCTTTAATATCAAATAGATTACGTACTAAACTCATCAGTATGGCAAGTAAACATGACAATAAGCAAATCAATATAATAATCAGCAGGTCAACATCAAGACATGACAGGTCTGTTGCACTGCTCTACCCTCGTGGAACAGGGTCGACCACACCTGCTCACTAAAGTTTCTGAGCCCTCCTGGGTCACAGCTGCTCCCCGAACCCTCCCCGAACCCTCCCCGAACCTCCCCGAACCTCCCCGAACCCTCCCCGAACTTCCCCGAACCCTCCCCGACCCTCCCCCGAACCTTCCCCGAACCCTCCCCGACCCTCCCCCGAACCCCCCCGAACCCTCCCCCGAACCCTCCCCGAACCCCCCCGAACCCTCCCCGAACCCTCCCCGAACCCTCCCCGAACCCTCCCCCTCCCCGAACCCTCCCCGAACCCCCCCGAACCCTCCCCGAACCTTCCCCGAACCCTCCCCCGAACCCTCCCCGAACCTTCCCCGAACCCTCCCCGAACCCTCCCCGAACCCTCCCCGAATCTTCCCCGAACCCTCCCCGAACCCTCCCCGAACCCTCCCCGAACCTTCCCCGAACCCTCCCCGAACCCTCCCCCTCCCCGAACCCTTCCCCGAACCTTCCCCGAACCCTCCCCGAACCCTCCCCGAACCCTCCCCGACCCTCCCCGAACCTTCCCCGAACCCTTCCCCGAACCCTCCCCGAACCCTCCCCGAACCCTCCCCACCAACGTCTCTAGGGACGCTACTGGGCCCGGGTCTTATGGAGCCATCTGAGCTCTGAAGCATGTGGTCATTTTCATCGGGCCAGATGAGTTAAAGGAGAATATGTAAAGTAGGTTTCCATCAAACTGATATTTAGATCAAAAGAGGAATGAACTTTGTGGGAGTGATCATGTGAAGCATTGAAGGACTGGGATGAAAGAGATAGTTTCGTTATCAGGCTCTTCCTGATCCTGCTGTTACAGATAGTGTGTCCGTACCTCCTCATCGTCCAGGCGGTGCCGAGTCTCTGTGATAAACTTAATGTACTGGTTGGTCAGAGTCGTCAGTTCGCTGTAATGGGTCCTCAGGTTGACATACTGGGAAGGAAAAATGACACAAGTCAGCTCCAACTCAACTTTCCTCCTTATGTCCTCATTATATGAATGAAGTTGCTCGGTTTAAACTCCGATTACCAGTCTGCGTCGTTTGTCTGACATCAGAGTGACAGCAGAGTTAAACATTGACAAAAAGCAGAAAACTACCTCTTGGATTATATTATCAGATGCACCCTCGATCTTTGGTTTCTTTAAAGGCGATGCCGTGGGGTCCTCCAGAGCCTTGTACATCAGAAGTTGGAGCTCATAATCCTAAAAGAACAAAGAGAAAACTCAGTAATTCTTTGGAATATCGAACTGAAATTTGAAATTGTTCTAAATCCGTCACTTATCTGCATGGACGTACTTTGACTGAATCGATGTAAGCTTTGGCATTTTGCTGACAATTTTCTATATTGTCCTTGTTTCTCTTGATCTCTTCCAGGAGTTTCTGAACACAAGAACACAAAAGCCCCATTAATGAAATCCCCATCTTCATGATATCTTCTGCAGGAGCTTTTTCAGCTCAGCTCTTTAAATACCTTCTCCTCCACCAGCTGATCATGGAGGGCCTTGCCATCCCCGACAGGCAGGGCTTGGATACGCTCCTGTCTCTCCCTCGCCTCTCGTAGCCAGCAGATGAGCCAGTCGTAGCTCCCACGGTAGTTGTTCATGTGTCGCCCCAGCAGGTTGAGCTCCCGCTGCCTCAGGTCCAGCTGAGCAAACACGGCCTGCCAGCGCTCCAGCAGGACGTCCACCTGGAGGCGATGCTGCTCCAGCTGAGCATCGTGCTCACCGTGGAGCCTCGTCATTCTGTCATTGATGGCCGTCGCCTGCTTCAGATCCGCCTGCAGCCGGTCAAAGACGGCCTGGTCCGCCTCTGCCTCAGCAAACATCGCCTGTCACCCCAAAGAGAGGCATCACAGGAACAGGAACAGGAACAGGAACAGGAACAGGAACAGGAACAGGAAACAGGAAGCAGGAAGCAGCTTCTGATATGAACCGTTTTCCCCCAAAAATGCAAATACCTTGAGCATCTTCCGATGGTTCTCTAATTCTTTCTCATCGGCTGGCACTTTGTTCACGTCGCGAAGTCGATTCTCGTAATTCTTCAGTGTGTCCTTCGCCTCGTTCGTGTTTCTGATCACGACATCCATGGACTTCAACCTGAAAGCAGAAGAAGAATCTCTGCAACGACCACAGCAGCGAGTGGAAATGCGTCGGGGGAAGCTAGCGAGCCTCACTTCTCCAGGTAGATCGATGACAGGCCGTGGACGTGGTCCATCTTCTTCAGCGTCACGTCCAGTTCAGAGCGCAGTACTGGAGAAGAACTGGCCTGCTGAGGAGATGCCAGGATCTCCTCCACCTTTTCAGTGAGACAGTTCAGCTCTTTTTTCAGGCCATCCAGCTCAACCTGGACTTTCTGTCAAAGTGAAGCGATGATTTTGTCACCTGAAAGGCTGAAACAGCTGGAACAGCTGGAACGTTTGTGACGTTACCTTCTGCTCTGCAGTCTTCCCAGCACAGGCCTTCAGGGGCTCCTCGCCCACAGGCTGTCGGAAACGCAGAACAGTTCGATTCTCACAGCCCTCCAGTCTTAAACGAAGGTCCCTGGTTTGAGTGAGAAAACTCTTGCACCTCAGTTCATCCTGCTCTCCTGAGTGGATTAAAAAGGTACATTTCATTATTCCAAAAACTTGGGCATAACAAGCTAGTTGTTAGTGAAAGCGGACACAGACGAGATTACAAGGCCAGAACAGTTGGAACAGAGCTACAGTATTAGTCAGAAACCCTGAAACCAAGTGGCTATTATGGTCTGTCAGTAGTGCCGCACTTCATGCTTGATTGGCTGTGTTGAGTATTAAACGTATTGATTCGAGGATTTGTGATTATTCAATCACGTGGATTATTTCCATGCTTGGAAAAAAAAGATGCAATCGTTGAAACCGCAGGATGACCAAGCACAGCAAGTTCACGTATGGCAGCACAACAGTGGCCGGTGGAGATCAGAGGTTCTCAGGGACCGAGGCACCTTACCTGCCCTGGGTGGCCCCGAGCCTGCAACGTGAACCCAACAGTAAACACAAATGACTGGAGGAACATGCAACACTCGGACTTAATGGGGAGAATTCCAAATTAAAACGGAATGTGTCGTCAAAACAAGCTCAAGCACATGTGTGACAGGAGCTGTGCAGTAGCGCACACCTTGTTCAGCAGAGCCAACCATTGTGTTGTAATGTTGGCTGGCTCTGTTGTAGCTCGACTCCACTTGCATGCGGTCCTCAGCCCCGAACATCTGAGAGTCCTGGCTGTCTCGTAGGAAGTCTTGATAGTGCTGCTCAAGGTTCCTCAGGGCCAGCTGGTACTCTTCTACCCGCAGAGTTTTAAACTGTAAGGGTGTTAAAAAAAAGCAATAAAACATAAACTAAAATATGGAACTGTGTGACTTACATCAATCATTTAAACCTACTAAAAGTGATTAAAACTATACAAACACTGTGAACTGTGTCGATAAGGATGTATGTAGCGTGTGTTCATGCTATTTATAAGTTGTGTAGCACTAAATCTGTACTAAACCAACCGTGTTGTCTTTTCTCTGTGTTCTCGTACTGGTAACGGGCGCCCACTAGTGGTGCATAGATGAATCTCTTATTTACATATAAATAGAATAAAAACATCTATGAAAGTAGAATATTTTAAAAGATAAAAATTTCGTTGTTTTAAGTAAAAAAAAAATCAGCTGTGATTTTTGTTTTCTACTTGAATATTTTTGTCTTTGCTTGAAAAAAATCAAAAATCAAATTATAAATTGTATTTGCAAAACAGGTTAACGGAACAACAGCAGTTTCTCACATCGAGCCAGTTTCAAGTTTCACTTTTAGGAGCAATATATTTTCATTGATTAATGATTTAGGTCCACTTTTTCATTCCCCTGCATCCAGCAACAGGAAGTGGATGAGAATAATCCTAAATGTAGTTAATTTGAATAAAATCCCCTTGTGACTTAACTGTGCACCACTGTAGCTGAAGACGGGTTTATTGTTGTTTATGGTGTATTGTTGTTTATTGAAAGGTGCATTTTAACAGTTGTCATTTTTAGAGGCTACTTGTTAACCTTAACCCTTGTTAACCCTAACCCTTGTTAACCCTAATCCTCGTTAACCCTAACGGTTAGGGCCTGACCTTAACCCTTGTTAACCCTAACCCTTGTTAACCCTAACCCTTGTGAACTAACCCAGACTAACCCTTTTTTACAGTACGCTTTCATTCAATTATGTCAGAGTTTAGAAAAATAAAAAAGGTTTCTTCTAATCAGGAACCAAGTCTGACTGTTTATTGTTATCACCATGGTGATGTTCCAGGTCCTGATTGTCTGGATGTCTCTCATCAGATACTGCCAGGACAACAGGCTCTTCATGTCCACAAACATGCTGTGCCACATCATCTGCAGCTTCTGCAGGGTTCCATCCAGCCTGAGGATCATAAAGGCTCCATGAGCTCTTGTGAATTTGTGTTTCTGACGCTGCATCGGGGGATTCTCACCCGGCCACGCTGCTCATCGCCTCCTTGTTGGTGGGTGAAACCAGGAAGCAGATAGATGGGACGCTGGCCTCGCTGCCTTTATCGTTCAGCACCCTCCACTTGAAGGGCTGCGAGTTGTTGAGCAGGGCGCATTCGTCTCCTCGGTGCACAGTGATCTGGAGGCAGACGGGGGGGGGTTAAACTGCTCACTGTGGCAGCAGAACACGTCTGGCTTACCTCCACCTGCTTAAAGTCACACACAGCCTGGATGGGGAGCTTGCTCCTAATGGCTGTGGCAGGGTTCCGTGGTTTCAGCTGGATGATGGTCTGGGCCCTGTGGTTCAGGCCGTCCAGGTGAGCTCTCAACTCCTTCAGCTGCTCCTTCTCATCCTGCACAGCCAATGGAATCATCAGAATCTCCGTGGAGAAACACATTTAGCAGCAGACAGAAAGTCTCTTCAGTATTGGAGGTTACTGCTGCATCCTGCAGGAGATCTTCCAGCCGCGTGACTGTGATGGAGCGATCGCAGCTGTACTTCCTCTTCATCGCCTCCTGCATCTTCTTCATCTTCTCCTCCGCCTCTTTCACATCAGAAAAGAACTACGCAAAAGGAAGGAAGAGAATTTGCTGTTTGAAACTTTGACAAACGGAAGCTTTGTGATCGGCGGTCGGTTCGGTGACGGGAAGTCGACCCACCTGAAAGTAGGCCGTGTTCTGTTTCAGGTGGGTTTCGATACAGCAGCACAGCTGGAGGATCCAGCTCCACTGGGTCTGCAGAGCGGCGGTGAAGGCCTGGGGAGAGGGCGGTGTCATTATGTCTGGCTGGTTTCATTCGTTCAGGCCCTTTCATGATCTTGCCTCGATGGTTTTCCTGGCAGGGTGTCCGTCCCTCAGCAGCTGGTCTCCTGTGGCCTGGACACCGTTCATCTTCTTCTCTCTCAGCTCCAGCTCCCTCATCAGGCCCTGCGCCAGGCACCAGCATCACGCCACCGTCACCACACAGCACACAACGCTCAGCTCTGTCCTCACCGAGTAGTTGTCCTTCTTAGCCGCCATGTTGGTGTTGCGCTCACTCCAGTCATAGTTGACCTCCTCCTCCTCTTTGTCGTTCAGCCACATCAGCTCTTTGGTCGCCGCCATGACGAAGGCGTGAAGCTGCTCCAGGTGGTGCAGACGGGCCTTGGAGTCGTTCTGGGAGGGAGCAGGTGGCACCTTCACTGGCCTGATGCACCCAGGGGCATCTCCAGGCGCACGTGGGCGCGTGCGTCTACGTGCACATCACACACACACTCACACACTCACACACGCTCTCTCACACACTCTCCCCCCCACACACACACTCCCTCACCCCCCCCACACACACTCCCTCACACCCCCCCCCCACCACACACACACCCACTCACACCCCCCCCAGCACCTCTCTCACCCCCCCCACACACACACCCCACTCACACCCCCCCCCATCACCTCTCTCACCCCCCCCACACACACACACACACACTCCCTCACACCCCCCCCAGCACCTCTCTCACCCCCCCCACACACCCCCCCACACACACACCCACTCACACCCCCCCCAGCACCTCTCTCACCCCCCACCCCACACACACACACTCTCCCCCCCACACACACTCCCTCACCCCCCCAGCACCTCTCTCACACACACTCTCCCCCCCCACACACACACACTCCCTCACCCCCCCAGCACCTCTCTCACCCCCCACCCCACACACACACACACTCCCTCACACCCCCCCCCCCAGCACCTCTCTCACACACACTCTCCCCCCCTCACACCCCCCCCCCCCCCCCCCACACACACACACTCTCCCCCCCTCACACCCCCCCCCATCACCTCTCTCACCCCCCACCCCACACACACTCCCTCACACCCCCCCCAGCACCTCTCTCACACACACTCCCCCCCCCTCACCAGCAGCTTCCGGTACATCTGCTCCAGTCTTCCCAGATGTTCTCCGTATGCAGCTTTCCTGCCAGAGGAGATCTGACTCTGGATCAGGAGCAGCGAGAACATTAAAACTGTGTCAAAAATACTGACGTGCATCAATAAGACGCGATATAAATAAAGATTGATTTGATTTGAATAAATTCATGTTTAATGTCGCACCAAAATAGTGTTTCCAGCTCATTTCCATAGTGGAATAGTTCATCGCCTCGTTCACTGTTTGAAACCATAAAGTATAGAGAACTAGAGAGTATTTACGTCATCTGGCTTTGCCTTATTTTTCCAAATTAATTACCATTGTGAATTCATAAGTAAGGTTTCTACTAAAAAGTGGTTTATAAAATAATACAACTGATGTAAAAATGTGTCTATCAAATATAACAGATGCCATATAAATGAGGAAGAATAATGTAAATAAATGTAAAAGAGCCAGGAGTGTGGTCACCTCGTCGGCCCTCGCCCTCTCCATCTTGGTGTGGAACTCCTCCACGCACTGGTGCAGGCCGCGGTGGCCGCCCAGCTGGGACTCAACGGCCGGCAGGTCGGAGCCCCACGCTCCCTCGTCCACCCGCCGCTGGTTCTCCTCCAGCCAGCTCAGCAGGTCCTGAATGTAGCGTAAGGTGACCTCGTCCAGTTCGGGGCGCCCCCTTGGAGCGGCCTGCTGCAGGACCTGGGAGGTGAGCATGTGACTCAGGGGGATCTGTGTGGGCGTCACACCTGACTTGATGCGCAGGTTGTACTCGCTGCGAAGGTTGACCAGTCTCTCGTGCAGACGATACACCCTGGATGGAGATCACAACAGACACTTTCATCCATTTTATAGAATAGAACTTCAGATTATTAAAGACAACACTGGCAGTCCCATCCTGGGATGTGGAACATCTCCATGGGGAGAGTCTGATGAAGGCAGTATCTGGGGGTTAGGGAACAGGTCCCAACAACAGGACCCCCCATGTGTGCAGTCCCAGGGAAGGGTTCTGGAGGGTGCCTACAGGGGGCGTCATTGCTCATGTGGGCAATGCCAGCTGAGCCTGGATGGGGTGACAGGCAGGAACGGCCTGCCTGATCTGCCCCAGCACGGTTCACTTAGCAGACTTGTGCGCTACGCACTGCTCGTCCATATCAAGCACCATCCCAGAACCAAAGAATGTCTGAGGCTCTTGACATCAGGACATTTCGTTCTGCACATCTACTACATCCATCACCACAAGTTCTGGACAGTCGGGTAAAGACAGCAGCAGAGCTTTCAATGGATCACCGCCTGGTGGTGGCCTGGCACCTCCTAGACCAGATAATGAGGGTATGCTGGGTACAGCGGGCCTCTGGCCACATTCCAGGGGTGGGGGGCATGGGCCTTGTTGAGGGACTTGATGATGAAGAAGCAGTCCTGCAGGTCCCGGATGAGCTGGGCTGGGAGGAGAAGAGCGAGGCCACCTGAGCACTGGCAGGGGGTCATTTGTTCCCCTGACACCATGGTCCTCAGCTGGAAAAAACTTTGTGCACTCCGAAACGAGCCTTTGGTTTTTAAAATGAATTAATTGTAATTAGAAATTCTTCATTTCTAAGTCATTTCTAACTAAGGCCAACACAACTCCAGAGACTGTGAGTGTGATGCCAACATGCTCCTAAACCGGCTCTTCAGCCCAGTGGGGAGTTCTTTTGCACCTGCGATACATCTGCTCCGCCTGCAGGTGGCGCCCGTCCTTCAGTAGCTGAACATCGTTGAAGAGGAGGCGGATCCTCGCTTCGGCTTTGTCCAAGTCTGCTTCCATCTCCGTCGTGTGGCGAGCAGGTTTGCCTGAGCTCAGCATCCTCACGTCCTGCAGCACCAACACACACGTTGCAACGCTGCCCAACAATGTGGTTTAGCCCCCCCCCCCCCCCCAGGTGGCCTCACCGTCTGCAGCAGCGCCTCCACCTGGCTGAGCTGCTCCTCACACACCCCCGACTCCATCTGGACCTTACTGACGACCCTCTGGAGCCGCTCCATCCTGCAGAGGGACAGTGCTCTTGACCTCTTTAATCATTTTAACATTACGAGTAAAACGAAAGGAACTGAAAACACAACCAACCAAAAAACTGTTAAAAAGTAAAAAAAACCAACTCACTGAATCTTCTGATGGCTTAAATATTTCATATTGTAACCTTGATGCAAGAAGGCCATGGCAGCTCTGTTAAAGCGGGACGTTTCTTAACAGTGGGCTTCAGACTGTGAGGACGCCCCGCCCTGTGGCGCCGGGATCCAAAAAATAATTATTGCAGCTCTCATATGACCAAACTGCTGCTGCTGCTGCCATGGCGACGCTGCCGTTATCCTCTCTTGACCCTGATATTTACTTCCTGCTTCACTGAACTAAACTTTATTCCAGAGAGATTTTCATCACAAGGAACTTAGTCACCTTCCTGTACAGTTTACTTGGCGATTTCTTGTGGTTTTATCTTTTTAGACTGTCGCGGTTGCTCTGGCAACAGCACATGTGATGAACAACGCCTGTAGCCAGTTTACCTCTCAAACTCTGTCCTGAGGAGCCGCTCTCTGTCCAGGATGGCCACATGCAGGCGTCCCCATTCCTTCTCCACATCGATGGGGTGATAAGCAGGTGGAATTTTGAGGTGTCCTGCCTGAACTGCACCCTGGGAAACATCAAGCACATTAGGAATTAATTAGGAATTAATTAGGATTCTCTACTTTAATTCTCATTGGTTCTACTACAAAAGCTCATTTTTAACCACACTCGTCAAACTCAATTCCTGCAATAAAAAGTCTAAAATGTGGCCAGTAATGTTCTTACTTCCTGTCAGTGATGCCCTCATTGTTTCATCTGCTGCCATCTTAGAAAGGTTTCACATGTGGATGCTTGAGTTACTGGTTAACTCTCAGTTACTGGTTAACTCTCAGTTACTGCTTGACTCTCAGTTAATGCTTAACTCTCAGTCACAAACATCTTTGAACTATGTCCATGTGTAAAATCCATAAGGAGAAAGTGGTTTTGCTCTCAGCAAATACTCCAAACCTAATGAAGATTTACTGTCTGCGTAAAGAAACTCACCTCGAGTGATTTATAGATGTTCTTCGAGCGGTTCTTATCAGCTTCTTTTGCAGGAAGCTCAGTTTCCTTAAACTTTAGAAACTGATGCCAGAGGACCTGACAATGTAAGAAAAGGAAAAAAGGAAAACGGAAATTCCTTAAACGTGTTTAATTAGTCTGGTTTTTACAAGCTCAGATGTTTGCACCTCTATTTCCTCATAGCTGGTTGGGAACTTCCTCTCCTCAAACACAAGCACGTGGTGTCTGATCCACTGCAGGAGCATGGTGACCAGCTCATAATACTCATGCCAACGCAGCTCCAGCTCCTGTAGCACAAACACACAAACGTTAGCCGTCAATGCTATCTGGGGGATACGATCAGGTCATAGAGGATGAAGGAGACTCACATTGGCTTTGACACCATCTTGAACATCTGGAACTCTGGGCATGACATCATACAGCGAGGAGACATATGTAATGATGGACTTTTCATCTGGATGAGGCACATCCACATCTGTAAGGAGAGTAGGTAAAGCAAAGCATCGTATATCTGCTGGGGGTCTTAAATGTACACAGTTGACATCTTTAAAGGGCCACTGAGCAATATTCCCTCATTCTCTCACCCTCGGGGTCCAGGAGTCTGGTGACACCCAGTTCTCTCTCTGCCACGGTGAACGCCTGCTCTAGGTTCTCCTGGTTGCTCTGACGATACACTAGACCCATGTCAATCAAATTGGGCCTGTAGACACAACAAGATGGTATCGATTAAAACAATACTGACAGCTGAAAATGCACCTTTGAGAGATCTTTAATTGGATATATTCCTGACTCCTGTTGCTGGAGGAAGTGCCGCTTGGCTGAGACCTCACTAGCCTCAAAATTCCAGAATTCCTTTCATATTTTCCAGGATGCCTTTCAGGAATGTTCTAGTAACATGGAAGGTGAAGGCTCCACTTCCAAAGCTGAGAGCATCGTTCAGCTGCTCCCCTTCAGTCTGCCAGAGCTCCAGCGAGCCCTGCTTCATCATCTGTTCACAGCCCAGACGGTGGAGCTACATGCTCCTCTCGTGTGTCGTGGTGAGCCGACATGTTTGTGCAAGCTCGCCATCATAAATGGGCACGCCACCTTAAACATGAGCCTGCAGCATCAGCAGACGTTTGAATGCTTCTTTACGGATAAAGATGCTTATGCTAGTACAACAAAGGGACCAAAAAGGTGAGCAAATCAAGTGCTGCAGAATATGTTTGAACGTACTGATCTGAGAATCTTCCAACAGAAGAACAAAGGGATCAACATAGATGTGGCTGGAATACTTCAACAATATCATTAAAGTCCAACAGCTGCACCAGAAGGAGCAGCTCAAGTGCAGCATATAAAAGGTCGTACACAGGGAGCAGAATTCCTACTGGACTGAGGTCGAAAGATGAATGAATAAACAAAGACACAAAGAAACAAATAAAGAAATGAATAAATAAGTTTCTCTACCAAGAGTTTCTGGCCTGTGCTCTAACCTGAATCTCTGAAGGTGAGCGTCTCACCTGAGCTTGTGGATGATGGCGTTGAAGAGTCGCCCGTCCCTCCAGCTGTTGGTGAAGTTGTCGCATCGTAACCCCTGGTTACCCTCAACCATCCTCTGAGACCAAAGCAGCAGCTTCTCTTTGGCTGTCATGTCGTCTGACTGGCCGTTCACCTGAATATCTGAAATCTGAGGGGAAATATGGCAGAAATAATGCAAACAGCTTGATTACGAAGCCACAAAAAGCACATTTCTTAAAGCTTTTGTTGGTTATAATAAAATGACAAAGACTCTCTTCAGTCTCATCCAGATAAACTCCCCAGTGAGCCACGATAGTGTGCAGACATCTGATGTTTTCTCTTTATTTAACAGGTTTTACAGAAGAGGAAGGCTGGAAAGGGAAAATGAAAATGTTTTAGATATCATTTTATAGATTCGTAAAATTAATTTTCACTGGGGTTTATACTGTACGTCAAACATAACGGAGCTGCTGGGATCATTGTGTTCAGCTTTTATGTCCCCAAAAGTGGGACTCGAGGGACAGGTGAGGCTGCAACAATTCCAGGAAATGTTTATTGTCCTCACTGTTATTTTAACATTAGCTTGTCTTCCTGTGGAAAACTGCACCTACTCCAGACCCCAGTAAAGCATCAAAAAGAGCTTTATGCAAATTAAAACACCCTAAAAAAACAAAAAGGAGCTTAAATCCACAAATTCAATGGACATGATGCAGAAAGTGAGTGTTGAACTTCTGCTGCATTTCATTCTAACCCTCTAACCCTCTAACCCTAACCCTCTAACCCTCTAACCCCCTAACCTCTAACCTCTAACCCTCTAACCCTAACCCTAACCCTCTAACCCTCTAACCCTAACCCTCTAACTCTAACCCTCTAACCCTAACCCTAACTCTAACCCTAACCCTAACCCTAACCCTCTACCCTAACCTAACCTAACCCCTAACCCTAACTCTAACCCTCTAACTCTAACCCTAACCCTCTAACCCTCTAACTCTAACCCTCTAACCCTAACCCTAACTCTAACCCTAACCCTAACCCCTAACCCTCTAACCCTAACCTAACCTCTAACCCTCTAACCCTCTAACCCTAACCCTCTAACCCTCTAACCCTAACCTAACCTCTAACCCTCTAACCCTAACCCTAACCCTCTAACCCTCTAACCTAACCCCTAACCCTAACCCTAACCCTAACCCTCTACCCTAACCCTAACCCTAACCCTAACCCTCTAACCCTAACCTAACCTCTAACCCTCTAACCCTCTAACCCTAACCCTCTAACCCTCTAACCCCTAACCTAACCTCTAACCCTAACCCTAACCCTAACCCTCTAACCCTAACCTAACCTAACCTCTAACCCTCTAACCCTCTAACCCTCTAACCCTAACCTAACCTCTAACCCTAACCCTCTAACCCTCTAACCCTAACCCTCTAACCCTAACCCTAACCCTCTACCCTAACCCTAACCCTAACCCTCTAACCCTCTAACCCTAACCCTCTAACCCTAACCCTAACCCTGTTCTATCATCTGTTCTATTATCATCTGTTCTATGGTGATGAGTCACTGCACAACTCATCATTTCACATGCAAACTCCTCTTTTTCGTGCAGGAAAGGGTGGCGAGCGGAAAAAGACTCTCCTCCTTCTGCTATTTTCCCTCCAGAAGGGAAACTCCACTTCTATAGTTGACGTGGGGACAGAGTGAATCAGCAGCCGAACGGAAAAAGAGCCTCCGCCCATTTTTAAGAGCGCGAGGATGATTTGGTCTCATCACAAACGTTGCTGAACAGAATTCATTTACCTGGGAAACTAGTAGCTAGCTGCAACAGAGAAGTGCAGAAATTAATATAAAGATTGTAGTTTGGTGCACCAAATTATAGCTGGCTAGTTATTGTGTCCAAGATTTGGATCCCCAGAAACATGCTCCTCTGACTCCCAGAATGGTCACTGGGAAACGGTTCCCCCGGGTTTTACTGCAGTTTTAATGTTTCCTGCCAGCTTCATGCAGAGAGTAGCAGGAATGTTCAGATTAAGAATCCCCCGGTGGTCCACTATTACTGGACATAAGGAGGGGGGTGGGGGGGTTGCTTTTTGTTTGTATTTCACAACAGAAAATTAGATTAGAAAAATAGCCTGTCTGTCAGTCAGTCAGTCAGTCAGTCAAATCAAAGTCATTTTCAATTTAACAACAGTTTCATTCATATTCCTGTGAATAAACACCAGTAATCTTCCTCCCCTAACCCTCTAACCTCTAACCCTCTAACCCTCTAACCCTAACCCTCTAACCCTAACCATAACCCTCTAACCCTAACCCTCTAACCCTCTAACCCTAACCCTAACCCTAACCCTAACCCTCTAACCCCTAACCCTCTAACCCTCTAACCCTAACCCTCTAACCCTCTAACCCTAACCCTCTAACCCTAACCCTAACCCTAACCCTCTAACCCTCTAACCCTAACCTCTAACCCTAACCCTAACCCTAACCCAACCCTCTAACCCTCTAACCCTAACCCTCTAACCCTAACCCTAACCCTGTTCTATCATCTGTTCTATTATCATCTGTTCTATGGTGATGAGTCACTGCACAACTCATCATTTCACATGCAAACTCCTCTTTTTCGTGCAGGAAAGGGTGGCGAGCGGAAAAAGACTCTCCTCCTTCTGCTATTTTCCCTCCAGAAGGGAAACTCCACTTCTATAGTTGACGTGGGGACAGAGTGAATCAGCAGCCGAACGGAAAAAGAGCCTCCGCCCATTTTTAAGAGCGCGAGGATGATTTGGTCTCATCACAAACGTTGCTGAACAGAATTCATTTACCTGGGAAACTAGTAGCTAGCTGCAACAGAGAAGTGCAGAAATTAATATAAAGATTGTAGTTTGGTGCACCAAATTATAGCTGGCTAGTTATTGTGTCCAAGATTTGGATCCCCAGAAACATGCTCCTCTGACTCCCAGAATGGTCACTGGGAAACGGTTCCCCCGGGTTTTACTGCAGTTTTAATGTTTCCTGCCAGCTTCATGCAGAGAGTAGCAGGAATGTTCAGATTAAGAATCCCCCGGTGGTCCACTATTACTGGACATAAGGAGGGGGGTGGGGGGGTTGCTTTTTGTTTGTATTTCACAACAGAAAATTAGATTAGAAAAATAGCCTGTCTGTCAGTCAGTCAGTCAGTCAGTCAAATCAAAGTCATTTTCAATTTAACAACAGTTTCATTCATATTCCTGTGAATAAACACCAGTAATCTTCCTCCCCTAACCCTCTAACCCTCTAACCCTAACCGTCTAACCCCTAACCCTAACCCTAACTAACCCTAACCTAACCCTCCTCTAACCCTCTAACCCTAACCCTAACCCTCTAACCCTAACCCTAACCCTCTACCCTCTAACCCTAACCTCTAACCCTAACCCTCTAACCCTAACCTAACCTCCTCTAACCCTCTAACCCTAACCTAACCCTCCTCTAACCCTCTAACCCTAACCCTCTAACCCTAACCCTAACCCTAACTAACCCTAACCTAACCCTCCTCTAACCCTCTAACCCTAACCCTCTAACCCTAACCCTCTAACCCTAACCTAACCCTCCTCTAACCCTCTAACCCTAACCCTCTACCCTAACCCTAACCCTAACTAACCCTAACCTAACCCTCCTCTAACCCTAACCCCTCTAACCCTAACCCTCTAACCCTAACCCTCTAACCCTAACCCTCTAACCCTAACCTAACCCTCCTCTAACCCTCTAACCCTAACCTAACCCTCCTCTAACCCTCTAACCCTAACCCCTCTAACCCTCTACCCTAACCCTCTAACCCTAACCCTCTAACCCTACCCTAACTAACCCTAACCTAACCCTCCTCTAACCCTCTAACCCTAACCCTCTAACCCTAACCCTCTAACCCTAACCCTAACCCTCTAACCCTAACCCTCTACCCTAACCTAACCCCTAACCCTCCTCTAACCCTCTAACCCTAACCCTCTAACCCTAACCTAACCCTAACTAACCCTAACCCTCTAACCCTAACCCTCTAACCCTAACCTAACCCTCCTCTAACCCTAACCCTCTAACCCTAACCCTAACCCTAACTAACCCTAACCTAACCCTCCTCTAACCCTCTAACCCTAACCCCTCTAACCCTCTACCCTAACCCTCTAACCCTCTAACCCTAACCCTCTAACCCTAACCCTCTAACCCTAACCTAACCCTCCTCTAACCCTCTAACCCTAACCCTCTAACCCTAACCCTAACTAACCCTAACCTAACCCTCCTCTAACCCTAACCCTCTAACCCTAACCCTCTAACCCTCTAACCCTAACCCTCTAACCCTAACCTAACCCTCCTCTAACCCTCTAACCCTAACCTAACCCTCCTCTAACCCTCTAACCCTAACCCTAACCCTAACCCTAACCCTAACCCTAACCCTAACCTAACCCTCCTCTAACCCTCTAACCCTAACCCTCTAACCCTAACCCTCTAACCCTCTAACCCTAACCTCTAACCCTAACCCTCTAACCCACTAACCCTCCCCTAACCCTAACCCTCTAACCCTAACCCTAACCCAACCCTCCCCTAACCCCTAACCCTCCCCTAACCCTAACCTTCTAACCCTAACCCTCTAACCCTAACCCTCCCCTAACCTTCTAACCCTAACCCTCTAACCCCCTAACCCTAACCCACTAACCCTCCCCTAACCCTAACCCTAACCTTCTAACCCTAACCCTCCCCTAACCCTCTAACCCTAACCCTCCCCTAACCCTAACCCTAACCCTCTAACCCTAACCCTCCCCTAACCCCTAACCCTAACCCTGACCTGGAAATGAAGGATGATGGTCCATATCAAGCCCAGGGTCAGCTTGGGGTTTCCATCCGCGATGTCGTCATTCCTGATGTTGACCAATTTGACCTGAAAAGGTGTGAAACAAAAAAAGGGAGTCAAAAAGCAGATCAGCCAACAGACTGAACCTTCCCAGGTGTGACTGACCTGTCTGTGTTTGAGGAAGTCCAGGGCAATCTGGACATTCTGCAGCTTGTGGAAGCGCATTCGACCCTTTTCTCTGGGCTGGAAAAGACGAGAGGACACCGAAAATCAGCTGGAGGATGAAAGAGGTGACTGAGGTCAGCAAAGAGGAAAGAAGAAAGAAATCAGATCTGTTCTAGTGGCTGGAAATCACAACAGCTGCGATTGGACAGAAAAGACAGCAAATTTGAAGTAGGATTCAAATTCTGCATAGATGAAGAGTGTTTGTTCAGACATCAGATCTGACCTTTAATGTATTCACAAAGCAGCCACCATGTCTGCAGGTGAACGGGTGAATGAATGAAACCCTGTTTAGTCTGGTCAGACTTGTGTGGCCTCGTCTGAGGGATGGCGACCCAGCAGCATCCTCGGTTCCTGACCAGCAGTGACGGTGGAGCCAGAACATGCACGGATGCGCCGCATTTGAAGCTTCCAGCCACAATATTACTGCACAAGTTATCAGCCTGATGAGGCGCAAATATTGACGACTCACACAATCACTAGTTTAAACAATCACTTTAATAAATTCCCAAAACCTGCTTTTACTTCTGGTTGGGACTTCAGGGTTTTACTTAATAATTCTACTAATAACTTAATGATGGCGCTGCTCTTGAGTGGATGGTTTTCACACCTAATAACTCTTTTGTAAAGATTCTCTTTCTTCCAACACGGCGAGGGCTAAGGTTAGCTAGGGTTAGCTAGGGTTAGCTAGGCCACTCTGAAACATCCTCGCTGTTAAAGCTACACCAGATTCATGACCAAGAGGAATTTTACTGATTGGAATCAGCAACTGCTGCAAAACAGCAGATTTGCCAGAAAACGAATGGCAAAAGATTTGAAAGTGATGATTTATTTGATGAAATAAAATGATCTGAAAGCTGCATCTTAATTTGAAGGTCGGCCAACATTGTGATGAGTGCTAAACTCAACTTAAACCACGTTTTTTAGTGAAACCTCTGTGTCCACCGTTACATCACAGACTTGATGAGATGCCGATGCTGCTACAGGAACGAGAGCGGGACAATCATGCACGACCCAGAAGCCTCCTAGCATGCCACGCCCCCCCGAAGCGGCCAGCCACAGTCCGATCACCACTCACCAACCGCACGTTCCTCACAAGGTCACGTTCCCGCGGCTTCTCACAGCAAGAGCATCACAAAAGACAGAAGGCAAAGGCAAAAGAGGAGGGGGGTCAGCAGACGGGGGCATAGGGGGGGGGGGGGGGCAGGTTATGAAGAAACCAACGAAACGGCTCCATAATTCAGTGCAGTGAAGTTAAGAGATGGAAGCAGATCAGGAACTTTGTGTTTTGTCCCCCCGAAAAAAAGACATTTTTGCTGTGATCAGTCAAGTGAAAAGAGCGAGAAATGAGAAAATCCCCAGAGAATCGACACATGCAGAAGACAGGACATGGGGACAGGACACGGGGACAGAGGACAGGGCACGGGGACAGAGGATAGGACACGGGGACAGAGGACAGGGCACGGGGACAGAGGACAGGACACGGGGACAGAGGACAGGGACAGAGGACAGGACACAGGGACAGAGGACAGGGACAGATGACAGGACACGGGGACAGGGGACAGAGGACAGGACACGGGGACAGAGGACAGGACACGGGGACAGAGGACAGGGACAGATGACAGGACACGGGGACAGAGAACAGGACACAGGGACAGAGGACAGGACACGGGGACAGAGGACAGGGACAGATGACAGGACACGGGGACAGAGGACAGGACACAGGACAGAGGACAGGACACGGGGACAGATTACAGGACACAGGGACAGATGACAGGACACAGGGACAGATGACAGGAAACAGGGACAGATGACAGGACACAGGGACAGAGGACAGGACACAGGGACAGAGGACAGGACACGGGGACAGAGGACAGGGACAGATGACAGGACACGGGGACAGAGGACAGGACACAGGGACAGAGGACAGGGCACAGGGACAGATTACAGGACACAGGGACAGACGACAGGACACAGGGACAGACGACAGGACACTTCCTGAGGGAGACAGTGCTCACCAGCGTCTCTCCAGAGAGCACCTCCAGCAGAGAGATGAGGTTGTGTCCATCTCTGAGGTCCTCGTACAGGTCAGTGACATGTCTCTGGGCCTGGGGACACAAGAGGACGCACGTCAATCTGCTGTCCGCCTGGTGAACGGAGCAGCACAACTGGTTACACTCACAACTAGAGGACATCTACACACATGAAGCACACTAAAAGGAATAAAGCAGCTTTACAGAAAGGTCACAAACACAACAGATAGCATTTTGTTTCTGCGTTCAAAATCTATTTTATTATTTCGACCTCTCACAGTCAGCCGGAACAGGAACAGAGGACACGGGGACAGAGGACAGGACATGGGGACAGACGACAGTCAGCCCTCAGGGTAAATATTTGATTATGGTGTCTTAATTAGGGCCATTTGGAAATACTTCAAGGTTCTGGGAGATATTTGCCAGCAAACATTTTTATATGTAGAAGGACTATAGCTTGATTTTTTTGTCATGTGTCATGTGATGGCCCCTCAGCCTTGGGGAGTCGGACTTCTGTGGGTTGGTATGCACCAAGGTAACCATGAGGGAAATGGTTTGGCTGGAAGCAGAGTGTGTGCTGGTCAGCCTCTTCCTGTAGTGACATCTCCTCTAGCTGTATTGACGGTACCTGATGAGAGTGCACCAAATTCCCCAGCTGTGTTGACTGCACGTGCACTTACGCGTGCTATGTTCCCTGCTGGACATGACCTGGAACAAAGTAGCACAGAGGGGGCCGTGTGGATCTCTTGGTGTCTGTACCTGACTCTCTTTTTTTCCCATCTTGCTCAGGGACCTGGCAGCAGGGCAAAGGCAGCTTTTTGGAAAGGTGTCGATGGGGAGAGTGCTGCTCAAGGATATCTCCTTAGGGGCGAGCTGCAGGGGAGGAAGTGGTTTCCACTTGGAGAAAACTTTGTTGTCCCAACTAAATTTTGCTGAGAAGTGTTGAAAACGTCACACAATCAGTTGGGTCACTTGCAGGTCCATAAAACCTGAGAAAATACCCTCCGATGGCCCAATCAGACCATAAAACCCGCTCCTTTGTTCCCCTTCCCAGTGGTTAGACAGCCTTCTGAACATCTTATTGTTGATTGTGTGGGACCCCTTCCCTCTTCTAAATCTGATAATGTGTCAGAGCACAAGATATCCAGCCACGAACCCACAGGGCACCTGTACAGCGGGGCTGTGGTCAAAGTACTGACGCAATTCAGTTCAGTGTTTGGAATTCCGAAGGTACTCCAGGGTGACCAGGGGTCGAATTATTCATCACAACTGTTTGCTCAAGTTTTGAAACAGCTTGGGATAAACCATAGCCAAGCCTCTGTCCACCGGGCTCAGTGCCTAGGTGCCGTGGAAAGCCAGTGCCAGTGAGGTGGTGCACGAAAGTACGGGCTTTAGTCCCAACGAACTTGTGTTTGGAGAGCCCACAGCCCACTGCTGCAAGATGTAGTAACACATACTGAACCGCCTCAGAAGTTGGTTGATAACGTCAGTGGTTTCCGGCGTCGTCTCTATGTGGCTGGTGAGATGATTTGGTTCACAGGTCCAGTCCTGGTGATCAGGTGCTTGCCTTGTTGCCTGTCTGAGGTTCAACATTTCAAGCTAAATTGCACGGACCTTTCACGGTTTTGCAAGAGGTATCTGAGCAGAACTATGTGCTCTCAACACCCACCTGTTGGAAACATTCCTAACTCTGTCATGTTAACCTACTGAGACAACATTGTACAGAAGAATTTGCAACCAGACACTGTCAAACCGGTGTTGGTGGCGGATACGTTGGGAAAGCAGGTGCCTGTTGTCTGTACCTGAGGATGATGGCTTGGATTTTCCTGATGTCTGTTGCGAGGACAATTGAAAAACTTTAAATAACCTGCGGCCTCTGTTTAGGCCCTCGTCTAAAGAACATGGTATTGAAATGTTTGCTCTAATCAAGACATATCTGTGGTTGTTTAATGGTGTTCCAACTTGCACAGTTCTGGTGGAACATCTCGGATGTGCCACCCATCTGCCAGTGTTTCTTAACCCAGTGTTCTCTCTCTCTCTCTCTCTCTCTCTCTCTCTCTCTCTCTCTCTCTAGATATATATATATATATATATATTACTGCACCCGGTCTAGTTATATATATATATATATATATATATATATATATATAACTAGACCGGATGCTTATCCACTGCCACAAATTGAGGACTGTATTAATCAGATGGGTTCAGCTAAATTTGCTTCTAAATTTGATTTACTTAAAGGGTATTGGCAAGTTCCACTGTGGTGGCACCACCAGGAGGGTCCCCTCCTGGACACTAGGGGTCTCTGCGACTTTGGCTCTCAGTGTCTAGCGAGTCCTGATTGGAGTGGAGAGCTGCACCTGGGAGCTGCTGATTAAATGGCTCAGTCCCAGGCTGTGTCCGACTCCACACCCTCGTTCCCTGTTCACTCGTTCCCTGTTCCCTCCTCACTACATGGGGGACATGGATTGAGTGAACTACGTACTGCACTCAATTTAAAGTTAGTACTCGGGCGTCACTTACGGCGCACGTAAAGTGACGTCATGGTGTCGCATAATAATTACGAAGCGGTCGCCAGGAAAAGTGGCCAGGTCCATTTAATTATTTTCACCCATCAGAAAAACATTCAGCGGTCATTTTATGAAAATGCAATATTTTACCCTATAATTAACTTTATATAATAAAATGAAATATTAATGTCAATAATAATACAATAATAATTACTTATTACCTAAAATAATTAGTGTCCCTTGACATTTTCAAGCCAAGACGTGATGGAACATTCTCAAGTCATATTCCGTTGTAGTGAAAACATTTAAAAAAGCAAGTTTTCATCAAAAAATGGATCCAGAGCTACTTTTCATCTTTGTAAATATTCTTTCTTATTTCCAAAAATTTCGTATATCAAACGGCACAGTAGAAATTAAGTTAAAAATGTCTCCCATCAGCCTTTACGTGATACCGTAAAGGCTGATGGGAGACATTACCGAGTTAGGGTGCATCGCTTGTCCACTACTTTTCGCAGTGCATTGTGGGATACATTGAGTGGACTAGATAGGGTCCAGTGATGCTCACTAACAATTCGGACACTATTTTAAAATGGCGTCCACACTATTGAGGGCACTATGTAGGGTATAGGGGGGGTTAGGACACAGCCTATGTAGAGTATGGGGGGGTTAGGACACAGCCTATGTAGGGTATGGGGGGGGTTAGGACACAGCCTATGTAGGGTATGGGGGGGGTTAGGACACAGCCTATGTAGGGTATAGGGGGGGGGGTAGGACACAGCCTATGTAGGGTATGGGGGGGTTAGCACACAGCCTATGTAGGGTATAGGGGGGGTTAGGACACAGCCTATGTAGGGTATGGGGGGGGGGGGGGGTTAGACACAGCCTATGTAGGGTATAGGGGGGGTTAGGACACAGCCTATGTAGGGTATGGGGGGGTTAGCACACAGCCTATGTAGGGTATGGGGGGGGTTAGCACACAGCCTATGTAGGGTATAGGGGGGGTTAGGACACAGCCTATGTAGGGTATAGGGGGGGTTAGGACACAGCCTATGTAGGGTATGGGGGGGGTTAGGACACAGCCTATGTAGGGTATAGGGGGGGTTAGGACACAGCTATGTAGGGTATGGGGGGGTTAGGACACAGCTATGTAGGGTATGGGGGGGGGGGGGGGTTAGCACACAGCCTATGTAGGGTATGGGGGGGGTTAGGACACAGCCTATGTAGGGTATAGGGGGGGTTAGGACACAGCCTATGTAGGGTATAGGGGGGGGTTAGGACACAGCCTATGTAGGGTATAGGGGGGGTTAGGACACAGCCTATGTAGGGTATGGGGGGGGGTTAGGACACAGCCTATGTAGGGTATAGGGGGGGGGTTAGGACACAGCCCCAGTCTCACTCACTCACATAATCTCCTAATTCACAGCAGGGTGCACAAGATTGCAACAGAACGCAGCGCCGCTGTGCATTGATCAGCTACATGAAGCACAATCAGAGCCAGGCATCGATTATTGTTATGGGTGAGTATTTATCTTCCACTTAACATCTTAATTATTGCAAAGCTGCAAAATCCCAAATATGTGATATTTGCTTATCTTAAAGAACATTCAGTGTGCACATCTCAGCAGATCCATGTGTGGGTGATTATGGGATGTGCAGAGAAATCTCAGTAGTTAGAGACGCATGAACATGAGGGAACAAAGGTGAAAGCACTCAGCAGGCTGTTGACCTACCTCCACCTTCCAGTGCTGATGGAAGAGGATAGGAATGGGACGGAAGATAGAAAAGAAAACAAAGTCGGATGAGATTAGATAAAACTTGTGGTGACTCACAAAAGAAAACACAGACAAAAGAGGAAGACGTGGATGCAGATGAGAAGTGACAGAAGCCACGTTCGGTTTTTACGCATCTTATAATCCACCAATGGAGCTGGTTGATTAATGTCTCCATGACCAAAGGCGTGATTCAAAACGCACCACAACGCTGGCAACTCTGAGTTCTTAGTATTAACATTTAGTCCCATGACTTCACAACAGGAGCCAGGGTAGTGACCTGCAGAGTGTTTCGCACCCCAGTGCCAAGAACCTCCCAGGAAGAAGCTCTGTGACAAAAGCTTGTTGTGGGAGACGCCTCACAGTCAGCAGCTCCCACCTGACCAGAACAGGTTCCCTCTCCATGCGCTGTCATTCTCTTCTGACAGCCTCGTTTGAATAAATACACGTGTTCAGTTAATGGATTATAAATCCAGGTTGAACCATCAATCTCCTCAATAGCCCAGCAGATTTGCCTCATAGAACTGTACAAAACCTGAAAGTTCAGGGTTTTAAAAAAGCAGACACATTTTATCTTGTGTAGCAAGCAGCAAAAATGATGACACTAAATCAGAATGCAACATTTCTAGGCTACAGGAAATGAGTTTGACTGGGTCTAAATCAGGAACCACCAAGTTCTCAGGTTTCTGGGACCACCCAAGAACAGCTGACACCTCGTCACTGACTGTCTCCTGTCTGCTGAGAGATTTAGCTCAACACCTCACGCTGGGTGCAGGAGGTCTGACCTCGAGAAGTCGACCCCACAGTCTGGACCCCTGATGTTCAAGCGTCCGTGTGGCCCCTGAGGACAGGTGCCTCCAGCCTCTTACACACATGGGCAGAGACACTTTCCACTGCTGTCACTAAATCTGGAGGAATATACCATAAAGCTGGCATTAATCTGTCACCTGTGATTGTAAAGTGTATCTTTCTGGTAATTCTGAAAATGTTCTAGTAATTTAAGTTGTACAACGGGCGTCATAAAGCTGCTGAGGTTTGGCGTTAGCTAAACCGTCATGTCAAGGGTGAGTGTAGTGGCGGAGGGTTCTTACCTTCACCAGGTGCTTGTTGACCCACTTTGTGAAGGTCTTTTTCTGAACTCTGTCCCGTTCATCTGTGAGAGATAGAAGAAAGATTTTAGAAATGGAATGAATATGAATAAGGGAAGCGAAAAAAACTGGAAGGAAAGAATGCAAATATGAGATATTAGCACAGGATGATTTTCTAACCCTGGAAGGATTTGAGATCGCATTTCATTAAAAGACTTGCATGTATGCTACAAAGGCAGGTACATGCTGCTGCTACTGCTACTACTGCTGCTGCTGCTGCTACTGCTACTGCTGCTGCTGCTGCTACTGCTGCTGCTGCTGCTGCTGCTGCTGCTACTGCTGCTGCTGCTGCTGCTGCTGCTGCTGCTACTACTACTACTACTGCTGCTGCTACTATTGCTGTTGCTACTGCTGCTGCTGCTGCTGCTACTGCTACTACTACTACTGCTGCTGCTGCTGCTACTGCTACTACTGCTGCTGCTACTACTACTACTACTGCTGCTGCTGCTACTGCTACTACTACTACTGCTGCTGCTGCTGCTACTACTACTACTGCTGCTGCTGCTGCTACTGCTACTACTACTGCTGTTGCTACTGCTACTACTACTGCTGCTGCTGCTACTGCTACTACTACTACTGCTGCTGCTGCTGCTACTGCTACTACTGCTGCTGCTGCTGCTACTGCTACTACTACTACTGCTACTGCTGCTGCTACTACTACTGCTGTTGCTGCTGCTGCTACTACTACTACTGCTGCTGCTGCTGCTGCTGCTACTACTACTGCTGCTGCTGCTACTACTATGCTGCTGCTGCTGCTACTACTACTACTACTGCTGCTGCTGCTGCTACTGCTACTGTTGCTACTGCTACTACTGCTGTTGCTACTGCTACTGTTGCTACTGCTACTACTGCTGTTGCTACTGCTACTGTTGCTACTGCTACTGCTACTACTACTACTACTACTACTACTGCTGCTACTGCTGCTGCTGCTACTGCTACTGCTGCTGCTGCTACTGCTACTACTGCTACCACTGCTACTCTTGCTGCTGCTGCTCTGCTCATGCACACTCTGCTTGTTGGTCACACATCAGTGGAAACTGCTTATGTGTTTGCAGTGTTTTTGTCAGTCATGCAGAGAAGATTCCATCCCATCATCACATCAGGGCTGAGAGCTGCCAGGACATGAAACACGGTGTGATGTTCCTACAGACTGGTTTTAAATTGCTGGATGTTTGTTGAAATTCTCCAGACAGACAAAACATCTGGCAGAAAAGAACATAGTTGACTGGAATCCCCACTATGTTTTCACAAGGACGGGACCTCACTTCTGATATCTGATATATCACATCTACCTTTATTCGCAGCACTGGATGTTTGACTCTAACCCAAACACTAGCCCTGACCCAAACACTAGCCCTGACCCAAACCCTAACCCAAACACTAACCCTGACCCAAACCCTAACCCAAACACTAACCCTGACCCAAACCCTAACCCAAACACTAACCCTAACCAAAACACTAGCCCTGACCCAAACACTAGCCCTAACCCAAACACTAGCCCTGACCCAAACACTAGCCCTGACCCAAACACTAGCCCTGACCCAAACCCTAACCCAAACACTAACCCTGACCCAAACCCTAACCCAAACACTAGCCCTGACCCAAACCCTAACCCAAACCCTAACACTAACCCTAACCAAACACTAACCCTAACACTAACACTAGCCCTAACCCAAACACTAGCCCTGACCCAAACACTAGCCCTAACCCAAACACTAGCCCTGACCCAAACCCTAACCCAAACACTAACCCTAACCCCAACCCTGACACTAGCCCTAACCCAAACATTAGCCCTGACCCAAACCCTAACACTAACCCTAACCCAAACACTAACCCTGACCCAAACACTAGCCCTAACCCAAACACTAGCCCTGACCCAAACCCTAACCCAAACACTAACCCTAACCCCAACCCTGACACTAACCCTAACCCAAACACTAGCCCTAACCCTGACCCAAACCCTAACACTAACCCTAACCCAAACACTAACCCTAACCCAAACACTAACCCTGACCCAACCCTAACCCTGACCCAAACACTAACCCTGACCCAAACCCTAACCCTGACCCAAACACTAACCCTAACCCAAACACTAACCCTGACCCAAACACTAACCCTGACCCAAACACTAAGCCTGACCCAAACCCTAACCCAAACCCTAACCCAAACACTAACCCTGACCCAAACACTAACCCTGACCCAAACACTAACCCTGACCCAAACACTAACCCTAACCCTAACCCAAACACTAACCCTGACCCAAACCCAAACACTAACCCTAACCCCAACCCTAACCCTAACCCAAACCCTAACACTAACACTAGCCCTAACCTGACCCAAACCCTAACCCTAACCCAACCCTGACCCTAACCCAAACCCTAACCCTAACCCAACCCTGACCCTAACCCTAACCCAAACACTAACCCTAACCCCAACCCTGACCCCAACCCTAACCCAAACACTAACCCTAACCCACACACTAACCCTAACCAAAACCCTAACCCAAACCCTAACCCCAACCCTGACCCCAACCCTGACCCTAAACCCTAACTAACCCTAACCCATTCCCCAGCTCAAACCCATGACAACCTCAGAAGGTCACCATCCGTCTTTACTGATCCTAACTAACGTGTTTGTTCGGCTGACCTGCAGCCTGGTGCCGCTCACCACGCTACAGATGTTTGCTTTCATCCTCCCAGTTGAAGGCACCTGATGAAGATATCCGATGTCCTGAAAGAACCTTATTGTTCAGTCACTACAGGGCAGCGACACGTGAGTTCCCCGACTCATCCCATCGCGTTCCTGAATGCCTGCAGCTTGCTGTCATGCAATAATAAGATCTTTACAGATACGCTGGGCAGATTTCCTCCAAAACTAAATGTTAAATTTAGAATTTTAAAAAACAGAATTCTTTATCTTAAGAAGAAAAAGTGGCAACACATGACTGGGTCGGACTTACTTGATTAAAGTCAAGTTGGAGAAAAATGAAAAAAGACTATTTAAGATTTATAGACAAGAAGCTAAAGTTATTGGAGAAAAGAACATTTTTTACATTTTAAATCAAAGACGTTTTTGCTTTCAGACAGCTTATCCCTCATGAGTGCAGGACACGCTACCTTTCCGGTATTCCACCACACCGACCCCTCCGTGGTAGCCGGAGTCGTGGATGAAGACCCCGTCCCTGCTCACGCTGTCAGAGGAGTACGTTCGGAATCTCTGCTTCATTGTCAGTTCTCTCCCTGAACAAACCGTGAAGAGCTGCCTGAACACAGATCGTTCCCTCTTTCCCCACCAGTTCTTCCTTCCCGTCCAAGAGAACCTCTCCTCTCCCTCCTGCTGCCAGCTCTCGTTAAAGCCATGCCTGCGGGCTACGCCGGCAGAGGCCGTCATTCACCACCAAGTCAAAGCGATGAGGAAGGTTCCGCACAAACCCGCCTGCTATGTGAGACAGCTGAACTGCACTCAACAGTATCCACTGAAGTTTAGTCCGTCTAAAGGGGATCAAAAAGCAAATGTCCAGATGCACTCCTGTCATAATGCAGCAACTTCCCAACTCAACACCATCCATTAATCTATTCAGTTAACTGATGAGTTGATAGTCTGAATACAACATAAATCAGTTCAACCAGTTCAAAGGTTTTAATGTGTTGTTTGAACCAAATTACAGGACACAAGACTACACGTTCTCCTCCCCGTCTACACTGAGGTGATAATAAGGTCCAGCCTGCTGGTCTTCTTTAAGGAAGGTGAGTGAGCAGATCCAGGGTCTGTACGTCCTTCGGACGGCGTTTGGACCAGGACGGGTTCATGGGGAGAGGTGTGCTTGGGAAGAGCTCACAAAACATGAGAACTTGAAGGGATCCCCAACTAGGAACAATAGACCTGATTTAATAAACATTAACTTCAACTCTAAACATGAAATGTATATAAAATAAAAAATAATCTGACATTTAAAAAGACTATTTGGTTTTCCTAAACTTTTATGAAACAATTCCCCCCAGAGGCTGTTTCTAGTTAATGACAACGATGGGTTATACTGGGACTAGTGATGCTCTGTATGGTCCATGATTGCAATAATGCACAATAATCGCACCCTCCTACGTTCAGTTCTGACACAAACATTCCCTTTTTAATAAGCAGCTTCCTTTACTGTTCTGTTGGAGTAACGCTGCAGTCTAGCCTATAATAGTCATGCTAAGAAATGGACCCAAGTCACAATGGCAAATAAATGCATGCGCTCATTGTCTCAACATGTGCTTTGAAATTTCCCTTCTCGCAACACTAATGTGAGATAACGAACCGTGGTCTGACCCCACCGACAGACGGAGACTTGATTAGCTATACTAGAGTATCGGGGCGAGATTTTTTTATCGCTTCAAGAAAAAAGGTGAAATGTTCAGAATATGAAGTCAAAATTTGTCTAGAAATGAAGCCAAATCAAGGATGTAGCTTCACCAACTCATCCAACTGTCTGCACAGCATTTTGAGAAGCTGTCGTACGTGCTGGTAACCTCAAAAAGTGACTTTAGTCTTGACATTTTAGTTCTACTTTCTTCTCAAAAATCTATTTTGAGTTTATTCTTGAAGAGCGTGATAAAAAAGATCTCTCTCCTATTAAGATCGCTCATGTCCCAATGCCAACGCAGAGAGTCTAGTCTAACCCGTCTACTTTACTAGTTGTTACTGACTAGTCCGACCCTTCTACTTTATGAGTTGTTACTGACTAGTCTAACCATTCTACTTTATTGGTTGTTACTGACTAGTCCCACCCTTCTACTTTATTGGTTGTTACTGACTAGTCTAACCATTCTACTTTATTGGTTGTTACTGACTAGTCCGACCCTTCTACTTTATTGGTTGTTACTGACTAGTCTGACCCTTTTACTTTATTGGTTGTTACCAACTAGTCTAACCCTTCTACTTTATTGGTTGTTACTGACTAGTCCGACCATTCTACTTTATTGGTTGTTACTGACTAGTCCGACCCTTCTACTTTATTGGTTGTTACTGACTAGTCCCACCCATCTACTTTATTGGTTGTTACTGACTAGTCTAACCCGTCTACTTTATTGGTTGTTACTGACTAGTCCAACCCTTCTACTTTATTGGTTGTTACTGACTAGTCCCACCATTCTACTTTATTGGTTGTTACTGACTAGTCTAACCCGTCTACTTTATTGGTTGTTACTGACTAGTCCACCATTCTACTTTATTGGTTGTTACTGACTAGTCTAACCCGTCTACTTTATTGGTTGTTACTGACTAGTCCAACCCTCTACTTTATTGGTTGTTACTGACTAGTCCCACCCTTCTACTTTATTGGTTGTTACTGACTAGTCCAACCTTCTACTTTATTGGTTGTTACTGACTAGTCCAACCATTCTACTTTATTGGTTGTTACTGACTAGTCTAACCATTTATTGGTTGTGGTGACCTCCACAGGTTAAAAATGTATTAAACATCTTATTCAAGACTTTTCACTCATCAGCAAGAACACTTTATAGCATAATTGGACGATAGCATAACAGCATATTAAGAACAAAGGTTTCAGTATTTGGGATTTCCCTGAATACCAACAAAAAAACAGACACGTACACATTGTTTCTTAGACCTAGCTGAAGAGTCCACATGCCAAAGTTAACGACATAATATCATGCTACATAAGACAAGCTGCTTCTGCATCAGAGATCTCCTGGAGACACTCTTCTCCTGAGAGCACCTGCCACCCTCACAGCACGTAGCTTTCTTCTTCACCCTCCTTCTCCGAACAGTGCTTTTGACCTGCGTTAGCCACAGCAGCATATTGAACTGATGTGTCAACAGACAGCTTTATTAATGCTTTACAAAGATATTTTCTGTATTTGCAGTCCAGCAAAACTCCTGCAGGGACTGAAGTTTATGATGAAATAAATCTAAACACAAAAAAGACTCTGGAGAAAAGATGCTTATGGCGGTTTATTCTCGTGCTTCTCACATGGGCAGCTCCTACCAAAGGCTGATTACAGTTGCCAGGCTAATTAAACATTAAACTGGTCCTGGAGAATAGGAAAACAGTTCCAGAAAGGTGGCATGTCAGAACCAAATAGGACCTCTTTAGATATCTGCAGCAGCACTTTTATAAGCCTGATCCACACAGCCCAAAACCAAATTACTGGATTGATGTGTTCAACAGTCCACAAAGATCACTGTGGCCTCAGACTTGTTCTGGTGGACTTCTGTTGATGCAGCTGCAACAGCAGGCAAAGGACACAGAAATCTTAAAGATATTTGAACTTGGACTTTTAGAGCCTTTTGGCTGAGAGGTGAAGTGTCATCAAGACTCTAAAAGAAGACGTTGCCTTTGACTTAAAGCTTTCTGGGTGACCGTGACCTCAATAGGAATTTACAAAGTAAAAATATCAACAACTATAAAAATATGCCAGTGAGCGTGAAAACAGCGCAGGACTGTGTGAAGCTTTTTATGAAACTGATAACATTCTGTGATAGAGGGGAGGAGCGAGAGGTTTGTACCTGAGCGCTGGGCCGTGCTACGGCGGCACCAAGGTGGAAAAACACCATCCATTTGTCTGGGACGTGTGCGTCATCGTGGACACCACAAATCCTCCGGTGGTGTGACCGTTTGAATGTTGGACACTTCAGACAATATATTTGAGAAATATACCAATGAAAGCCTTGCAGCATTAGGGGCCAGGTCCAACTGGTGCTGGCAGCTAAAGGGGTCCTAAAAGTGAGCTAATGTCTGGGTCTTAGAAGAGCTCAGAGGAATTTATTCAAAGCAAAGTCAAGTGCTGATACAGCAAATTCAAAGAGAACTGAAAGGTAACGAGGCTGAGCTAACGTCTTTCAAAACCTTGACCTTTAAAGTCCCCACAGAGCCAACGATTTCTTTCTGGAAAGCACTTCATAAGCATTATGAAGTAAAATATGTAATGAACGTAATTTCCATAATCTCTGGATGAACAAGGCCCAGACGTGTTACTTACGGCAGCGGTGAGCCGTCTGTCTCCCTCCTGTGTTTAAAAAGCTGCACAACATGAGAAAACTAGAAAACCTGCAGGCAAATTTCTGCTGCAGCCAAATCAGGAGCCGACAGCCGTCCTGGCGCTGACCTGCTAATCAGTGTTGATGTTGCTGTCGAGACAAGCCAACATCACTTTACACAGCCATTCTCAAGTATGCGCATTTCTGGAGTCGTTGCTATGGCAACAGAGCAAAAACAGACAGAAGTCCCATGTCCATTCAGCTGTCTACAGAGTGGTTTGGCCTCGAGCCTTTGGAGAGCTCGAATTTCTTGGTTTTGTGAATTTAAATGACAAAACAATGCAGTCTTGCACCCCTCCGCTCCTTTACCTTCGTTCTCAGGGTTAGGGTTAAAAGCTTTAACTGGAATTTTAAAGGTTAATGGCCGGAGCCGCCGCCCAGAGCCCCTCCCAGAGCCCCCCTGCCAGAGCCCCTCCCAGAGCCCCCCTGCCAGAGCCCCCCTCCCAGAGCCCCTCCCAGAGCCCCCTCCCAGAGCCCCCCTCCCAGAGCCCCCTCCCAGAGCCCCTCCCAGAGCCCCTCCCAGAGCCCCTCCCAGAGCCCTCCTCCAGAGCCCTCCTCCCAGAGCCCTCCTCCCAGAGCCCCTCCCAGGGGCCACCTACCCACGCAGCACATTCTGCTGTACAGATGGGAGCCCACTTGTCCGCAGCTCGTTTGAATGAAGGCCGTCCGCTGGTAGACTGTGACCCTGTCCTCCCGGCTGTAGAGCGCCGCTGCACACTTGCCGGTGTCGTCCGCTCCAGCCATGCTTGTGAGGCAGCGTCGGGCACAGGAGGCCACTCCACACGCGTATTTGTCCTCGGATGTACTGCCGCTCAAAACTTTCCCTTCTGCCGTCCCTGCCACGCAGAGGAGGGGAAACTACACACGCAGCCGTGTCAGGTTGCAGACACGCTTCGTGAAGCCCCGCCCACTTTTGTTGTGTTGTGGAGGAGAACTAAGAGGTCCATCATGAGACTATTGGTGCCATCAACGCACCTGGGAGGAAAATGAGAACACATGCGGCGTCCCTGTGGAACCCTAACCCAAGGCTGTAACCACGGCCCTGATCACAGAATCTCTCCTGCTTCTGGCAACAGAAAATAACGCTTCAATTGTCTCACAGTTGGTGGAGGCGGTTAAAGACGTGGACACAGGGAGGGAGTGTCAGGAACAGCAACTACAGACTTTTAGGCCTGGTCATAAATCCTCACTGCCTCCAACTAGAGCTGCAGGTCATAAATAACTGAAACAAGGAAACTTTAACTGATTTCATTACACATTTAAGTATTGAATTAAAGTATAACGTGTAGAATTGCCTTTAGTCTAAACCCATGTTAAAAAATCTAGTGTCTTCTGTGTGTGTGTGTGTGTGCGCGTGTGTGTGTGCGAGTGTGTGTGTGTGCGTGCGTGCGAGTGTGTGTGTGTGCGTGCGTGCGTGTGGGTGTGTGTGTGCGTGCGTGCGTGTGCGTGCGTGCGTGTGCGTGCGAGTGTGTGTGTGTGCGTGCGTGCGTGTGGGTGTGTGTGTGTGGGTGTGTGCGCGTGCGTGCGAGTGTGTGCGTGCGTGCGAGTGTGTGCGTGCGTGTGTGGGTGTGTCTTTAAAAATAAACATATGAAGGTACAGTGACATGCGATACTTTTAGGTTAATGTGAGCTTAGCGAGAGGAAGATGAAACCATCGCTAAAAGGTAAAACGTTACAGATCAAACAGTCCCTTCAATTTCCATCTCTTACATTTTTAAAATAACAGTCAAGGATGTGTTTTATTTTTGGTATCTAGCAATAGTGATTTAACAGGTTTACTACACACATTATTATGTAGCTCAACACACACTAATGTAGTGAACACACACATTAGTCGATGAATTAGCTGGACGAAGAAGCAAAGACAGATTAGCATAAACACAGATGTGGTGAATCTGTTCACCGGTTATCTAAAGACAAGATGGCGTTTTCCAACACACTCCTGACCAAACCGCCAACAGTGAAGTGAAGGAGGAGTCAGTCATGACTGCCAACCACATCCAGACATCTGGCAAAGGCGGACGAGAGCTTCAGCATTAAAGCTGGAGCACACTGAGGTGTGGCTTCCTCAGGTGGTCCATCCCGTCACGTTTAAAAAAGGACAACAAGGCTACGAGAACAAGGGAAGTGATGAGTGGCCACCGCACGTTACAGTTCAGAGCAACCGCAAATCAGCTTGTAGCTTTGGAATGATGCAAACACCAACACGTCATTGGAGTTTCCTCTAAGATGGATGACACCTTGTAACAGGAAGCTTGTGACCTCCTGCTGCCGTCTGTTGTGTCTGTCTCCAGGAGACGCCGTCCACCGTCCCCCAGTGTCCAGTTCATACCCATCACGTGTGGCGCCTGAAGAGCTTTTTATAACTTTGGCTCATGCTAAAAGCCCTTTTACCTTCTTTCACCTTCCCTGGGACAAAGGCACCTTGTGGGGGGCTCCCAACAAACATCAGAATTATGGGTTGCAGGAATTTGCAGCTGAATGCAGATTTGTGCGATATTGAGGCCGACATAATGTCAAGCCTCAAGCCAATATTTGTCTACGAATTTCCCAGTCAAAGCAGCCGTCCTGACAACCTTTATTTGATCAGTGCTCCACCTGTGCAAAGTTTACATGGAAACATATTCAGCAGCTAAAGGGGATTCAGTTTCTCCTCATTTGGTTTTGGTATTAACATTTAGAATTCAAATGTTTTCCCTTTAAGTTTCCAGGTTTCCTTATAGAGAAAATGAAGACCATTAACGTGACAAATGTTCTTATCAACTAAAGGTGTGTCTCCTTAGAGTGTCACCGCGCTGCTCAGTATCCAACCTGGGACCCCGGCAGAGACAAAGGTAGAGTTCTTGGCCTGACATGAGGCTTCAGGCTACCGCTTAGTTGAACATGAAGGAGTCTCTTATAATACTCGCACAGACCAAAGAACATTGTCTGTTCACATGTACCTGTCAGTCAGGCAACCTTCTTTTGGCCGCAGGGCGTGTTGCAGGCATGCACAGGTGTGCCGCTGCAACAGGCTCTACGGGCAGTAAAACAGGTGTGGGGCCTTAAGGTGTGTCTGGCAACAGTCAAAGCCTGAAGGCAACCTTGAAGGTAACCACCAACAAACTTCCCCTGCGGCACAACTGAGCAGAAAATACATCCGAAAATAAATGACAGTAGAGAGAGAAGTTAAGCTGAAATCATCTGTTTTGTCTGAATTTCCTTTTCAGACGGGCATGACAGAGGACTCCGGGGGAAATGCTCTGCAGCTCACTGCAGCAGGCAACTACAGGGTTAACTGAGCGTACAGGAACTGAGGAGGAAAAAAGAGGAGGGAGCAAAGGGGAGAAGTGCGCTGGGCAGAAATGTTCGGCACAGGAAAGCAGATCCACCGGGCAGGACGGCCGCTGGGAAGCTAGCAACAGCCACCGTCAGGGTCCGTGGTCGCTTCTCCTGAAACCAGCTCGTCTTACCTTGTTTGGAGCGCGCCCTCCATCGCCACACCGCCATTAAGGCAACCATGTGTCCCACAACCACCAGGGCTGGGAACACACTTCCAGGGGGGCTTGCCGGCATCGGGCCTGGTCAAAAGTGGACGGTCCCAGTCTCAGAAGGCAGGTGGGGAAGGGTGAAAGGTGAGGAGGGGTGGAGGAGGAGGAATGGGGGGGGCTAGGGGTGTGTTGCCATTCTAGAATTTTAGTGCTGCAGCCCAAGTTGTGAGTGACTTACAAAAGAGCGAGCAGGCTCCAACAGCAGCCCTCCCCTGCTGCTCGGTGGCCCTCCCCCTTCTCGCCCTGCTACTCCAACAACTCCTAGTGTTTCTCTTCTTCGCCACTCTCTCGTGTGCACATTGAACTTGGGCTAAAGAAACTCTTCCTTTTCAGCTTCTTTGCAGCCTCCACAGAGTTTTTGAGGAGGGGTAGTTGTCTCTCAAGTCAGAAGGGACAACTGGTCCCCCCCAGCAACGGTCTGGTCGCTTCACCTCAGCCTTTAACACTGAATAAAGCTGCTTCATGCGACACCTGCCTGCAGAGTCTCCACATCAACCCTCTACAAGTCTTTCTTTCAGCCTCTGCCTTCTTTTCCATGGTGGGTTTACGGGGCACACGTTGTCCAAGGACCACCCCCGTTCCGTTCCACCAGACTGTTTATACCAAAGCCTCACAATTTTATTTTCCGCTTCCTGTAAATTCTTTCTCATTATATAACTTCACTATGTTTCCTTGGATACTAATTGCTACCTTATGCTTGGGTGAAATATCCTTGCCTATAAGCTTCCTGCATCACTGTGTGGCCACTAAAATGCTCAGAACCTTTTTAACCTTTAAATCATAAAGTCCCTCTTTATGTCATTGAAGGAGCCCCTGTTTTAAAATCATTTCAGTCATTTACATGTTAAGACGAGGTTTCTTTTTATGAAGTCTTAACATGTTGTCTGCCAACAACACAAGCATTGTGCTCAACCAAGCCAGAGAGGCTTTTCTAACGAATTATCATTAGCATGGTGTAAAACACAGGTCATTTATGGAAGTTGCAAAAGAAAGGAGTCTCTTGAAAGTTAAGTGAAGACGAGGAAACATGAGGAACATGGGAATGAGACAGGCCTGACATCCCAAGTCTTTGAAATTAGCAACCAAATTTATGAATTAGTGACAGTGGAGCCAGATCCATCAGGAAGGGAGAAAAAAGGAAGAAAAAGCAGCAAAAACAGCCCTCGTGCACACGGAGGCCTGGACCAAAATTCCTTCCACCACTCCTCTATGGGAGGAGTCCTTCCACTCCCACTTTTCACATAGCATGTGTTAGCTCAATCACTCTTCTTCAGCCATAAAAATGTCATGTTCTGACACATGTGAAATCTAGTTGAAAGACACGAGTGTCTTCCATCTGTAATGAGAGGTGCCCCCCCCCCAACACTGGTAAAGATGCTGGGATGCCCAATGCAAAGAATTCAGTCTGGCTCATTTTATTCTGCGATCCAAACAGGTTAATGATGAAAACAAGAACCTACCGTCTGGTGGCCTCGAACAGAAACAGCAGCACAACTCCATCTTTGCTCAGCGTCTCCACAACTTTTAGAGAATATATCGGACGGCCCAAGGAGTCAAATCTGACCTGACGACATTGAGTTCTGGTTAATACCAGGGGGGCGTGCTAAACAGCGCAGGAAGAAAGAAAAAAGAGAAGCAGTTCCACGGCTGGGAAGTCAAAGGAGACGAGAGAATGTGAAGCTTTGCTGAGTGGAAACAGCGTCTGCATTTCTAACGGGAGCCACTGGATGGATTCAACGTGCCACCCTTCCAGACCTCCACATTCATTCCTTTTTTTCTTTTGCTTTTTTTCCCCAACAGGATTTAGACAAAGGGAGGAAAAGGGACTTAAAGCAGCCAGCTTCTGTAACAAGGGGCTCTCTGTGGGAGCATGAAACGCCTTCGTGTCCACATGACATTAATCACACTGTGAATGGATCTAATGAAATCTTAATCACTGGGACATTAATTTTCATTTCACATATTGTTATAACATGAGGGCACATCCTGCACAAATCCTTCCTCCTTTAGGAGGGGGGGGGGCTAGGGCAACATTTAATCTGTGAAATGTGCTTTAATGGCAATAACTCTTATAATGTGCTAAAGAACGCAGAGGTGGGAAACACCTGAATTAAAAATGAAGATTGTTTCAGGATCAGAAGCTCAACATGCACATGCTTGTGTGTCTTTAACCACCTTCCTTCCTTTGGTTTGTAATTCAACTTTGATTTTGGACTGTTAGATGTATTTAGAAAAATGCTCTTTTTGACTTTTGGATTCAATTCTTTTAAAAGTGAATTAACTTTTGTGTCCAAACTAAGTAAACGACCCAACAACACGGAGTACTGAGTGTGTCTATCTTGAGATATTCCATCTGTGTTCTGCCTTCAGTTTGTTCACCCTGAACGGTTCTGTGCAGGGGGGGAGGTGCAGCGTAACCCCCCCCCCCCGAAGGGAACATGATCCCAACGCTGCCACGCAGTGTGAGTGGCATCAGCTCCT
Organism: Takifugu flavidus; assembly: GCF_003711565.1. Taxonomy (NCBI): domain Eukaryota; kingdom Metazoa; phylum Chordata; class Actinopteri; order Tetraodontiformes; family Tetraodontidae; genus Takifugu; species Takifugu flavidus. Next base: position 7,031,281 of record NC_079540.1, read on the forward strand.
TGTTCAGGGTGAGGGAAGGATCTGTAATTTACCTAGACAGGGCGAGTTATGTCCGTCTGTCCTAGAGTGAGCCCAGACAGGTAGACACGCCCACACCTGCCTATCGTCTCAGGTCAGACACAACGTCTGTGCTGACACCTTGGTAACGAGACAGAACTGTAAGCAAAAACCTACCTTGTCCTCGTTGGATCAGAGCCTCCATAAGATCTCTAGTACAGTAAACTTCCATCGTAGATTTGATTATTCTGGTGGGCTTTTGTGCGTCGGGCTGCAGGATGGATCATCTGAACAGGCCTTTGGAGATGAAAGGTTGCCTTGGCTATAGGCTCAGATACTAAAGGGCAAACCAAAGGTGGCAGATGCCACATGTCCTCAGATGGACGACTTCTGCTGCCCCCCCATTTAGGGGAGTCACAGGAGGGAAACGCTGAGCTGGTTTAATTGTTGCCACAGTTCCAGGACTCTGCTTAGTCACATGAACTGTGTCCCAAAATGTACGATGGAAATAATGTGTTTAGAAATGGCAGCAGTGGGGGAGGAAGCCCGGCACAGCCTTTCCCTTCCCAGCCCACAGACACTCAGTCACCACTCAAAAGAGCTTTTACACGCTGACTTCTTCTATTTGGTCATTGATGATCTGGCCTGAAAGATTTAATCATCTCCAGCTCAGCTTTGGTGGATTCTGAGATTCTTTCTAACGTTCTAACATGCTACATTTCCTAAAGTCTCATTGAAATCCCCGTTAACTAGGACACGCGCACAATCGCAACCTTAAAAACTGCAGTTTATTAAATTCAGCAACTTCTTAAAGTAACAAAAGAACTCTTTGAATTTAAGAGTTATTGGACGCAAAGGCTGGAGGTTGTGTTGGTGTTCTAAGATTTCTTCTGTTAAGAGAAGCCCTAAAGGTCAGCCCAGGTCACCGAGAGGGAGGGGGGGGTGGAGGGAGGGAGGGAGGGAGGGAGGGAAGGATGGAGGGGGGGAGGTAGTGGAGGGAGGGAGGGAGGGAGTGGAGGGAGGGAGGGAGGGAGGGATGGAGGGAGTGAGGGAGTGGAGGGAGGGAGGGAGGGAGGGAGTGAGGGAGTGGAGGGAGGGAGGGAGGGAGGGAGGGAGGGATGGAGGGAGGGATGGAGGGAGGGAGGGAGGGAGGGAGGAGGGAGGGAGGGAGGGTTGGGGCCAGGGTCTGGGTTAGGGTTAGGGTTAGATGCTCCCATCAACCAGTAGATGGAGAGAAATAAAGTCTCTACCACTAATATCATTTCAAATGAGCCGCTAACCCTAACCCTAACCCTAACCCCTAACCCTAACCCTAACCCCTAACCCTAACCCCTAACCCTCTAACCTAACCCTAACCCTAACCCTAACCTAACCCTAACCCTAACCCTAACCCTAATCCTAACCCCTAACCCCCTAACCCTAACCCTCTAACCCTAACCCTCTAACCCTAACCTAACCCTACCCCCTAACCCCTAACCCTCTAACCTAACCCTAACCCTAACCCTAACCCTCTAACCCTAACCCTAACCCTAACCCCTAACCCCCTAACCCTAACCCTCTAACCCTAACCCTAACCCTAACCTAACCCTAACCCCTAACCCCTAACCCTAACCCTCTAACCTAACCCTAACCCTAACCCCTAACCCCCTAACCCTAACCCTCTAACCCTAACCTAACCCTAACCCCCAACCCCCTAACCCTAACCCTAACCCTACCCCTAACCCTAACCCTAACCCCTAACCCTAACCCTCTAACCCTAACCCTCTAACCCTAACCCTAACCCCTAACCCCTAACCCTAACCCTCTAACCCTAACCCTAACCCTAACCCTAACCCTAACCCTAACCCTGACCCAGCAGTGAGGAAGACTATCAGTCGATGTGGCAGATCAGATCATAAGACCGTTCGCATAGCACACTGTGTGGGCACATGTGTGTGTGTGTGTGTGTGTGTGTGTGTGTGCGAGAGAGAGAGAGAGAGAGAGAGAGAGAGAGAGAGAGAGAGAGAGAGAGAGAGAGAGAGAGAGAGTCGCCACAATGAATCATCAAAATTGAATGGTAAGGTGTGGCCAGCCGGGCTTGTGTGATCACCATAGAAACATGCCACAAACAGCGTAACGGTGGTCAGTGTTGCCATTGGCAACGCTAAAAACAGAGTTTTATTGGAAGCGCTTTACCGTGCAACCTCAGAGGACCTCAAATTTTCATGCAGTCTGGCACTGTGGATCCAGGATATATGGACCCTTCTGGACGGGAGCTGCCCCCCCGTTCTTCACCGCTGTGCCCTCACACTTTCATCTCGTGTCCAGAAATGCTGAAAAATAAATCTGGGCGCACTAAATCTTTCCGCTGTTGCTGGAAAAAGCAGACGCAGCGTTCTCCCGCACTCAACAGGCCGACAATACGGCGGCCAAAGAGAAAACCTCCACAACGTTTTCCTGCACTCTTAAAAGCAAAGTTTGACCATAAATGTCTGAATTTATTTAATTTGACCGTGAGGAGGCTCCTATCACGGCGGGGGGTCACAAGCCTCCGGTCAGGATGATGTGTGAGGTACCGTTAAAGGCGTCTCCACGCCGGCGTCGGCCTCCTCACGGATCCTCCGGTCAGTGAGAAACGGGCGACTTTAAAATGGACCCTTTCAGACCCGGCTCAGCCCCGCCGGGCCTGCATTCCTCACAGCTCCAGATCACTCCCAGACGTTGCAACAACACCCTGAGAAAAATGCCAGATGGCAACTAGGAATTGTTTGGAGGAGAGCCATGAAAAGGTCTTCTGAGGAACCAGGAGAGGTATTTATACGGGGGCGGTGGGGGGGCAGGTTGTTGTTAGTTTCAGCCTTTGGGCCAGAGCCAGGCTGCATAACTTTAGCTGTGAAGACAATTTAAGGATTTAAACTCCACTGTGGCCAAACTGTGCACGGTGCGTGTGCACGCTGCGTGTGCACGGTGCGTGTGCACGGTGCGTGTGCACGGTGCGTGTGCACGCTGACATCACTATTGATCCAACCAACAGTCCAAAACTCAAAGAGCCTTCAAAGGCTGTGAAAAGGCAGAGAAACGTCTGATTTATGAAGATTGTGAGTCTTTGATCATCGTGCCTCTAATTGTGCTGAACTGATTTTATACCACGAGGGCTTCTACAGGACCTGGCTTCTTCCCCAGGCCATCCTTCATTCAGAGGTAATGACAGAACTACTAGAACATGACAGAAGTGGCCTCCAACTTCAGAACCGATCCAGTTCCATTTCTTTCATAACCACAAAAGCAGTCGGACAAATGTCATGGCAACCGTGCTGCCAGCAGTGGCCACGTTAGGGACGCTGATATTGAAACATACATACTCACTCCCCCCTCCAGAGCAGCCTCCTCAGCCACTCCTGCAACACCTCAGACTCCTCACAAGCTTTCAGGCGACGCAGACACTTACCTGGAAGAGAGACAGACGGGGGAAAGGGTGAAGCACAGCTGCAGAAACCTTCTCCAAGGTTTGGTTTCACTCAACACATTCATCTCAAGCATCAACTGCATTCAACAATAAACCTAACAGTCAATATTTAATAAAGTTAAAGCAGCTACTAACGGCTGCTGTGCCTGCCTTTGCTTCAGCTATACTGCCACCTTCTGGACACTTCTGGGAAAACCTACTTTCCGCTCGGTGATTTGGGAATTAAGCACCTTCAGTTTCTGTTCCATTTGTCCTGGTCAAAACGGACCAGAAAAGGTGCAATCCATCCCACGAAGCAGGCGGATGGGAGGAAGCGGTGGGTGATTAGAGGGGATTATCTCATTAAGGAGCAGTTGTTCTTGAGACTCACAGGAAATCTGAGGTTAACGAGGTTAAGCAGCAACACAGAAAGGCCGCTCAGCTGCGCTCGTGTCAGAGGAATCAACGACTAGGAGCGACAGGTTCAGTGGCAGGACCAACAGCCAGCTACTCTGGGTCAGGGTTTCACTCATCTCAGGACCAGCCAGGACGGTCTCTGTTCCAGGACCAGCTGCTCACCTGATCACTGACCCGACCTGGTCCTGAAGCCGTTCGTTAGGGTTAGGGCTCTTTCACTGGACAACTGGGTGTCAACACACAGCAAAGGTCAAATCAGGTCAACGCGGTTTTCGTTGGGTTTGACGCAGCATCAAAGTTACTAAGACTCTTAGAAATGATAAAAACTAACTCCAGCACCAGTGAGTTGCTTAGCTTAGCATTTAGCTTTATCCCACAAGGGAAATTCCTGCTTTTATTACTTTTATTTGATATAGTTATGTTATTTTAGCATATTTATTTGCCTTCGATCCTAAATATGCTTCTATATTTATTAAGGAAAAGTGGTGTGTGTGTGCGTATGTGTGTGTCCTGTAATCTTTGCGTACACTTGATTTTACACTTGGGAAAAGCTGCTTTACTTAATGTGGGATAAATCCTGAATGTTCACGTGCACTCACAACACACACACACACACACATTGCACAACATGGCTCCAGCACAGAAGCAGGTGAGGAATCTGAAACATGGCCTTGCTGCTCAAGTGTGTGTGTGTGTGTGTGTGTGTGTGTGCGCTGCCAACTCTGACACTGATATATGAGCCCCTCATTTGTGGCCAAGAAATACTGACGGACTGGAGGCATCATGCAAGAAACAGCTGTCTGTCACACACATTTCAAGTTTATACAGTCAAACTTTGTTCCAGCCGCTGTCCTACGGGTCGCCGGTGCACCAGTCCTACGGGTCGCTGTCCTACGGGTCGCCGGTGCACCAGTCCTACGGTGCACCAGTCCTACGGTGCACCAGTCCTACAGGTCGCTGTCCTACGGGTCGCCGTGCACCAGTCCTACGGGTCGCCGGTGCACCAGTCCTACGGGTCGCCGGTGCACCAGTCCTACGGGTCGCCGGTGCACCAGTCCTACGGGTCGCCGGTGCACCAGTCCTACAGGTCGCTGTCCTACAGGTCGCCGGTGCACCAGTCCTACAGGTCGCCGGTGCACCAGTGCTACAGGTCGCCGGTGCACCAGTCCTACAGGTCGCCGGTGCACCAGTCCTACGGGTCGTGCACGTGGGTGCAGAAGATGAAGAGACAGAAGACAGGAAGCTCCAGAGGTCAAAGGATGAAGATAGGAAGGTAAATCTGTGGTAAATCTAATATTTCCACTTTCCAGTATGAAACGACCAGTATGAAACGACCAGTATGGTTGGTGTGAACCTAAACAAATTACAGAAACAGGATGGATCCTTTTTAAATGAAAAATGTTTTGAATAATTCTTCCATTTCTAAATGAACCTGCTGGTTCTGGTCCAGTCTGGCTCCACCGGCTGGTGTCCAGACCACCACATGCTTGTCAATGAGCCACAGGGAATTTAGAGCCAACGTGCAAGTTCATGCTCTGTACATCCATCCAGTTCAAACTGGAAACCACTGCTCACGTCTCAGAAAGTCTGGATGATCCCCCAAAGTTCTGGTCAAAACCCTTTTGTGGTTAAAAATAGACTTTTTCCAAGTTTGTCAACAGAATACATGAATGATGATGCAGATTCCTAGAGATGGTTAACTGGTGATCAGGCTGCAACTACCATCAACCTAACCCTAACCCTAACCCTAACCCTAACCTAACCCTAACTCTAACCTAACTCTAACTCTAACCCTGAACCCTAACCCTGAACCCTAACCCTAACCCTAACTCTAACCCTAACTCTAACCTAACTCTAACCCTAACTCTAACTCGAACCCTAACGCGAACCCTAACGCGAACCCGAACCCGAACCCTAACCCGAACTCGAACGCTAACCCTAACGCGAACCCTAACGCGAACGCTAACCCTAACGCGAACCCGAACGCTAACCCTAACGCGAACCCGAACCGAACCCGAACGCGAACGCAACCCGAACGCGAACCCGAACTCGAACTCTAACCCTAACCCTAACTCTAACTCTAACCCTCCTAACCCTAACCCTAACGCGAACCCGAACCCGAACGCGAACGCTAACCCTAACTCGAACGCGAACCCGAACGGAACCCGAACGCGAACCCGAACCCTAACCCTAACGCGAACGCTAACGCGAACCCTAACTCTAACCCGAACTCTAACTCTAACCCTAACGCGAACCCTAACCCGAACCCTAACCCTAACCTAACTCTAACTCTAACCTAACCTAACCCTAACTCTAACTCTAACCTAACCCTAACTCTAACCTAACCTAACCCTAACCCTAACCCTAACTCTAACCCTAACTCTAACTCTAACTCTAACTCTAACTCTAACCCTAACTCTAACCCTAACTCTAACCCTAACTCTAACTCTAACTCTAACCCTAACCCTAACTCTAACCCTAACTCTAACTCTAACCCTCCTAACCCTAACCCTAACCCTAACTCTAACCCTAACCCTAACTCTAACCCCTAACCTAACCCTAACTCTAACCCTAACTCTAACCCTAACCCTAACTCTAACCCTCCTAACTCTAACTCTAACCCTTAACCCTAACTCTAACCCCTAACCTAACCCTAACTCTAACCCAACCCTAAATCTAACCCTAACCCTAACCCTAACTCTAACCCATCAACCTAACTCTAACCCTAACCCTAACCCTAACTCTAACCCATCAACCTAACCTAACCCTAACTCTAACCTACAAACTACAGGGATGTGATAACTGACTGAGGGCTGGATGAAAGTTAAAATCCTCTCCCTCTCTTCTTCTGCATTTTCAGTGTTGATGAACCTGACAGGGGAGGCAGCTTTGTTGCCTCCTGCCTGAGGGGCAGGGCACCAGTAGGTCGTAGTGCTGCTCTGCTGCTCTGCTGCGCTGCTGCTCTGCTGCTCTGCTGCTCTGCTGCTCTGCTGCTCTGCTGCGCTGCTGCTCTGCTGCTGCTGCTCTGCTGCTCTGCTGCTCTGCTGCTCTGCTGCTGCAGGTTTAGGGCTGCAGACACGTCCCTCCTGCCGCATTCTGCAGCAGGAGCCTCCTGCAGCAGACGCACTCATAAAACACACCGACTCAGCACAATGGGTGCCCGACCCGCCGCCCCAACCCTGGACACGCCTGCACAACAAGCAGAACAAAAGCTTTTCAGCCCTTTTCTCTGTGGAACCATGCAGAGAAGCGACACGGCCGAGAATCACAAATCCACCGATTGGCCCAAAAGCCTGGAAACCTTCCGAAATAAACTTTTTGTTCATGTTGCACCACGTGAGAAGGAAGCCTGCGCGACGGTCCGAGGAACCAAAACAGGACAAAGGCAAGAGGAGTACCTTTAAGAGAGCTGATCTCGTGCTGAATAGAGCGTCCAGAATCCATGTTCAAGGTTCTGCAAGGTCGGCTCAGGAGCAGAACGTGGCGCTGGAGGATGGAAGCGTCTCCACTACTGCAGAGTGCTGCTCTGCCTCCCCCTTCTGGCTCTGCCTCCCCCTTCTGGCTCTGCCTCCCTCTGCCCTGATGCTCCCACTGGAGTTCACAGCCTAGTGATTCTGTTTACTCTCCCTCCCTCTCCCTCTCTTTTCCTTCCCTCTCTCTCTCTCTCTTCCTCTCTTTTCCTTCCCTCTCTCCCTCTCTTTTCCTTCCCTCTCCCTCCCTCTCTTTTCCTTCCCTCTCTCCCTCTCTTTTCCTCCCCCTCCCTCTCTCCCTCTCTTTTCCTCCCCCCTCTCTCCCTCTCTTTTCCTTCCCTCTCCCTCCTTCTCTTTTCCTCCCCCTCCCTCTCTCCCTCTCTTTTCCTCCCCCCTCTCTCCCTCTCTTTTCCTTCCTTCCCTCTCCCTCCCTCTCTTTTCTAAGCATGACTCGGCAGTCTAACCTGCATTGCTGAGTCGCAGCACCTTCTGAGAGGCAGAAGGTGAAGCTGCAGCCATAAATCATTGAAGCTCGGGGAGCTCCGTGATGGAGGATGATGCACCGCCCGATGTCTGCAGTGGGCGCAGCTCTTTCCCTCATGGGTTCGGAGCTGAAGCTGCACATTTCTCACACTGACATGCAGGACTGTGCAGGTTTATACCATCACTCTCCATCTCGTCCTCATAATTATCTACAGCAGCTCAGTGGAAGTGATGGTCACATGATCTTCAGATTAGACTCACTGTTATTTTATTGGGTGGCCTGCAGACACTCTTCACGTTCAGCTAAAATCTGCCCCTTTTATCTTTAAATACGGATAAATGACTAATTTATGCTTTTATTTTCTGGACCATAACGCATTAAAAGAATCAAACTATTAGAAGACAAAACATACCTACATTTTCACGACTATAAGGCGCACCTAAAACACTGAGATTTTCTCAAAAATCGACGGTGCGCCTTATAATATGGAGCGCCTTGTGTGTGGACTGAGTTCCAAAATCTGCTGTGCACCTTTGGTGGGTGCACTACGGTAAACACTCTGCCAATTGATTAGCTGCACACCTCCGCGTAAGGATCCCCTAAAATGGCACCGGTCAAGCGAGACGCGTATGAATGAGGCTTACTTTAAACTGCAGGCCATCGAATATGAACCTTAACCCTAACCAGGAGAGGGCGGCCATCTTCCCTAACCCTAACCAGGAGAGGGTGGCCATCTTCCCTAACCCTAACCAGGAGAGGGCGGCCATCTTCCCTAACCCTAACCAGGAGAGGGCGGCCATCTTCCCTAACCCTAACCAGGAGAGGGTGGCCATCTTCCCTAACCCTAACCCTAACCAGGAGAGGGTGGCCATCTTCCCTAACCCTAACCCTAACCCTAACCCTAACCCTAACCCTAACCCTAACCAGGAGAGGGCAGCCATCTTCCCTAACCCTAACCAGGAGAGGGCGGCCATCTTCCCTAACCCTAACCCTAACCCTAACCCTAACCCTAACCCTAGCCCTAACCCTGACCCTGACCCTAGCCCTAACCCTAACCCAGTTAGAGGTTAGGGTTAGTCAGTGTTAGTGTTATGACCGTCTCTTATGACAGTCTGTGTTATGATTGTTGCTTATCTCAACTAATTAATGATCCTAATCTAATGACCATATGGTGACTACAGGGACTGAATAGATGGGGGAGGAGCTAATGCTCATTCTGTAGTCGGCCACAATTAAGATGAACGTTTATTTGGTCGTCATATTTAAGGGACACTTATATCGTTTAGGTTTAAAATATGTTTCCTGTCATATCTAACGCTGTCATTTGTTCCAATATCTTAAATTTCTATCCTAAATATCAACATCTTAAATATATGACAGATGGATCAACCAATCTGAAGCAGGATGAGAGCCAGCCGCCCTCGGTGGTCCAGTGAAAGGGACCTCAGCGTTTACAGGCCCCTAAACCAGAGATTTTTCTTGTTTTTGATTAAATTGGAACCGTGCTGACTCTGTACCGGCATTCCTGACATTAATCTGGCTTAGCAGCATGCCAGAACCAGGGTGTTAACACTATTGTTCCGTCACAGACCAGTGAGGGATCAGGATCTGTGGGTCAGGACCTGGGTCCAGGTGGGAGATTAGGATCTGTGGGTCAGGACCTGGGTCCAGGTGGGAGATCAGGATCTGTGGGTCAGGACCTGGGTCCAGGTGGGAGATTAGGATCTGTGGGTCAGGACCTGGGTCCAGGTGGGAGATCAGGATCTGTGGGTCAGGACCTGGGTCCAGGTGGGAGATTAGGATCTGTGGGTCAGGACCTGGGTCCAGGTGGGAGATCAGGATCTGTGGGTCAGGACCTGGGTCCAGGTGGGAGATCAGGATCTGTGGGTCAGGACCTGGGTCCAGGTGGGAGATCAGGATCTGTGGGTCAGGACCTGGGTCCAGGTGGGACGGCTGATTCCTACAGCTGCTTCTATTGTGCTTGTAATTAATGAGCAAATGAACCAATGTGCAGATGCAAAGCTGCACAGAAAAGTCAATGAACACATCATTAACCTATGCCTATATGGCTAAAAGTCTGACATGTTGGAAAAGTCCCCACATGCTAAAGTGCCTTTTCACAAACATATTTCAATAATATTTGATGGAAATAACAAAGGACATAACTTTCAAAGCTCTTCTAAACTGTTTGGGAAGAGGCTAAAGCTACACAAATGCTAACTCGTCCTCGTGAAGGTTCCCTTCATGCTATGAGTCGTTTAAGGTGTTCAATGACTTCAAATTGCTCCATTTGATCCTGTAAACACTGAATTTATTCAAACTAAAGTCTGATCGTGGTTGAGTGGACGAATTTGAACCTGACAAAAGCTGTGATTGATTCAAATTCCTGCCCACATCTCGGCTTTTTTAATGAAACAGGACTCCCTGTTTCATTAAGCATATTAGCGTCATGGAAACTGGGACCTATTGTGGTTCAATGAACTAAAGTTTGATGTGTTTATGGTTTTTATGAGAAAATAAGCCGCAGAAATACCAGCATTTAGAACGATTTGTTTCTGTCTCCAGTTTTCAGCAGCTCAAATGTTTCAGTGGCACATGTGAACAAATGGGAGGTTGGTAGTTGAGTTCCCACCCTCGTGTGAAGCAACAGACAGGTGTGAAGGTTCTGCAGGCTAAATCAGCAGAAAGAGATCTGGGTTAGTACTGTGGCATCAGGTGTCCCTGTGACCAAACGTGGAGCTAAAATATGAGCGTGACCTCTGCCAGCAGAGGTCAGAGGATCTCTGCTCAGATACACGTTTCAGGTGTGAATCAAGGTGGAAATGCGTGTTTTACATCAAAGAGCTGAGGTTCCGCCCAAAAGACACTCAGCTCACTTTGATCCTACATCCATAGATGATGGAGATCATTTTCACTGCTTTGATGTAGCGAAGAAATGGACCCTTCCTCAGACATTCCACAAAGAAATGGACCCTTCCTCAGACATTCCACAAAGAAATGGACCCTTCCTCAGACATTCCACAAAGAAATGGACCCTTCCTCAGACGTTCCACAAAGAAATGGACCCTTCCTCAGACGTTCCACAAAGAAATGGACCCTTCCTCAGACGTATCACAAAGAAATGGACCCTTCCTCAGACATTCCACAAAGAAATGGACCCTTCCTCAGACGTTCCACAAAGAAATGGACCCTTCCTCAGACGTTCACAAAGAAATGGACCCTTCCTCAGACGTTCACAAAGAAATGGACCCTTCCTCAGACGTTCCACAAAGAAATGGACCCTTCCTCAGACGTTCACAAAGAAATGGACCCTTCCTCAGACGTTCCACAAAGAAATGGACCCTTCCTCAGACGTTCCACAAAGAAATGGACCCTTCCTCAGACGTTCCACAAAGAAATGGACCCTTCCTCAGACGTTCCACAAAGAAATGGACCCTTCCTCAGACGTATCACAAAGAAATGGACCCTTCCTCAGACGTTCCACAAAGAAATGGACCCTTCCTCAGACGTTCACAAAGAAATGGACCCTTCCTCAGACGTTCCACAAAGAAATGGACCCTTCCTCAGACGTTCCACAAAGAAATGGACCCTTCCTCAGACGTTCACAAAGAAATGGACCCTTCCTCAGACGTTCCACAAAGAAATGGACCCTTCCTCAGACGTATCACAAAGAAATGGACCCTTCCTCAGACGTTCCACAAAGAAATGGACCCTTCCTCAGACGTTCCACAAAGAAATGGACCCTTCCTCAGACGTTCACAAAGAAATGGACCCTTCCTCAGACGTTCCACAAAGAAATGGACCCTTCCTCAGACGTTCCACAAAGAAATGGACCCTTCCTCAGACGTTCACAAAGAAATGGACCCTTCCTCAGACGTTCCACAAAGAAATGGACCCTTCCTCAGACGTTCCACAAAGAAATGGACCCTTCCTCAGACGTATCACAAAGAAATGGACCCTTCCTCAGACGTTCCACAAAGAAATGGACCCTTCCTCAGACGTTCCACAAAGAAATGGACCCTTCCTCAGACGTTCACAAAGAAATGGACCCTTCCTCAGACGTTCCACAAAGAATGGACCCTTCCTCAGACGTTCCACAAAGAAATGGACCCTTCCTCAGACGTTCACAAAGAAATGGACCCTTCCTCAGACGTTCCACAAAGAAATGGACCCTTCCTCAGACGTTCCACAAAGAAATGGACCCTTCCTCAGACGTTCCACAAAGAAATGGACCCTTCCTCAGACGTATCACAAAGAAATGGACCCTTCCTCAGACGTTCACAAAGAAATGGACCCTTCCTCAGACGTTACTCCACCTGAAAACCTTCTGAGCTCTCATATATTTTACAACTTTTGAATTCACTGTCACAGAAGAACGTTTGAAAATAGAAGTGATGTGAAATCAGCTTCATTTGAATCGAGTTTTCTCAGGGCAGCAGCAACTGATCACATGGATGCGTGAGGGATCCATGACTGTACAGGTGCACGGCAGGTATGCAAACACAGACGCTGCTTCTATTTTTGTGTTTGAGCTCAAGTTGCAGGAATCTGATCTGGGGAAGGGGGGGGGGCGTTTCCACGGCAGCAGCGACTCACAGGGCTGATGTCAGGACCTCGAAAGGAACCCAGTGCTATTTAAACACTCACACACACACACACACACACACATACACCCACTCACACACACACACACACACACACACACACACACACTCTCTCACACACACACACTCTCACACACACACACACTCTCATACACACACACACACACATACACCCACTCACACACACACACACCACACACACACACATACACACACACACGCACACACACATACACACACACACACATACACACACTCATGTACATAATATCAGTGTCACTGCTTCGAGCATCTTGGAAAAGAACCTAGAATTTTCTTATAAAAGCACAAATAAGTAACCCCCGCCCCCCCCCCCCCCCCCCCCCCCCCCCCCCCACGTAAGAGCAGAGAACCAGAATGTTGGAAATGCACGTGCGTGGTGAAATCTCCCATCATGATGGAAATCAATATAAAACAACCCAAGTGGACCAGAAACACCTCAGAACCAGAGCAGGAGCTTCTGCAGCCGACCCAGCGTCGACCTCAGAATGTTTACACCAAATCCCTGAAGGTCACCAGGACCTGAGGGAGTCAAACCGCCTCCAAATCCTCCTTCAAGGGGGGCAGCTCAGGCTGCAGTGGAGGGTTCTTGGTTCCAGTCCCAGATGGGAGGTGCCCAGACACTTTCTACCACGGTACCCTTGAGCAAGGTACAGAATGCTCAAACCGACAGCCGACCATGTTGTGATGACCAGTTGTGCAACAAGCTGTGACGTAGCTTGTTTGAGGACTGCGTCAACTCCTGGTTGTATGTTTACAGGAGCATCAACCTCTGGCAACCTGGCAACCTCTGGCAACCTCTGGCAACCTGGCAACCTCTGGCAACCTGGCAACCTCTGGCAACCTCTGGCAACCTCTGACAACCTCTGGCAACTTCTGGCAACCTCTGGCAACCTCTGGCAACCTCTGGCAACCTGGCAACCTCTGGCAACCTCTGGCAACTTCTGGCAACCTCTGGCAACCTCTGGCAACCTCTGGCAACCTGGCAACCTCTGGCAACCTCTGGCAACTTCTGGCAACCTCTGGCAACCTCTGACAACCTCTGGCAACTTCTGGCAACCTCTGGCAACCTCTGGCAACCTGGCAATCTCTGGCAACTTCTGGCAATCTCTGGCAACCTGGCAACCTCTGGCAACCTCTGGCAACCTCTGGCAACCTCTGGCAACATCGCTGTCATTGCGATGAGAAGCTACGTTCTCACCTGCGGTGCCTTTTTTCTGAAAATGAGGTGGAGGATTCTAGAGGAAGAGTTTTTCCGGGTGCTGCTCTCGTGGAACACGGCTACGGATGCTCCCAGAATCCTCCGGAAAACAAAAGTGATCCTGCTTTATTTCTATTGATTCGATCACCTGGATGGGGAATGGAGACAAATGGATCGAGTTCACTTGCACAAATCAGCTCAGCGTCCCCGTCACAACAGTCAGGAAGTGTCTTGGAAAACAAGGTGAGATCCTGGCAGGACCAGGAAGTTAGAGGAGGATTCTGGGATGACCCGGCAGGATCACTCCAGCACAAAACCGCGTGGGAAGAAAACCGAGGGGTTTGATTGGATGAAACAGTTCAGGTCCAACAGTAAGATTGTTGTTCCTGAGCAAGACTCCATGTGGAGAGGAAACAGGGCTCATAATTCCGATCCAGGATTGGTTTTCTATTTTAAAGCTCCTTGAAGCGGAGCAACATCATCGGGTTCACGTCCCCCCGCGCAGCGAAACGGAGGACGTGGTGCTCAAAGCTGCTCCAGGTTCTGCTGGAACAGCAGCAAACAGGGAGGACTCCAGGTTCTGACTGGCCCGTGTTGGCCTGTGTGGACCTGTGGTCCTAAAGATGGTCTGTAGCGAGTCCTGTTTACCCAGAGAGTCGGCGCCCCCCCCCGCCGGCCGCCAGCTCTCCTCGCTGCCAACGTGTGTGTTCTCACCACCCTGTCCCACATCTCCCAACCTGAGATGTCAGACCTGACGTCTCTGTCCGGAACAAACGTGCTGCTTCCTCTGGCTCCCACGCTGAGTGGGTGTGTCTGAGGTGGGTAGAGCCAATTCTAGAAGCGTCCCTCTGAGAACGGCACACGTGCACAGCAAAGCAGGGGCGTCTTTACCTTTGTACTTCTCTCTGACGTTCTCATAGGCTTGCACGTAATCCTGCTCGTCCAACAGGCGCTGACCCGGCTCACACGTGGGCATGGACATGGTTTATCTCAGGCTGAACTGAACAGGGAACCCTTCACTCTCTGAACGTTCTGCTAACGTCTGCCACACACCCCGGGATACTTGGACAGCTCTCTGAGTCCCCACCCTCTTTCTTGTCCACACTCAGAGACAGTGTCCCCCTATAAAGCTCCAGATTTCATTCCGGACCACTGGCACCACCACTCCCCTCCTTTACTTGGGAAATTGCCCTTCACATATCAGAACCTCCCTCTTAAAGGAGCAGCAGTGGTGACATACCGGCGTAGTTGGTACCACTTGAGACGGAGTCACTGATCCTGTTATAGACCCACGCGCCCCAGAGACGGACACGGGTGCCTCTTCCCAGTAACACACCAGTCACAGACCGAGCAATGCTCCTGCTACTGGTGCAACTGGACCTGCCAGTTGTTGGAAGTCGTTGGAAGCTGGAACAATTTGTATCTGTGAGATGAGGGGACGTCTGTGGAATTCCTCCTGCTGGCTCTGTGTCGCCATGCTGGGCTTTGGCCGTGCAGCGCTGGCACCTTCAGATCATTTCATTTCATTTTCAGTTCAAATCAAACACAAACACAACGCTACATCCTAGCAGGACTGGCAGTGAGGGTAAAGAGGAAACGTGCTCACTGTCAGCAGAGCACGCTGCCCCCAAGTGTTCCGCGGTTGTATTGCACGACCGCCTTTCCCTAAATCAAAGGCAGTTAATGCCCTTAAATCCCCACTAAAGCAGAGGTGCTCTCTCCTACCATGCAGACATTGCTTTCACCTCAGATCCACATTCCTCGGAGAAGCATTTTCTGCCCGGAAGGACAGAGAACTCAGCTTGTCCGTGGCTCTGGAGGACCGGGACCTGCATCCAGGCAGCAGCTGTCAGGGGTAGTTTGTCCTGATAATCTCCCCAACCAGTGCTGTTTAATAAATGAGGAGATTAGTGGTGAAGGTACCCTCCTCGGAGGTGGGAAAGAAAGCCATTTTTCTGCATGATAACCAGATTCCATCCCTTGGGTGATCATACGGTTCGGTTCACAACTCCAAAAAAGACCTCGAGCTTGCTGGAAGGATTATTCCACGCAGCTTCCCTGGGAAGAGACTGCTGGACCTGCTGGTTTCCTCACCTGGTTAAGGTGATGACCACTTGATAACAAATACGCTTAAAACTAGGGCGAAGTTCCATGGAGGTGGATGTTCCAGAGCTTCACTGCTCCTGGTCCCAGGACAACAAACACCAGAAACCAACCATCGATGCTAACGGAGCACCGGATGGATGGATGGATGGTTGGGTGGATGGGTGGGTGGGTGGGTGGATGATGGATGGATGGATGGATGGATGGATGGATGGATGGATGGGATGGATGGGTGGGTGGGTGGTGGGTGGGTGGTGGATGGGTGGATGGATGGGTGGGTGGGTGGATGGATGGGTGGATGGATGGATGGATGGTGGGTGGGTGGGTGGATGGGTGGATGGGTGGATGGATGGGTGGTGGGTGGGTGGGTGGTGGATGGGTGGATGGGTGGATGGATGGGTGGTGGGTGGGTGGTGGGTGGGTGGATGATGGATGGATGGATGATGGGTGGGTGGGTGGGTGGATGGTGGATGGGTGGATGGGTGGATGGATGGGTGGGTGGGTGGTGGGTGGGTGGGTGGTGGGTGGATGGATGGATGGATGGGTGGGTGGGTGGTGGATGGGTGGATGGATGGATGGATGGGTGGGTGGTGGGTGGATGGATGGGTGGATGGAAGAAGGGTGAGTTGAGATCACATCTCACATGGGCGCTACAGCGCCCCCTTCTGGCCGTCTCAATCACAGCTGGAGAACGGCGCATATATATTCGTGGAACTGATGGAGAACATCTGTCCTCAGAACTGATGGAGAACATCTGTCCTCAGAACTGATGGAGAACATCTGCCCTCAGAACTGATGGAGAACATCTGTCCTCGGCACCCTGCTCACATCCAGAACCTCTCCAGAAACTCTGACGAGGCCCAGCTGACCGGAGGAACCAGAACCTGCCGGCCCCCCTGGGCTGGGGCCTCAGCAGCGTCCTACCTGCGATGCGGATGACGGCCCTCTCGGCTGGATCCAGCACGTCTCCAGAGGCAGACTTGGAGCGCTTCATGCGGTGGTGCCTGGGCAGGTTCCAGGGCAGCGTGTCGCCAGGAGACGAACAGCAGTTGGGATCGCTGGAGCGCTCCTCCGATGAAGCCCGGATTAAAGGGTTCTTCTTGGGCCCTGACTCCTCCTCCATGGTCTGGATGAGGAAATAAAAGGTTGATAGAAGGTGACTTAAGAACAGATTCCAGACTGTCTGGCAGACAGCATCATTTCGCCCATTTTAATAAAGTTAAGTAAATTATGTACAGAAAAAGGCTTTTAGCTTTCCCAGAGTGTCCTGGTGCTGACCCAAAGTCCTGACAGGAGGTCAAACCTCAAGCTCCAAGACCAACAGCTGCTAAGTGTCTCCAAACACATGACAACATTAAGCTAGTGCAGAAGATTGTATGGACACAATATGACTGCTGCCGTTTTAATATGTTCTGGTTGGGATGATACAGCCGCTACATCATGTTGCTACATGTAAACCACCCCCCCCCAATACAGTTCACCGTGGGTGTAACCAACGGCAACAGTGAGGCGTCGCCATTCTGCACCAGCTCTGCAATGACTCGGCAGCGTGAGCATCAGGCTGCTGCTGGAACGTCAGCGTTCTTCCATTTTAGCTGTGACTCAGCTAAAACCAGCTCCTCTGATCCGACCAGAGGAAACAAGAAACTCCCAAGAATAGCGTCAGACTGGTTCTGACTCGGTTGACCAGCCTCCAGCACGGGTCAGACTGTTCGTTATACATTCAGTGTTACATTATATCACAAGTGTATGTTATATCCAAACAACCTCCTTTATTCTAAATGCACTGTACAACCTGCACACGTGCATATATGTGCATATATATATGCATATATGCACATATATGCATATATATATGCACACATATATGTGTGCATATATTATGTGTATATATGTGTGCATATATGTGTGCATATATGTGTGCATATATATGTGTATATATGTGTGCATATATGCATATATATATGCACATATATATGCACACATATATATGTGCATATATATGTGTATATATGTGTGCATATATATGTGCATATATATGTGTATATATATGTGCATATATGCACACATATATGCACATATATATGCACACATATATGTGTGCATATATATGTGCATATATATGTGTATATATGTGTGCATATATATGCTATACTAGCAACTAACAGGCACATATTTGAGCATACATGCTGTCATTTTCATCATCATCTTTTGGGATTATGGCTTAAAAAACAAAGATGGTTTAAAACAAGTAAACAGGGTCCAAAGTGCTCAACTCCTCGCAAACGTGACCAGCTCGGGAGGAACGTTGCTCTCTGGACCATCACGCAGCCCTGAATCATCCAGGCGGTTTGGTGCCTTGCTCAAGGGAACCTGGGTGGTGCTCTAAAGGCGTGCTGTCCTCCCAAGGTCCCCTGCAGCCTGAGCTACTGCTAGCCTAGCCCTGAAGATGCTCACGTTACGCTACAGTAAATGTGTCATGAAGACCACGCTGAGTTATTTATGTGCACCATCTCAACCAACTGTATTTTTGGTCTTCGCACCTCTGCAGTGTGACGCAGAGCCAGCTGTTCTAGACAGAGGTGCTTCACTCGCGACGTCCTCCTGGGTTAGGGTGCCACCAGCAGCAGCGACCAGGCGGTGTGACGCGGTTACCAGGCAACCGCAAAGACCGCGAAAAGCGTGCTCTTGGGACTGGCAGCGCTCGAGGATGAAAGAAAGTTAGCGCGGCCTTTGGATTCTTTCCCTCCTTCACTCGATGGGCTTCAGTGGGTGCCTGCGTGTTCATCACGCACCATTGCGGTTCTGGATCCAGGCTGTTCTGGATGTTCTGGCGCGTGGGGATGGTGCAAAAGGAATAAATGCACGAATCTATCAGCGTTTTCCAACGTGCGCGCGCCTCCAGCGACATCCTAACATCCCAGTCGCAGCCTCGGCTATGCGGCAAAAGAACCAAGCGCTGCATACTCACGCGGGTGAAGGCGGTTCTGATCCGAGAGTCTCACTGTGGGCTCGCTGCAGTGGCGCCACCGATGCGCTCACCAGAACCGCTCCATGCCGAACTGGGACCGCGTCTGGGACCCGTCTGCTCGGTCATTCTCGCAGAGCTGCGGGACTGCGGAGGAGGAGGGGGCCCCCCGCCCGCACGCCGCATGCTTCCGGGACAGGGCGAAGGTCCGACCGCGAGCTCGGCTGCGCGCGTGTAGAAACGCGTCAGACTGCAGAAAGCGTGAAACGTGACGCTGCACTGCGGGTTTGAGACGCTTCCAGAGACTCTACGCGCACAAGTGACGCGTCTGCAACCTCTACAGACACGCGCGTTTCATGCACGCGACAGGGGATTAAAATAGACGAGCACATCAACAAAGTTGGCTTTTCTCATCGTGTGAGGGAATATAAGTGTGACGTGTTTCCATTGTTTGACAGTTGCGGGTTCTCCACTCGTTCCTACGGTGGCCGACAGGGGCGAAAAGCTGCAAAGGCTTTTGGGGACTCGCATCTCTTTATTGTGTTGTTGTGTAATGCATCGTTGGTGTGTGTATTCAGGAAATGTGACAAACATGTTGAAATTAAATCCCAAAAGTGCTCTTTCATGTAAACTGATGTGTGATAAATGTAGAAACGGAGTTATTTCATCAACACGCCGGGAGTCGCTCTGCATGGCGGAGGAAATTCACTCCTCACCTTCTGGGGACGCTCCTCCGTCTCCAGCCCGGCTTTACGCCCACGTCGCCTCCGTTTGGGCTGTGGCGACTCCTGTCCGAGGGCCGAAGTCTCCTGCAGCACCGCGTCCTGTGTCTGTCCAGGAACACCTCCTTTTTCCTTGGATTTTTTCTTCTTCTGGAATCACCAAAAGGATTCATGGAACATGCATTTGCTTCAAAGTATGTGTTGTTAATCTCCCCTTTAGTCCAAGATCTTCAGTCGGGAGTCATTTTAAGATCGTTTCAAACGTCTGTTAGCTTAAATCATCAGTGGCCAAAGTGGAACAGATTTGATTTCGCCCAGTCAGTTTCACATCTCAGCCACTGGAAATGTTCTGGATATTTGGCACGGCCGGACTGAGCCGGACAAAAGCTTCCTCATTCAAACATCTTTGATTCTGATTCACGTTGGCAGGTAAACAAAGGCTAAATTATTTGTGCTGTTGTTGGAGTCCAACTAACAGCCATTCATCATCGTTCACAATAGTTGTCTAGTGCAGCTTTTAAAAGCGCTTATTCGCTTACATCCCTTTTAAACTTTGCGTCACCTATAGCAGAGTTTGTGGGAAAGCAGGCGGATCGATAATTGGGCCGGGATGAGGGCCGGTTTGTCTCCTGAAGTAATCGAGTGTTCAGACTTGTGAGGCATGCAACGTTCTGAAAAGCACCGTTGTGTAACCGCATGTTCGCTGTGAAGGCAGCAGGACGCCTCGCTTCCATCAGGTTCAAATCCCGGGCGATCGCCCAGAGGTCACGGGCACGTGCAGCCGCCAGAGACGCGCCTCCGGGTGCGGAGCGCATGGAGCCGCCTCCGGCCGCCCGGCCACCCCCTCCAAGCATAAATGGGCTCTAACGGGCTCATTTATCAGAGCTGACCCGAGTTTCTCATCCATCCGGCCCATTTCTTTTAGAGGTTCCAAGGTGGAGGCGCAAACGTGGCGTGCTGGTGTTTCCACCAGTGATCAGCCTGCTGAGAGGTCAGTGATGGACAGTAGATGATCACAGGACCAGGACCTGGTGGCGGTGGCATGTTCAGGCAACTCTGACACCAGCGAGACGTTTATGGGACATTTTTGATCGCAGCCTGATCGGAACCCTCCAGAACCCCAAACCTTTGATACAGCATGCTACGTTTGAACCGCTGTCCTTCACATGACATGAACTAATGACCCAACAAATCAGTGCTGCACACATGGTCGAAGAGGGAAGACAGAAATACCTGACAGTGGCTCACCTGAGTTGGAGATTTAGTCTTGGAGTCTTTTACCATCACTGTAGGGGAAAGTGAAAAGAGAAGCATCACTTTAAAGACAAATAAAGCCATATGGGTGACAGCTTCTGAGTGAGAACATCAGAACAGAAGATGACATTAAGTTCCCGAGTCATCAGAAAGACTCTTTCATGTCGCGGTGCAGCGTTGCCGTGTGGTCACACGGTACCATGGAGGGGTCCCGAGTGTATCTGGGATGCATCACAGCTCCATCTTAAAAGATGTTTTTGCTGAATCTGGGAAAGAACCCAGTGTTTAACTACTACTAAGACTACAGCAGCATCAACCTTAAAGTGGATTTAGAGCCAAAACGCAGCCTAAACGTTGGAAAATGGAAGGAAAAAACATTCATTCGCTCTGGTTGACGTCTTCCAACAAACCCAGTGTTGAAGTCCTGAAAGAGCCTCCACACAACCGCAGAGGCACCACACACCTGCCAGATACTTCTCCAGTGATGGTGAGGTGCTCTGGTTCCAGCCGTAGCACCAGAAGCAAATCCAGAGCAGCAGGGTGACCAGCATCAGAACCAGGACCCACAGGAGCCGAGCCATGGCAGGGTCAGCCATGGCCCATGCTGTGAGGACATCCATGTTCAAGAGCACACGGAGGTGTAGCGAGCCGTTGTGGTCCTGTCAGGCAGCACGAGCCAGAGGAGCAGCACCACTGATGGGCAGCAGCTGGTCCACAGGAGTCCGGCACAGACCTCAGCCAGCGGGAGCTGTGTGGAAAAGTGTGTTAACTGGAGTGTGTGTTGCCTTTTATTGGGTCCTGGAAAATGCTGCACGTGTGTGTGTGTGCGTGTGTGTGTGTGCACGCGCGTGTGTGTGTGTGTGTGTGTGTGTGTGTGTGCACGCGCGCGTGTGTTGTGTGTGTGTGTGTGTGTGTGTGTGCACGCGCGCGTGTGTGTGTGTGTGCGCAAGCAAAACGGTTCAAGGAGGAGGACGAGTTACAGCGGTTCCTGGAAACCACCAATTCCAGTCTGAGGAGACAGCAGCCGGAGCCTCCGGCTGCTCCTGAGGCTCCGGCCCCTTTCACCTGAACACTCACACCTGTCAACACTCCGTCCTGCCCGACATGACGGTTCGAGAGCTCTGCTCCTTCTTCGTTCTCGTTCAGAGAAGCTGAGCAGCACATTTGCACCTGATCAATATTCACCCTCCAGCAGAAGAACCTGGAAGCACCATCAGCATGGAGCCGTGGTGACGTGCACGTGTGACCTGGGAGCACCATCGGCATGGAGCCGTGGTGACGTGCACGTGCGACCTGGGAGCACCATCGGCATGGAGCCGTGGTGACGTGCACGTGCGACCTGGGAGCACCATCGGCATGGAGCCGTGGTGACGTGCACGTGCGACCTGGGAGCACCATCGGCATGGAGCCGTGGTGACGTGCACGTGTGACCTGGGAGCACCATCAGCATGGAGCCGTGGTGACGTGCACGTGTCGTGCACAGTCTCGTTTAACCTGCTCTAACCCTCTGTGTTAGTGTTCTATGTTAAATGCATAAATATCAAGTGCAGAATAAAAGAGGCGGTGCGACCTGAACCTGACAGTGGCGCCACCTACTGGTCAGTCACGGAATAAACAACTTCATTAAGTTCATATTTTAACCATCTGCTGACTAAATGGAGCAAAACTAAAGAGGCTAGAAGAGGAGTGAAGATCAATCAATTCAAAAATGCATAAATAATCATTAATAAATAACAATCATAATGAATGACCAAACTTTATTGACAAACGGAGACTAAACTCGTACATGGCGGCATTTTGTCTTAACGTTCAAATTTAATATCTTAGTGAAATTTAACCGTGTTCTTCATCATGACGTGAAGATGAAGGATGGATGAAAGTCCAAAGGCCTAAATGGGTTTTATGTTTTCAAATTCTGAGGAAACCGTTAAATAATATCAGAGTTCTGCTGCCTGTTGTGAAATGTAGCGTTTGTAAAAATAAAAAAAAACCCTAACCCTAACCCCTAACCCTAACCCCTAACCCTAACCCGAACCCTAACCCTCGAACCCTAACCCGCTAACCCTAACCCGCGAACCCTAACCCGAACCCGAACCCTAACCCTAACCCTCTAACCCTAACCCTCTAACCCTAACCCCTAACCCTAACCCGAACCCTAACCCCTAACCCTAACCCTAACCCCTAACCCGAACCCGCTAACCCTAACCCTCTAACCCGAACCCTAACCCGAACCCTCTAACCCTAACCCCCTAACCCTAACCTAACCCCTAACCCCTAACCCCTAACCCTAACCCTCTAACCCTAACCCAACCCTAACCCTAACCCTAACCCCTAACCCTAACCCTCTAACCCTAACCCTCTAACCCTAACCCCTAACCCTAACCCTAACCCTAACCCTAACCCTAACCTAACCCCTAACCCCTAACCCTAACCCCTAACCCTAACCCTCTAACCCTAACCCCTAACCCTAACCCTAACCCCTAACCCTAACCCTAACCCCTAACCCTAACCCTAACCCTAACCCCTAACTCTAACCCCTAACCCTAACTTCAACTGGTTCCTAAACATTCTTACCAGAAAATCCTTAACTAATATTTCCATGTGACTGGGAACGTGCTGAATGAGGCTGAGCATCTGTAGACAGGAAATTAAGATCTGAGGTTTCTAAAGTCATTTAGAAACCACAAATGTCCTCCACATGATGGAGACAGACACTGTGACGCTCAAAGGGATTTTAAAATGATTTGTCACGACCAGATACTGATATGGCGCGATCTTATTAGTATTGTTGTTAACTTACTATAAGTTAACAACAATACTACAACTATTAAAAATCATTTTGTCCTAATATATACATATATATAAAACCTTGCTTTATGTACTTTTTATGATTGGGATTATATGCTAATTTGACTAACAAATACACGTTAGTGGTCAGAGTTGTGCGGAAATGTGAGGTGCCATCGTGAACACCTGCCTGCATTACGTTGTCCACCTGTGCTCTTTTTTAGAATATTTGCACTTGTTTTGGTGTTGATTGAACCCAGACTCATATTGAAATGATCACAGGTTGTTCCACTGTTTTAAAGGCCAAACTTGGCTAAAAAGATTAGCTCTGTCTTTGCTAATACACAGTGTGTCTGGATCTATATCTGTAATCTTTTAAACCTTATTATTATTTCATTGAAATGAATTTGGGTTGTTGTATGACCGTGACATTTGACTGTCGGTGCACTTTCTGGTCATTACTAGTAGACTCTAGTTGCAAATGATCACTTTTTAGTCTAAGAGCTATATAAACTCAGCCTGCCTGATGTCACCTTAGTGGTTGTGTGGTCACCGGTTATTATAACTCGGGCGGTGGAAGCAGCGGAGGGTTCTCAGCTCAAGACCTATTTGGACAGAACAGTGTTTTGGTAGTAGGGGAGGTGCCAGGACACCTTCAGGGCACCACCGAGGCACCTTCAAACCCCCAAATGCTCGCATAGGGCGATGAGCTGGAGTCTGGCTCCAAGGTGTGGCGTGCCCTCCCCTCCCATACATGCAGCTATCTGACCCGGAATGGGAGGAAAGGGCTCAAGAAGAAGAATCTGCAATGATTCTCTCATCATACATTGTGCCTCAGAGATGAGAACAAACTGATTCCACCTCGAACAAAGTGCCAAATTGTGTCATCCAACCATATTTTCTACATATATTTCTGATGTGTCTGCGTCCAAACACATTTGAGGAGGCTCACATGGTCCAAAACTGCCGTCGCATCACTTTGCTGAGTTTCTGAAGAGCTGTGATTGAACAAGGTAACGGAGTCCCTAATAAACTGTCCATGGTTGAACCTATG
Source organism: Takifugu flavidus (assembly GCF_003711565.1). Classification (NCBI taxonomy): domain Eukaryota; kingdom Metazoa; phylum Chordata; class Actinopteri; order Tetraodontiformes; family Tetraodontidae; genus Takifugu; species Takifugu flavidus. The sequence goes on from NC_079540.1 coordinate 7,055,805, forward strand.
CATGTCGACACAACACACACACACACACACACACACACACACACAACACACACACACACACACACACTCACACACTCACACTCACACACACACTCACACACACTCACACTCACACACACACACACTCACACTCACACGCACACACTCACACTCACACACACACACACACACACACACACTCTCACACACACACACACACACACACACAATGGATCGATCTCAGTGACCGGCTGTTTTCCATTTCCACATATTTTTATGAGCCAGCTGATGCACTTTAGAAAATAAGCCAAGGAAATTAATAAAAATGTAAAAGGTACGAATGATAATCGGTAATTATTGAAAGAATTCGAGGTTATTATTGTAAAATCCTTTGAATCATTATTTCTGTCCATTACTTTGTGTCCTCCAGCTGCTTTGAGGACACGCTAATAAACTACAAGGGTCGTTGCAAATGAAGTTTCGGCTTCTGATATTAAAGCCCATGAAACAGGAGAGCAGGAACAGCAGCCCCAGGCTGGGACCATTCTCTTCCTGCAGCTGTTGGGTTCCAGGTATATATAAGGAGGAAGTGAAGTTGCTCCTACCGCCTCACGGTATCGTAATACTCCCGAGAGACTCCCGCAAGGTCAGGACAAGGGTGACGTAGAGGGCCAACCCTAACCCTAACCCCAACCCCAACCCCAACCCTAACCCTAACCCTAACCCCACCCCAACCCCAACCCTAACCCTAACCCCTAACCCTACCCTAACCCCAACCCCAACCCCAACCCCAACCCTAACCCTAACCTAACCCCAACCCCAACCCTAACCCCTAACCCTAACCCCAACCCCAACCCCAACCCTAACCCTAACCCCTAACCCCAACCCTAACCTAACCCCAACCCTAACCCCAACCCCAACCCCAACCCTAACCCTAACCCCAACCCCAACCCTAACCCCTAACCCCAACCCTAACCCTAACCCCAACCCTAACCCTAACCCCTAACCCCAACCCTAACCCCTAACCCCAACCCTAACCCCAACCTTAACCCCTAACCCTAACCCTCTAACCCCAACCCTAACTCCAACCCTAACCCCAACCTTAACCCCTAACCCTAACCCCAACCCTAACCCTAACCCTAACCCCTAACCCCACCCTAACCCTAACCCTAACCCCAACCCTATTCCCAACCCTAACCCTAACCCTCTAACCCCAACCCTAACCCTAACCGCTAACCCTAACTCCAACCCGAACCCCAACTCTAACCCCAACCTTAACCCCTAACCCTAACCCTCTAATCCCAAACCTAACCCCTAACCCTAACCCTAACCCTAACCCTAACCCTAACCCTAACCATAACCGCTAACCCCAACCTTAACCCCTAACCCTAACCCTAACCCTCTAACCCTAACCCTAACCCTAACCCCTAACCCCTAACCCCAACCCTAACCATAACCGCTAACCCCAACCTTAACCCCTAACCCTAACCCTCTAACCCAAACCCTAACCCTGATGACCCCCATGGCCCCAGTGGTCCCGTCGAGTTGCGGGTTATGTCGACAGAGCCAAGGGTAATCCAAAATGAACGGCAGATGATATGAAGGAAGAAGCAAGAACTGTATTGTCTCAAGAAGTGAACTGGACATAAGCATATGAAGGGGGGGGGGGGGGTCTAGTGGGTTACTCTTCCCAATGAATGTTCATCCATGCCATAACCCTAACGACCCTAACCCTAACAACCCTAACGACCCTAACCCTAACCCTCATGCTGCTACAGGAGCCCCTCAATCTGCTCAAAGCACTTCTGGGGTTCTGAAGTCTGCTGGGTCCAGACAGGACTCAGATGCAGCACACAAATAGTAGGAAATCTGATTTTATTTAAAAGCAGTTTGAGATCAGGAGAGCTCACACCAAATTAAGCTCTAAATTCAATAATCCACTGAGGTGAAAACATCCAAGAACGTGTAAAACTCAGACAGAGAGTAACAGACGAGGATCGGGCAGAGATTTGGTTAAACAGAAGATATGGAAGTTTAGCAGGACCGAACAGGCAGGTCAAGGACAGGCAGGTCAAGGACAGGCAGGTCAAGGACAGGCAGGTCAAGACCAGGCAGGTCAAGGACAGGCAGGTCAAGGACAGGCAGGTCAAGGACAGGCAGGTCAAGAACAGCAGGTCAAGGACAGGCAGGTCAAGGACAGGCAGGTCAAGGACAGGCAGGTCAAGACCAGGCAGGTCAAGGACAGGCAGGTCAAGGACAGGCAGGTCAAGAACAGGCAGGTCAAGAACAGGCAGGTCAAGACCAGGCAGGTCAAGGACAGGCAGGTCAAGACCAGGCAGGTCAAGACCAGGCTGGTCAAGGACAGGCAGGTCAAGGACAGGCAGGTCAAGGACAGGCAGGTCAAGGACAGGCAGGTCAAGGACAGGCTGGTCAAGGACAGGCAGGTCAAGGACAGGCAGGTCAAGAACAGGCAGGTCAAGAACAGGCAGGTCAAGGACAGGCAGGTCAAGGACAGGCTGGTCAAGGACAGGCAGGTCAAGGACAGGCAGGTCAAGGACAGGCAGGTCAAGAACAGGCAGGTCAAGACCAGGCAGGTCAAGAACAGGCAGGTCAAGGACAGGCAGGTCAAGGACAGGCAGGTCAAGAACAGGCAGGTCAAGGACAGGCAGGTGGGTACCAAGAGATCAATGCTGAACGTTCTGGTATGAGCACCAAACAACCTGGTGAAGAGAGAGAGCCAGACAGGGAGTTTAAATACCTGAGGAAAGAACAGGTGGGCCAGATTGTGCTGATTGAGATGGACTATAATAATAGTACTATACAACTATAATAATAGTACTGTACAACTATAATAATAGTACTATACAACTATAATAATACTACTATACAACTATAATAATACAGTAATACAGTGGCAGGTTTATTTATGCAGTGCAGCTACAGTATGTTACAATAATGAGTGAGCAGACGGAAGAAAATACATTTATGATTCCGAGAATATGGAGCAAATCTGTCTAAATTACTTTCTCTGATGATGACAGCACATCTGCACATGCTATGTCATAGGAGAGGAGGGGAGGGGAGGGGAGGGGAGAGGAGAGGGGAGGAGGAGAGGAGAGAGGAGAGGAGAGAGGAGAGGAGGAGGGAGAGGAGAGGAGAGGAAGGAGAGGAGAGGAGAGAGGAGGAGAGGGGAGGAGAGGAGGGGAGGGGAGAGGAGAGGAGAGCAGAGGAGAGGAGAGGAGGGAGGAGAGGAGAGGAGGAGAGGAGGGGAGGGGAGGGGAGAGGAGAGGAGGAGAGGGGAGGGGAGAGGGGGGAGAGGAGAGGAGAGGAGGGAGGGGGAGGAGGTTCGAATCAGGATCCTGACTCATTTGCCAGCGCGTTGCTGCCCTCTAGAGTCTGTTCACCTTTCGGCACCTTGTTTTTCTCATCTCATCTGTGGACTGTGGATCAGTGGAGGAGCCTCCATGTTTCTCCTCCATGTTTCTCAGGTCCTTCATAACCTGGGGCCACGGGTCTTTGGGTCTCGACACTGAGAACCACCTTTGTATCTGGCCTCGTGTTTATCTTGCACCCTCCATTTGGTCCTGACTTCAGCCCTGATACAACATGAACTGCTCACTGGTGTTCGAGCTGAGACCTTTCATTCCGGGTCCAGATAAGGATTTCTGCAATGGTGGCAAATCATTATGTGCTTTGTATTCTGGGTCAGGCAGAACCCTTGTGTCTGCCCCGTGTCCATCTTCAGTTGCTTCGTGCTCATAGCCACCACCCTCGTCTCTAAGAACTGGATCTCCCTACATGTCTGGCAGCGTTCAGAAAATGGAGCGTTCAGAAAATGGATATCCAGCCTTCTTGAAGGTTTGTGAAGAGGATCAAACATAAACTCCAACAATATTCCATTGTCAGTAATAATCACCCACTGACTCAGAGAACTGAAGAAGAAGTTCACAGCTCTCTCTGAAACGTGGCTCAGCCCTAACTGAACACCGCTGGTTCAGATGGAGGGATGTGAATCACACTGTAAACCCCAGTCGGAGGAAGAATGACCAAACAACCATCTGAAGCAAGCGATCTGCCAGGGACGACAATAGCAGCTCTTCACGTGGATCGTTTAGTCCACAAGAACCCAACGTCTGAAAGTATCTGTTCCGTGGAGCCAAAACAGGTCACCAATGTTTTTGATAGAGAAACTAGAGTTGGATTATTAACTGAGAGAAGTGACTTTGAGTCAAACCGAGCTGAACTACAACCGCCCGAGACTGCAATAAAGTACACATCGAACATATAGATGAACGAGAGACGATGCAGTTGGACATCTTTGATAAGCTTCAGGATTTATGGAGCAGCTGAGAATCAACAGCTTCGGTTGTAACCAGGCTGAAAGTATCACTGATCCGAATGTGAGGACGGGAATTATAAACAACCTGCAGGGCCGCATTAAACTCCAGTTTAATAAATGAATGTGTCAGTTGCCATCAAAAGAGCTTTAACGTCCCTCACATGGCTGCACTGAGGCACATGGGCGTCTCTCCATAGCAACAGGCTGAGCCAGTTTCTATGGTTATGTTGTCTTCTGAATTTCTTCCGGGGCAGCGACATGAAAGATGTGGGAGGGCGATGCTTGACCCGAAGGACCTGACCCTCACAAACAAAGGCTCACTGCCTCCCCATGAGTGGAGCCCATCACCTTCAGGTTCCTCTGTCGGCTCCAAACCCTGAAACACGTCGGAGGGACTCGTGTCGGTTCAGTTTGGATTTGGAATCCCAGCGCAGAATATTTGATAATTAATTAAAGTGATGATTGACGTGTGGTTGCTGACGTTATTGTCCAACTTGTTCTACTTCAACTTCCTTTTTGTTGCTTCTCAGCTCTGCTCGGTCCTGCGGCTGAGTCTGCCATCTGTTGCTACGCAACAATCCACCGAACAGAACCATTATTGAAGAAGTCATTAAGTTAAGGCAGTAGTTCAGAAGAGGCATTTCAGGCCTGCAGAGACACTCTCAGCTGATCGGGGGGGGGGGGCTGGCCCGTATGCTGGACCGAGTGGTCCTGGCAGCTGGTCCTGAGCGGCTAACAGACGCAGCACTAAGGCTTTTCCTCCTGCTCGTCCCCAGTGGCCATTAAACCCGCAGATCCTGACCCCCCCAGGACCCCTTCAGCCCTGCAGGATTACTCTGGCCCAGCGGCTCCATGGAGGAGGATGCATCACTGTACCAACGGGTTCGGGATGGAGCTGAGGTGCTCACATCCACCCAACGGCTGCAGCAGGCTCCGCCTACTTCGCTCAGCGGGTTTTAGGAAAAGATTATTCCTGACGGCATAACCCTAACCCTAAACATAATTATGTAACCAAAAAAGAGAAAAGCAGAAAACAAGTCAAGCAGAGGCGCAGCTCGTTGTTACGAAGCTGAACGAACCCTCATCAACTTCCTGCTAACGGCTGATTTACTGCCACAGGTGAGACTGTTGGAATATGATATGGAATATCCAGCACGTCTGAAGCAAGGAGATTAAAGTAGCAACACACCTCGATTTAAATATATATATTTAAATATCGAGGTAAATATCAAGTGCTGCTCAGCTAAAGCTCATCACAGCTTTATGCAGATGATCCAGATGTTCATTCATCAGTTTCTTCCTTCCTCTTGGAGATTTAGCTTTATGATAATCTGTTTCTTTTTCATATTCCCCAGGAGAAATGAGGTAATCCCCCTTCCCACAGGCCCCCGGAGGGGGGAGGAGAGGAGGGGGGAGAGGAGAGGAGAGAGGAGGGGGGGGGGAGAGAGAGGAGAGGGGAGAGGAGAGGAAGAGGAGAGGAGAGGAGAGGAGAGGAGAGGAGAGGAGGGGAGGGGAGAGGAGAGGAGAGGAGAGGAGGGAGAGGAGAGGAAGGGGAGAGGAGGAAGAGGGGGGGGAGAGGAGGGGGGGAGGAGGGGGGAGGAGAGGGGGGGAGAGGAGAGGAGGAGAGGAGAGGAGGGGGGGAGAGGAGAGGAGAGGGGAGGAGAGGAGAGGAGGAGAGGAGAGGAGAGGGAGGAGGAGAGGAGAGGAGAGGAGGGAGGGGGGGAGAGGAGAGGAGAGGAGAGGAGGAGAGAGGGGGGGGGGGGGGGGAGGAGAGGAGAGGGGGGGAGAGGGGGGGAGAGGGAGAGGAGAGGGGGAGGGGAGAGGAGAGGGGGGGGGGGGTGCCCTGAGGTTCCTTTATTGTGGTTCATTAGCAGCTGACCTGGAGGCTCCAGCTCCTCATGAGTTTGCATATTAACATAAAGTAACTAAAGCACTAAAGTCTGAACGGATCAATTTAAATCATATTAAAATACAAACGGGTCCATTTTTGATCAGTTCACTTGAACTCAAATGTTCACAGTTGAGCTTTAAAGAAGCAGGAAGCAGCTTCTTCTTTATCTGTTCTGTTACCTTCATTACTTTTGTGTCTGGAGACAATTTTGATTGTAACAGACGCTGTATAAATTTGATTGATTGATTGATTGATTGATTGATTGATTGATTGATTGGTTGGTTGATTGGTTGATTGGTTGATTGGTTGGTTGATTGGTTGATTGGTTGATTGATAAAACATCGTGTTTCACAGCATCATATCTTAAGAATGTGATTTTAAGCTTTTCCAGTTCTTTTCAGTCTCAAAGCTCCATTTACCCATCAAAGTGTAACAGACCAGTGGGACAAACCAGATAATTGCCATGGAAACTAGAGAAGCAAAGAACAAATCAAGGTGGAGCGGTGTTAATGTCTGCTTCTTTAGAAATGTTACAGTTACTTAAAGACCAAAATGGCAGTTTGATCTCCGTAGGGCCACAGTATAACCCCCCCCCCCCCCCCCCCCCCCGGATCAGTGGGAGTAAATCTCTGTTCTAGACGGGTTAGGAAGACATACAGAACATTTATTGGATCAGCACGCTGCAGAACTCAGTGAGACCAGAAAAAGAACAAGAAAAGCTGGACAGACCCAGTGTGATATCACATCACGTCCGAGCAGGAGAACCCGGGTCCTGAGCCTCTGTGGGCGGTTCTGGGATCTGAGTAGCCTATAGATTCACAGAGCTCTGATTTAGTCATTTCTGGAGTTGTTTGTCATTTGTTTAAGTCAGATACAGGAAAATCCAGGAATGTTCAGCTTTCCAGAAGATGGTTGTGGACTTTAAATCGTTGGGTCTGGATCTGGGAGGGGAAGCTAACGCAGCATCTGTCCTTTTATAAAATGCAAGATTAGCACAAAGTAATGTAATTTTCTTCAGAAAATGAGTCTGATAAGATTAAAGGCATCAACTGTTGAAATTTAAAATACAACAGCACTACTTTCCACCTCTCTTGTCCATAATTTCAGCCAAAAGCCCCTAAATCCTCATCAGAAGACAGATGTGAGCAGGACTCCCCGGTGGAGCTGCACTCAGGTGCTGCCAGACTGATGGAGCCGTACAACTCGGCCACGTGTCTGGAATAAGCGAAGGTTTTCCTTCGAATCATCTCCCCTTTCCACAAGGAGATCATCAACATCGTGGAGAGAAGCGCCCCCCCGAGGGTCAGCAGGCACAGCCCAACTAGAACACAGCGGTCCAGGTGGCTCCCCACCCGGGCTTTCTCTCTCTCCAGGCGCTCCATCTCCCGGGCGGACACACTATCCGGGTCAACGCGCACATCTCGAGGGACCGTGTAGGATATGGCGACCAAAGAAATGCCTGTCACCAAACATGTCACAGCAACAATGAACCCGTAATCCACGGACTTCCCCGAGCCATCTCCTGCCAGCTCTCCATCGCTCAGCAAGTAAAGTTCCGGCATGTCCTCCTCTTCCTCCGGCACCAGTTCTCGCCCCTCGTGCAGCGCGCCAGAGGAACTCCGAGTGAGTGCGCGTGTCTGTGGAGTCTCTGTGAGCTGGAGATCATCTTGTCCGTCTCCGTCTCCGTCTCGGTGGGTGAAAGACGTCTCTCGCTGTGGCGGCGCAGCGCTCCGCTTCTCCGGACGCGCTCCGCAGGGATCCGGACGCGCCCCGCAGGGATCCGGACTCACCCCGTAGGGACCCGGACGCGCCCCGCAGGGATCCGGACTCGCTCCGCAGGGATCCGGACTCCCCCCGACGCTGATCTCAGCGACCCTCTCCTCACTCGGAACCCGCGGGGCGTCCCCGAGACCAGGCCGAGCAAAGTAAAGCAGCTCGACATCAGCCATTCGACCACCGAGCTCCGGGTGCGCCAAGCACGTGCTGTTGAGGAGGAGGGAATGTTGGAAACGCACTGGATGCGTGCGCGGCTCGAGGCTAAAGCCACTTTTGATGCGCGTCCACACGTCGCTCATTTCGGAAAGAGAGAATTTAAAGTAAGTTGTCTTTGGTTCTGTAACGCGGAGACGCGCACCAACGGATCCATGTTTCATTAGCGGCCGCGTGTGTCGGTCCCTGGCTGCGTCTGCCCCCGGTCCATGAGAGGGGACCTCTTGGACCCCCCGGGCCTGTCATGAGTCCAGGAGGCTGCAGCCGCAGGACGACGGGTATTTAACAGATTTCTATTAGACACAGCAAAAAAGGGTTTATGTGAGAATTATTAATATATAATTTATATTTGCTGCTAAAGTGAACAAGCGATTTTATTCAGCAACACATAAGCAGACTGGAAATAATGGGCTTATAAGGAACCAGTGGCTGACTGGTCACTTATTGTAACAATTTCCCTTTTCTGTATTGGATTCCTCTAATGAACCACGACTGTTCACCATCATTATCATCATTAATTAGCGTTACAGGTTTGTTTTCCAATAATTAGCGACACCGAAGGAAGCTGAAAATGCAGCACTTGTGCTTAAAAACCTTGTTCTGAATATAAGATTTGGTTGCTCAAAGCCCAGATTGTGTAACTTCAACACATTGTTGCGACTGTAGAAAGGTTTCATGACAGTTGTGTTCTGATCAAAGCTCCTCGGCTTGGCGTCACCACTGTATTGAGCTCTTCCTCGGACAATTAACAACAATCCATTGACAACTTTGAGGGATTTTGCTAACAACCAAGAGCCTTTCGTGCCATTATATCATTGATATAACAGAGCAAAACTTTGAGGTTTCAGGCAGAATAAATGAGAATAAATGAGAGACGGGCAGATGCCAACATTCATCTGTGTATATAAGATAAACAAATCTCCTTCTCCACCAGAAGCCTGGGGGTCTGAGGGATCTCAGCTGTTCCTGGACTCTTCTGGACAGAGATCTCTGATGTGGTTCCTGGTACCTGCTGGAGCATCTGCTCAGCTTGTGGGTTACTGCCCCTAGTGTCCCCATCACTACTGGGACCACTGGTGCCTTCATGCCCCACATTCTCTCTATCTCCTCCTTCAGTCCTCGGAAGTTCTCCAGCTTCTCCTGTTCCTCCTTCCTGATGTTGCTATCACTCGGGATTGCTACATCTATCACCACCACTGTCTCCTGGTGTTTATCTACCACCACTATGTCAGGCTGGTTGGCCACCACCATCTTGTCAGTCTGGATCTGGAAGTCCCACAGGATCTTGTCCTGCTTGTTCTCCAGCACTTTTCTCCACCTGGACCCTGGGACCTCCAGTCCATACTCAGATGTTCCTGTCCACTATGCCAGCCACCTGGTTATGCCGCTCCATGTATGCCTTGCCTGCTAACATCTTGAATCCTGCTGTGACATGCTGGACTGTCTCAGGGGCGTCTCCACACAGCCTCCACCTGGGGTCTGGTCTGGTCTGGTCTGGTCTGGTCTGGTGGACCCTGGCCTCTATTGCTCTGGTGCTCAGGGCCAGTTCTTGTGCAGCCTTGAGTAGAGCCTCTGTGCTCTCTTTCAGTCCGGCCTTTTCCAGCTCCTGGTAGGTTTTCTGGATATCAGCCACTTCCTCAATTTGTCGGTGGTCCATTCCATGCAGGGGCTGATCCTTCCATGATAGCCCCTCAGGTTCCTCCTCCTTGGTGGACTTTTGTTGCCTGGGGCATTCACTCAGCAGTGGGTCAGCGGGGGCCATCTTCTTGATGTATTCTTGGAGGCTTGTTGTTTTCTCCTGGACAGTAGTTTGGACACTAACCCTAACCATTACTAGTCCTCGGCCCCTTCCTTTCACTCCGTGTTCAGCCTCAGGACTCTGGACTTAGGGTGAAACCCTCGTGCATGGTGAGGAGCTTCCTGGTCTTGATGTCAGTGGCTTGTATCTCTTCCAGTGGCCAGGGTATTATGGCAGCAGGGTATCTGATTACTGGCAGGGCGTAGGTGTTTAGGGCCTGGATCTTGTGCTTACCATCCAGCTGACCTTTCAGGACCTACATTGGTCAATATTTAGAAGTGTAGTGAGAGGCGTAAATGAGCTGGTTATGGTTTGTGGGACAGCAGATATCCAGTGGTAACACCACACAAGAATCTTGATATCCAGTATTTTGCCAACGTTGATGTGCTGTGGGGGCAGGTCATGGGTCATAGGTCTCATGGGTCATAGGTCTCATGGGTCATAGGTCTCATGGGTCATAGGTCTCATGGGTCATAGGTCTCATGGGGTCACCACCAGGAGGTTGCTGGTCTATCAAATCTTTCATTCATCGCATCCAAAATTGGGTCAAACGTAAAATATCCTTTAAAAAAAATTTGCATTGCCTTAGCAGTTTTTACCGGTGTTCTTCTACCAGTTGTTAATTGTTTGAGTCCCATTGTGTAATTAATGTGTTTTTATTGTTTTGCATATAAATCACATGACGTTAGTTTTCTTACTTCTATATTGTAGCATTCAAGCTCCTGCTCAGGTCTGAGTATGAAGCAGCAGAACCTGCACCACAGGACCGGCCGTCCTCAACCGTCCTCTGAGCTTCGTCTTTGGCCTCGACCATCGTTTAGGCTCAGTTTTGTGTGAATGTAGTTTTGGACAATTGTTTTTCAACACCTAATTACTTAGGAACAGTTTCCTTCAGATTTGATAAAAGGTGGGAGAGAACATGTTTAGCCCTTTGTCTTGAGTTTTTAACATCAAATATTTTCAAAAATGTAAAAATTGTATTTGAACTGTGACACCATGTTAAAGGCAAGCTCACAATAAAATGTTGTAAAATCATACATGTCAACGTTTGGGGTCGATTACAGTTAGCTTCACACATACGACCCAATGTTAGCAGGTTTTTTTGATAGGTAGAAAAAAAACTGCTTAAAATGTAGTTTATGGAAAAGCACATCCTGTGTATCATGTTGCAATTTTCCACATTCCTAAGTTGTTGTTTGCTCCCTGAAAGTCAGCATTAATAAATAGTGTAATATTTAGGAGCGCCGTGATAAGAGAGATAATGGTTAGAGCGGCGATGCTGAGGAGAAGCTGGAGACAACAACGTTGCACTTTGGGAGAAATGTGATACAGTTCTGACAAGTCACGGCGGACCCAAGAGGACGAAAGGCCACTTCAGTGGGCTACAGTTTACTTACAAAATAAGCACCAAGCCAAAAGCCAAGGAAGTGCTCGTGGGAAGGGTGGCGAGCACGAGCACGAGCACCGAGGGAACGACCTGAGGCCGGCAGCTGCTGCTGCTGCTGAGAAGGTCTGGAAATGAGCTGATGGGCTGCAGGTGTGGAGGCAGCAGCACGTGGGGCAGCCGCGCCCCCTAGCGGACAACCCGCACAGAAAGCCCCAGAACGCCCCCTAGCGGACAATCCGCACAGAAAGCCCCAGAACGCCCCCTAGCGGACAACCCGCACAGAACGCCCCAGAACGCCCCCTAGCGGACAACCCGCACAGAACGCCCCCTAGCGGACAACCCGCACAGAACGCCCCCTAGCGGACAACCCGCACAGAACGCCCCAGAACGCCCCCTAGCGGACAACCCGCACAGAACGCCCCCTAGCGGACAACCCGCACAGAACGCCCCAGAACGCCCCCTAGCGGACAACCCGCACAGAACGCCCCCTAGCGGACAACCCGCACAGAACGCCCCAGAACGCCCCCTAACGGACAACCCGCACAGAAAGCCCCAGAACGCCCCCTAGCGGACAACCGCACCCGCACAGAACGCCCCAGAACGCCCCCTAGCGGACAATCCGCACAGAACGCCCACCAGACACAGGAGCTAATAATGAAGCCAGGAAGGCAAGACTGAGCTGTTTCGGACAGTTGGAGGAGCAACAGGAACAAGTCTCAGGACTGAAGGTGGAGGATTTCTGGTTCGTGAAGAGAAAAGAAGAAAGAAGCGGAGGAAGACAGGAACATTAAAGGGAACAATAATAAAGACATTTTTACATGCTGGCAGCCAATTAATGTATTCTAAGAGGGGGCAGAGAGGAGGGCAGAGAGGAGGGCAGAGAGGGCAGAGAGGAGGGCAGAGAGGAGGGCAGAGAGGGCAGAGAGGGCAGAGAGGAGGGCAGAGAGGAGGCAGAGAGGGCAGAGAGGAGGGAGAGAGGGCAGAGAGGAGGGCAGAGAGGGCAGAGAGGGTAGAGAGGAGGGCAGAGAGGGCAGAGAGGAGGGCAGAGAGGAGCAGAGAGGAGGGCAGAGAGGAGGGCAGAGAGGGCAGAGAGGAGGGCAGAGAGGAGGGCAGAGAGGGTAGAGAGGAGGGCAGAGAGGGCAGAGAGGAGGGCAGAGAGGAGGGCAGAGAGGGCAGAGAGGAGGGCAGAGAGGGCAGAGAGGAGGGCAGAGAGGGCAGAGAGGAGGGCAGAGAGGGTAGAGAGGAGGGCAGAGAGGGCAGAGAGGAGGGCAGAGAGGGTAGAGAGGAGGGCAGAGAGGGTAGAGAGGAGGGCAGAGAGGGCAGAGAGGAGGGCAGAGAGGAGGGCAGAGAGGGCAGAGAGGAGGGCAGAGAGGAGGGCAGAGAGGGCAGAGAGGGGCAGAGAGGGCAGAGAGGAGGGCAAGAGGAGGGCAGAGAGGGCAGAGAGGAGGGCAGAGAGGGCAGAGAGGAGGGCAGAAGAGGGCAGAGAGGAGGGCAGAGAGGGTAGAGAGGGCAGAGAGGAGGAGGGGCAGAGAGGAGGGCAGAGAGGAGGGCAGAGAGGGCAGAGAGGGCAGAGAGGAGGGCAGAGAGGAGGGCAGAGAGGGCAGAGAGGAGGGCAGAGAGGAGGGTAGAGAGGGCAGAGAGGAGGGCAGAGAGGGCAGAGAGGAGGGCAGAGAGGGCAGAGAGGGTAGAGAGGGCAGAGAGGAGGGCAGAGAGGGCAGAGAGGAGGGCAGAGGGGCAGAGAGGAGGGCAGAGAGGGCCATCGTCGTTATTATTATCATTATTACACCCATTCTCAGTCCTGTAGGTGGCGGTAAAACTCTTTCATTTCTTCTCTTTTTGTCTGCTCACGTGACTCAAATAAAGAACGTTCCATCCTTTTGAGAAGCTTCATGATCCTCTCGTTCACATCAAGGCTGTTTTTTCAGCTGTTTTGACCTTTCTGGACAAGGTCGAACCCAGAATTACTGTAATTACATAAACTACCGAACATTGTAGTTGTGTGTCTCCATGGCAACCGTGTGATGAACAGAGCGTGTTGGCGTCCAACGTGCACAGTTGGTGTGGAGGAGTTTCCCACCTCCACAGTTGAGTAAAGAAAAAGGAACATTTCCCTATTGTTGAACAGCGTGTGTGCGTGTGCGTGTGCGTGTGTGTGTGGGGGTCTAAGCAGGCTTTACAGTGGTGTTGTTGTGCAACTGTGGGATCATATTTTAGTAATATAAATAAGTTTATTTAGTCCATATTTTAGTAATATGTTTATTTAGTCCATATTTTAGTAATATGAATACGTTTATTTAGTCTATATTTTAGTAATATAAATATGTTTATTAAGTCCATATTTTAATAATATGAATCCGTTTATTTAGTCTATATTTTAGTAATATAAATATGTTTATTAAGTCCATATTTTAATAATATGAATACGTTTATTTAGTCTATATTTTAGTAATATAAATATGTTTATTAAGTCTATATTTTAGTAATATAAATAAGTTTATTTAGTCCAAGAGAATCTTCAGAGTTGTTCAGTCACATAAAAAGGTGAAATGTGGAGACAAATGTGGAGTTCCTGAGTATAAAAGCTTCCACAACCCTCGTTTCTTCATCCTCGTGTCTTAATTAGGATCCAGGACTTTTCCACTATGATCATTGGACTGATTTCATTACTTTTATTGATGTCAAAACATTTAACTAAAACTAATTATTTAAAACAAAAAAGAGAAATTTGAACACTGAAACGTGCATCTACAACAGGTTTAAACTGGTCGGCAGAGTTTGGATTAAACCCTTTAAAGCCTTTAAAATGGCGCCAAACAGCAGAATGGAATTCAGCAAAAACGTCCTGGGTTCGAAATGCTGCTCATTCCGGATTTTAACTGGATTATTGGAGAAAAACCGATTCAAAATCGCGAAGAGAGAAGAAAACTGTAAATATGGATCGAGAGTCTGTTGGGCGAACACGCACTGACGGTCTGACCCCCCCCCCCCCCGCATGCGTAACGAGCGCACAAGAGCTCAGAACCGAACCTGCCATCTGGTGACAGTTGGCTCTGAGAGCGCGGAGACGCGGCGCGCTTTTACGCGCGACACCGACTCGGAGACTCGGGCACGAGTGCGCTTCTGCGTTAATAAGACGGACTCGGGTGCCGAGCCCACATTTTGAAATGTGTCAGAACGATGTAAACTTTTCCGAACCGAGACATTTCATTAACTTCCGGTAGGTTGTTTTGTTTGTTGTGTCGCGCGTAAAATCTTGGCGCGTCACAAAGCCGCGAAGCTGCTGTGAAATCCGCTGAGAGCTAAAAACAGCAAGATGGAGAATCTCACAAGAGCTCCTGTTATCAGCAGTTCTTTGGGGAACTGGACCGACTCGAGTCTTCAGTACAAAGCGATCAGTAGTTTGCTGCTAGTCGTGATCTGCGCATCGGGGCTCGTTGGCAACGCGATGGTGATCCTGGTGGTGCTCACCACCAGACACATGAGGACTCCGACCAACTGCTACCTGGTCAGTTTGGCCGTGGCGGACTTGATGGTTCTGACAGCCGCGGGTCTTCCGTCGATCACGGACAGCATCTCCGGGTCCTGGGTGTTCGGGCGCTACGGGTGCCTGAGCATCACCTACTTTCAGTATCTCGGCATCAACGCGTCCTCGTGCTCCATCAGCGCCTTTACCATCGAGAGGTACATCGCCATCTGCCACCCGATCAAAGCCCAGTTCCTGTGCACCCTGTCTAGGGCTAAAAAGATCATCCTGTTCGTTTGGCTTTTCACCTGCCTGTACTGCGTCATGTGGCTCTACCTGTCGGACATTCAGGAGCTGGTCTACGACAACGTCACCATCGTCACCTGCGGCTACAGGATTTCCAGGAGGTTTTATTTGCCCATTTACTTCTTTGATTTCGCTGTTTTCTTCGTGCTGCCGCTGCTACTTTCCGCAATCCTCTACGGACTGATCGCTCGGATCCTCTTCCTCAACCCGCTGCCCTCCGACCCCAGCACCAAGGAGAGGAAGAGCGGCCAGGAGAGCCGCGCCAGCCGGAGGAGCAGCTGCAAGAGCTCCCGCCACTGCAGCTCCACCGCGACCTCCCGCAGACAGGTTCGGGGGGGCTGACGTCATTAGTGAAGGAAGCTGAACCAAAACCTACATTTCTAAGATTGTTACGGGAGGAAGCCTCCAGGATTCTAGAGTAAATGTAAAAGAGCTAAAGTGTCATCTTCTGATGTTTGGTTCAATTTTTAGAAGAAAAGTTCCACCGATTCACCCATAGATTTGTGCAGGATTTTAGTGGTTTTGGATATAATTGGATATATAAAAACGACTGCCTGAGGTTTATCAGCTCAGCAACATGTGATGCACAGCAGAGTTCTTCTGATGGGGGAACAAATGAAGCTCTTTAAATGTCCATTGGCTTTGTTTCAGCTCCCAAAGTCTTTTCCACGTGCAGACGTTTCCTCACGTCCTGGCTGCACCTTCTCGTCTCCTTGCAGGTGACCAAGATGTTGGCCGTCGTAGTGGTTCTGTTCGCCGCGCTGTGGATGCCGTACCGCACCTTGGTGGTGGTCAACTCCTTCTTGGAGCGCGCCTACCTGGACAGCTGGTTCCTGCTGTTCTGCCGGCTCTGCATCTACCTCAACAGCGCCATCAACCCGCTCATCTACAACGCCATGTCTCAGAAGTTCCGCGCTGCGTTCCGGAAGATCTGCGGCTGTGGGAGGAAGAGCTCCGGCAAAGCCGCTGCCTGCAGCGTGGCCCTCGCCTACAGCGGCGTGAAGGACACGTCCGTGGCCGAGAGCAGCGACCACCTCCCCACTGAGCTGGAGGAGCTCACCGTGATGGACGACCTGCTGCCGGAGCAGAACGCGGCCTTCCCGGACCCCCGTGTGTATCGCAAAGTGAATTTCAGCGAAGCCTGAGTGGAACGAAGAGTTGGAGAATGGATCCTTTCGGTTTCTGAGCGTCCGCTGACCTTAGAGACAACGTCGAACCCATTTCGTGATGCGCCCGACCTTCATTGACTCATCATCGAAACACTCCGACCATCGTGGGTTGGGTCATGAATCTGGTCTGAGCCTCGTACAGGAGGAGCCGCCGGCGCCCGTCGGCCCAACGCCGACACGTTCTCAGACTAACTTGTGTTGACCAGCTCACGATGGAGAAGCTCTCGGTTCAGACTGGATCCTGGATCTACCGAGCGTGAGCGGCTCGTTTCTCTCAGCTTCAGGTGGACTGGACGAGAGGGAACCTGAGCAGAACCCTCGAGCGTCCTGCAGCTGTGGGCTCAGAAGTTCTGAGGTTTCAGCTTCTAAATGTACCCAAACTACCAAGTGTTTCAGATGCATCTCGTGTAACTCTGCATTACTGGATCTTCCCCTAGATCCCGTCAGTTAAGGGGGTCGTTTCTGTTCCTCTAATCTCTCGGTTTTCTCTCCTGCTGAAGTGGGCGATTGACAGCAAATTAGCCGAAATGCTCCTGTGTGTAGGGGAATCTCAGCAGAACCCTGGAGACCTTCCAAGCGTCCGATGTGGGATGGAGAACAAGCGTTTCTTCCTTCGTGCCAACGTCTATTTAGAGCCGAAGTAGCTCGACCCTTTGGAAAACACGACGTGCAGCTCTGCTCTCCGGATCGAGACCCTCGAGTCCTGAACTGATGAGAACGTTGTGATGACGCAACACTCTGGTTTTAGGATTCAATGATCCTTAAAGAAGCTTCAAGGTGAAAAAAGTCAAAGGGAGAAATGAGGAACGCTTCCACATAAACAGCCGTTTGTCTTCTGCTAACATGAGCATCAAGAAAGTTCATTTATTGATCAGTTATCTGAATATTAATGAGCGTCTAAAAGGGTTTATAAAGGGTTTATAACACTTTAATGACATCCTTAATAACCATATTGTCAATCTATCCAGATGTGCTTCATGGAGCCAACAGAGCACATCTGGACACGTCGTGTCTCAGCTCCACTTCTCCTCCCTGAGGAAAAGTGTGCGATTGTTGTTTCCAGTTCCTGTGTTGTGTAACGTGTTTGGATGGTCTGGAAACGCTGCCGTGACCTCGAGGGAGCGGCGCCACCGACGCCTCGCCACCGACGCCTCGCCACCGACGCCTCGCCACCGATGCCTCGCCACCGACGCCTCGCCACCAACGCCTCGCCACCGACGCCCCACCACCGACGCCTCGCCCCCCCACCTGCATTCCTGAACATTTATGGTCTCTGTGAATTTAAATACTTCCTGTTGTGATCCTGTCGGCATCTATAAATTGTACTATTTATCTTTCTGGTCTAAATAAAGTTGTGTCTTAAATCAGAATCGAGGATTTTTGCTCGTTTGCTGAACGAGAAGAGAAGAGAATCTGTCCGAATATTTGTCTCCTCTGTAAAATGCCTCCAGCTCCGGGGGGGGGGGGGGGTGGGGCAGCATTAGCGCCGTTAATCAACAGGAAGCCTTAATTGAGCTGCTTTCATCAGACCATCATCTGGCTCGTTAGTCGCCTCTATTCTCCGTGTTCCACAGCCTCAATAATGTGATGAGCAGATCTGAGCCGGACTGAACGCCTGATGTTGATGTTCTCCAGTCAGGGTGCTGGACTGGGGCCCTGGCAGAGGGGCTCACTGGTCCCACCACCCTGAGGGGGCTGGACTGGAGCCCTGGCAGAGGGGCTCACTGGTCCCACCACCCTGAGGGGGCCGGACTGGGGCCCTGGCAGAGGGGCTCACTGGTCCCACCACCCTGAGGGTGCTGGACTGGAGCCCTGGCAGAGGGGCTCACTGGTCCCACCACCCTGAGGGTGCCGGACTGGAGCCCTGGCAGAGGGGCTCACTGGTCCCACTGGTCCCACCACCCTGAGGGGGCCGGACTGGAGCCCTGGCAGAGGGGCTCACTGGTCCCACTGGTCCCACCACCCTGAGGGTGCCGGACTGGAGCCCTGGCAGAGGGGCTCACTGGTCCCACCACCCTGAGGGTGCCGGACTGGAGCCCTGGCAGAGGGGCTCACTGGTCCCACTGGTCCCACCACCCTGAGGGGGCCGGACTGGAGCCCTGGCAGAGGGGCTCACTGGTCCCACCACCCTGAGGGTGCCGGACTGGGGCCCTGGCAGAGGGGCTCACTGGTCCCACCACCTGAGGGGGCCGGACTGGAACCCTGGCAGAGGGGCTCACTGGTCCCACCACCCTGAGGGTGCCGGACTGGAGCCCTGGCAGAGGGGCTCACTGGTCCCACCACCCTGAGGGGGCCGGACTGGGGCCCTGGCAGAGGGGCTCACTGGTCCCACTGGTCCCACCACCCTGAGGGGGCCGGACTGGAGCCCTGGCAGAGGGGCTCACTGGTCCCACCACCCTGAGGGGGCCGGACTGGAGCCCTGGCAGAGGCGCTCACTGGTCCCACCACCCTGAGGGGGCCGGACTGGAGCCCTGGCAGAGGGGCTCACTGGTCCCACCACCCTGAGGGGGCCGGACTGGGGCCCTGGCAGAGGGGCTCACTGGTCCCACATCGTTGTTCTCAGCAGTATCGACCAACATACGGACGTTTGCGGTGGCCAGGAGATCCAGGAGATCCAGGAGATCCAGGAGCCATGAGACATTTCATTGTTCCAGTTCCCATGAAGATTCATGAAATATGCTTTTAAAGTTCAAAGAGCTATTAGAACATTATTTATTATAATTTCGTCAAGATAATAATTCCTGCTCTTTGTGTTTGACGGGAGAAAAAGGGCCTGTGGAGATGCTTCTCCTCGGCTCACCTTCCACCCTGAGTTCTCCCTTCAGCCACAACAGCAACACAAACAAACACACAAACTGGGTTTAGTGTGAAAACTTCAGACTTGTGGCTGCCAGGGACTGGATTCATCTGTGGGAGTCACAGTGACCACGTCAGAATCCGGTCCCTGGATCCAGACTGGATCCACCTCCGAACCAGCTGATCCGTGTCCCACACACACCTGCTTCAACAGTGCCGGATGGATCAAGAGGAATATATCAGTAAAACTGCCGCAGGGAGTGTGTGTGTGTGTGTGTGTGTGTGTGAGTGTGTGAGAGTGTGTGTGTGTGTGGGGGGGAGTAGAAGTCTCAATATGCACCTTTCACAGGAATGTAGGAAATAATTAAGTTGAGGATTCGTCCATCACACCGACTGCAGCACCGGACTCAACGGGACCTGCTGAAGTCACACACACACTCACACATTCACACACACACACACACACACATTCACACACACACACACACACACTCACATTCACACACACACACACACTCACACATTCACATTCACATTCACACACACACACACACTCACATTCACACACACACACACACACACACTTGCTCTTTGACAGACGGACGTGAACAAACCGCCGACCATCATTTTGCTGCAGTGATTGTTTATTTGCTAAACATGGAGAATACGGATCAGACGGGAATCTGGCGACAACAGGAATGAGAGGAATGAGAGGAATGAGAGGAATGTCAGGAATGACGTGGTTCAGCTGTTGTTGACCTTCAGAATAAAGATGCTGCTGCAGGTCAGGACGTACACTCTCTCATTGGTGGCTCTGAAGCCCAGGATGGCTCTGGCAGAGTCCAGGCTGGCCACGTGTTGCTTGGCAACCTTCTCTATCTGACGGCCCTGCTTCCTGTTGAAGAGCACCGTTTCCAATGGCGACGGCTGGCGATAAATGAATGTTCGGCAGATGCACTCACACAGGGCGGCGTAGGAGAAGTTGGGAGGGCAGGAAAGAAACTTCTTATCCTGTTTGGAGGCCTGAACGTAACCTGCAGACGAGGACATGAAGAAAGACCAGACCTTCAAATGATGGCGGCGGGAAACGAACCAATGTTGAGAACAAGATACCTAAATTCTCCTTCTCAGAAAACTCAAATGAACCCTTTCATGGCTAATAGGATTTCTTTGCTGTTGCTGATGGCTCAGTCTGCTCACACACTTTAAACCCTCCTCCAGGTTCTGGGGCCACCGTCACACACTTTAAACCCTCCTCCAGGTTCTGGACCACCGTCACACACTTTAAACCCTCGTCCAGGTTCAGGTCCCCCCCCCTCAGGGCACCTTCAGCTGCTCACTGAACCATCTGAAGCTCATACCCAGAGCGTTGAAGGTGGCGATGTGCTCCCACATGTTGTGGTCCTGCTCCGGGTGGGGCTGGAGCACAATGGCGTCCACGTCGTAGCGCAGGCAGAGGCACGGCATCTCCAGTGGGTTCCCCACCACCGTGAACAGGTACTGGCTGCCACCCAGATTCATCTGTGGGGAGGAGGGAAGGTGGGGGTGAAGCTCCAGGCCACGTCAAGAAGGCAACAAGGTGCTCAAATAATGAATAGAACAAATATAACCGATGTTTGCCAGTACACATACGCTACCCAGTAGCAACACACATGGTTCACACATGGCAGAATAACGATCGGCCTTCTAAAGGGCCAGATGATTGCTAATTAGCGCCTGCATTCATATGAACCGATGATGGGAGCAGAAACATTAAAAAATAAAGGTCCATCTGTGAAGCTATGGAATCTCCACCAATGAAACTACTGTGAAGGACGTAAAGGAGCTGCTCTTCATGGTCTGGCTCCAGTCATGTTCAGGCTGCCGCATCTTCACGGACGCAGCTGCAGAGCCACAGGCTGCAGCTGCGTCCGTCTAATGTCGGAGTCTCATCCCAGCCAGGACTGATGGAGCAAACCATCCCATCAGCGCCATCGTGACCAGTTAAATTTCCAGCAAAAACAACATAACATTCAAGTGAAATCTGACTAAAGATACAAATTTTACTTGATGCTTTTAGCTTAAAGTTTCCCGTTCAATAGCGGCGGCTAGTTGTCTCATTAGGTTTAGGGACTAACTGAAGCGTGTTACTGTGAAGGGGCCACCATTAGGTCCACCCAGGTGAGGCCTGGAGAAGCAACAGGGCCCCTGGGGGGTCACTCACCACCTGAGAGGGCCTCAGGGACTCGTCAAAGTGGGTAATGCTGAAGCCGGCCTCGGGGAAAACGTCACAGTCCTCCAGCTCTGCCGAGTTATAATTTAATAACTTGTCCTTCTCCGCGTTCACATTCTGGATTAAAGAGGAAAGAACACAGGAAAGATTAAGGTTGCATTTGTTTTGGCCTTATTGAAGGGTGACGTGCATCCAGGACCTCCTGCAGAGCCACGACTTACGAGGACTAATGAGGTGCAACCTGGAGAAAAGAGGCGTGAAGAGCGTCAGAATCAGCCTACAGATGTAAAGAGGAGGGAGAGGAACAGAGCAGCTGCAGAGCGACAGCACAGGGCCTGAACCTGGAGCGTGTGAAGCACCTGTAGCCAGTCTTGTGATGTGAGGTGGGCCAGCCTCTGGTGGACGAGGGCCGCCTGCTCTTCACCCACGAGGTGCTCCCCTCTCTGGTCCCCCATCACCAGCTCCGGCCACGTGGGTCCCACCACACACTTCTGGAGCGTCACCTCCAAACTGAGGACAGGAACCAACACACACGTCAGAGCTTCATCAGCCTGTTCAGCAGGTCTGGAACAGCAGGTCTGGAACAGCAGGTCTGGAACAGCAGGTCTGGAACAGCAGGTCTGGAACAGCAGGTCTGGAACAGCAGGTCTGGTGGAGCCAACGGGCTCAATGGACCAGGAACGAAGTGATGGAAGGTTTCATTCAAGTATGTGTTCATTAGAAACACGACTAACCTCTGTGGGACACCTGCCCCCGTGACCACCTGCCCCCGTGACCACACGTGCACCCGTGACCACCTGCCCCCGTGACCACCTGCCCCCGTGACCACCTGCCCCCGTGACCCCACGTGCACCCGTGACCACCTGCCCCCGTGACCACGTGCACCCGTGACCCCACGTGCACCCGTGACCACCTGCCCCCGTGACCACCTGCCCCCGTGACCCCACGTGCACCCGTGACCACCTGCCCCCGTGACCACGTGCACCCGTGACCCCACGTGCACCCGTGACCACCTGCCCCCGTGACCACGTGCACCCGTGACCCCACGTGCACCCGTGACCACCTGCCCCCGTGACCACGTGCACCCGTGACCACACCTGCAGCCGTGACCACCTGCACCCGTGACCACACGTGCCCCCACGTGCACCCCTCTTTTACGTCTAATCATTGTTCAGAACCTTTTCAAAGCTTTGATGTGGCTCCCAGAAACCACTGCGTCTGTGTAACGACTCTTTTCCCTCTAACGAGCCTTCTCCTTTATCTCCTTTATGTCCTGATGGAGGCGTGAAAACAGGTGGAGGTTTGGACAATGATGAGCAGATATTAGGAGACACAAAGGGCTTCCTAATAAAGCTGCTGCTTTATAAAGAGCAGAGCCATTAGGATGGAAAACCATCAGCTTCTACTTAGAAACGCTGGAAAAGACCCCTGAGATGGTCTTCATGAAGACAACAACACACATTTGAGCAGCAGGGCTTCAATATTGGTCTGTCACACGTTGTCCTCTACAGAACCATCGTTGGCTGAGCCAGAACCGACCAGACTGTGGTTAGCACTGTCAGGCCCACCAGGAGGGTTCTGGATTAAAGACCACGCTGGAGACACACACTCCCCAGCGTGAGGACACACACCTTTACTGGCACACACATTTCTTACCTGCCAACCATCAATAAGCAAATGTGCTAGTTTTTGAAAGGTGGGCTCTCCTTCATGAGCCGTTGGTGAATGAGCAGATCCACTAAAAACCTGCTGTGGGTTCAGGTGAAACCGTGCTGGGAAACTCGGATCTGATCGAAAACACGCGAGTAGATCACGAATCACAAACAACCGTGAAGCGACGCCGCGCTAATCAGCATAAGTCTCCGCCCATGAATTGGTAATGAGCACCATAAAAGGAGGTGGGCGGTGACGCTGCGGTTCACCTGTCAGTCAGGCCAGGTTTTCCTGTCATGGTACGAGGTACGAGACACAGGTCATGGGGTCTCTGCCGTCCCCAGAACATGCTGGAGGCCCAGAGAACATGGGTTCACATAAAAACGTCTATCAGGAGGAGGAGGACACCGTCCACACCGTCCCACAGAGACGAGCGGAGCAGCAATGATTGGGCAGAGCTCCTGGGCAGGAATCCGAGCTGATAGATGTGGGGCCACAAGAGTCCACATTGTGAAGGGTCACACAAGCCGTAGTGGTCAGTTTAGTCCAGGTGCAGTTGACCCTAAGGGTCAAAGCTAAGGGTCAACCCTAAGGGTCACCCTGAGGGTCAATCCTGAGGGTCAAACCTAAGGGTCAAACCTAAGGGTCAACCCTGAGGGTCAATCCTAAGGGTCAACCCTAAGGGTCAACCCTGAGGGGCAACCCTAAGGGTCAAAGCTAAGGGTCAACCCTAAGGGTCAATCCTGAGGGTCAATCCTGAGGGACAATCCTGAGGGGCAACCCTAAGGGTCAAAGCTAAGGGTCAAAGCTAAGGGTCAATCCTGAGGGTCAACCCTAAGGGTCACCCTGAGGGTCAAACCTAAGGGTCAAAGCTAAGGGTCAAAGCTAAGGGTCAATCCTGAGGGTCAACCCTAAGGGTCAACCCTGAGGGTCAAACCTAAGGGTCAAACCTAAGGGTCAAACCTAAGGGTCAACCTGAGGGTCAAACCTAAGGGTCAAACCTAAGGGTCAAACCTAAGGGTCAACCTGAGGGTCAACCCTAAGGGTCACCCTAAGGGTCAACCCTGAGGGTCAAACTAAGGGTCAACCCTGAGGGTCAATCCTAAGGGTCAACCCTAAGGGTCAACCCTGAGGGGCAACCCTAAGGGTCAAAGCTAAGGGTCAACCCTAAGGGTCAATCCTGAGGGTCAATCCTGAGGGACAATCCTGAGGGGCAACCCTAAGGGTCAAAGCTAAGGGTCAAAGCTAAGGGTCAATCCTGAGGGTCAACCCTAAGGGTCAACCCTGAGGGTCAAACCTAAGGGTCAAACCTAAGGGTCACCCTAAGGGTCAACCTAAGGGTCAAACTAAGGGTCAACCCTGAGGGTCAAACCTAAGGGTCAAACCTAAGGGTCAACCCTAAGGGTCAATCCTGAGGGTCAATCCTGAGGGTCAACCCTAAGGGTCAACCCTAAGGGTCAAACTAAGGGTCAACCCTAAGGGTCAAACCTAAGGGTCAATCCTGAGGGACAACCCTAAGGGTCAACCCTAAGGGTCAACCCTAAGGGTCAAACCTAAGGGTCAACCCTAAGGGTCAAACCTAAGGGTCAAACCTAAGGGTCAAAGCTAAGGGTCAAAGCTAAGGGTCAATCCTGAGGGTCAACCCTAAGGGTCAACCCTGAGGGTCAAACCTAAGGGTCAAACCTAAGGGTCAAACCTAAGGGTCAACCCTGAGGGTCAAACCTAAGGGTCAAACCTAAGGGTCAAACCTAAGGGTCAACCCTGAGGGTCAATCCTAAGGGTCAACCCTGAGGGTCAAACCTAAGGGTCAACCCTGAGGGTCAACCCTGAGGGTCAACCCTAAGGGTCAACCCTAAGGGTCAAACCTAAGGGTCAACCCTGAGGGTCAATCCTGAGGGTCAACCCTAAGGGTCAACCCTGAGGGTCAACCCTAAGGGTCAACCCTAAGGGTCAAACCTAAGGGTCAACCCTGAGGGTCAACCCTAAGGGTCAAACCTAAGGGTCAAATCCAGCAGCCCGTAAGAGACAAGAACTACAGCCACTGTACCACAACAAAACTAGAAGCTTGGGCTGCTGTAATGCAACTTGATCTTCACTGGGGAGTTTAGACCACAGGAAGAGGGTTACACGAATGAAGTTATACTTTCTAAAATAAAGAGCACAAGCTATTGCAAGAGACCGAGCTACTAATTAAAGATTAGTATGGACAGATGTTCCCTCAGTTAAGGAGGAATCTTTGAATATGATATGAAATCACTTTGATTTAATAAAAAAAAGCAGCTCAGACCTTTTGTCACTAGTTAATATCCAGGCGCTGGTCTCAGGCTGCACATCTGCATAGAGCTGGCCCTCCAGTATGATGAGAGGAGAACCGCCACACACCCCAATGCTGATGTGGTTGGGAGTCAGCGTGAAGTTCACCTCCTCTTTGGTGACACCCTCGGGCATTCGAACATGCACGGTGATGTTCTCCGATGTCTGCTGCCAGAAGTAAATGGATTCTGAATTCAAACAGATGAGAAATGTATCGTTATAGTTATGTATAGTTATAGTTATAGAGTTAAAGTACTGACAGACGGATAAAACATCTGCTTGTATGAGGAATCCTGTTACATATTCAGCAACTACACATAAAACCACAAGGGAGGATGAGAACCTTGCAGACAGGAGAGCTCTTTCACCCACCCCAGAGCAGGTAGCATTAGCATTTTGAATCTTTGTTCTACAGCTTGTGCCAACTCGTGAATATTTAAAAGGGGTCCAGCATTTTTGAGGGATGTTCTCAATACCCCAAAAAATAACTGAAGTTTGTTAATGCTGAAAAAACTGTCAATTAAAAAGTCCTACGGAATAAAATTTTCACTTCATACAGTTTGTTTTAAACATTTTTAGGACTTCTTCTAGCCTGCTTATGGCCCCCAGCCATTCACTGGAGATGAGTCTGTCTTTGGGTATGTGGAAGCCCAGATGAGCAGGTCTGGAAAAAACCCAAAGCTCTTTGGCCCGCCCACAAGGAAATCAGTTGAGCTAACCCTACCCCTAGTAGTCAAGACCAGAACCCCAGCCTGTCTTCCTCAGGACCATTCACAGGTGCACAATCTGAAATGGCATTCCTGCAGGCCAAATTTGGGGAGGAAGGTGACCCTGGATACTGTCTTAGGGATACTGTCTAACCCTAACCCTGGATACTGTCTAACCCTAACCCTGGATACTGTCTAACCCTAACCCTGGATACTGTCTAACCCTAACCCTGGATACTGTCTAACCCTAACCCTGGATACTGTCTAACCCTAACCCTGGATACTGTCTAACCCTAACCCTGGATACTGTCTAACCCTAACCCTGGATACTGTCTAACCCTAACCCTGGATACTGTCTAACCCTAACCCTGGATACTGTCTAACCCTAACCCTGGATACTGTCTAACCCTAACCCTGGATACTGTCTAACCCTAACCCTGGATACTGTCTAACCCTAACCCTGGATACTGTCTAACCCTAACCTTGGATACTGTCTAACCCTAACCCTGGATACTGTCTAACCCTAACCCTGGATACTGTCTAACCCTAACCCTGGATACTGTCTAACCCTAACCCTAACCGTCAGGGCAGGCAAGGCTTTCTCTACTGGCCTCAGCACACTTCATTGTTAGTTTTTGTAGATCTGTAAATACATTTATTCTCCATAGTTCATGTTGTATTATATCTTATTGGTTAGATGCTTCCACTTATTGTGATACTATTTTTATCCAAAAGTTGTGAGCCTTCCAGCTCATCAGAACCGGCTTCTGTGCATCGTGAGTGGAAACAGTCAAAAGCAACAGCCCATCAGATCCAGTCTGCCACCACTGAACAGTGCCACCAACACGTCCTGGGATTGGATATGCATTCGTAAGAACCTGAAAGGCTCACCTGTGCGAAATATCTTAACTAAACCAGCCAACCTGCTAGCTAGCAACAGCAATCAACCGGTGATATCGCTCGTTCTTGGCTGTAGCGCACGTTAGAGCTTATGCCATCAGATAACTGCTATGCCCTCTATCGAAGCCTCGTCATTGGACCTTTGAGCATATTTCTGGCTTTCACCAAAAGTGCCAAGGTTTTTTAGTTTTGGTGCCTGATAATCTTCTCTCTTTGAAGTGATTTTGGCTCTCGAGCATGGTGGGACTAGACTTCTGATCTGGAACAAGATTCAATCATTTCAAGAGTATTTCAAGAGTTTCTCACTGATTAATGTCTTCAAACTGTTGCCACTCTTGGCCGGGATGCTCATTGTGAAAGAAAGAGATTTTTATCTCTGTTGAAAACAGAACAAAATCTGTCTGAATCGTCTTTAATTAACAAAGGTCGTCTTTGGAAGGGAAGAAAACTTCAAACTTGCCCTGTTTTCGGCTGCCCTGCTAGCTTCCTTCGGATGAAAGCGTTGCTGACGGCGGCGGCGGGGGCGGCGCTTTAAAGCGATAAATACTTTGAGCCTCACCACTCATCCCATCTCAAGACAGTTGTTCTTGCTTTTTAATTAAAGCTAACTACTGATTGAAAACACACTATCAGAATTTTTCTTCAACATTAGATGATGCCAAGAAGTCGATGGCCAAAAAGCCCTGAAAGGTCGAGACTGAGGCAGTGTGACGAAAATACTATGACTGCTTTTTAAAAATGCCAATAAGAACAAATAAAGATAAAAATCTAATAAACATGAAGGGGTTGCCGCTGACCTCTGGACTGACAGTCTCCTCGTCTATAGAGACCTTCGCTTTAATATCAACCCTGCACGTGAATACGAGCAACCTGGACGGTGAAAACGGCCCCGTGATGATGCTCCAAACCCGCCGGTGTAATTCGCAGGGTCGTCAAAGGTGGAGACGTCGTCATTATTATCCTTTGCTCTCCTGTGCTTTGCCTTTCATCTCACTGTGACAGTGGGCTTAATTACACTCAGGCTAAACCGGGGCACCTCTGCCGGTCTCCCCACCATGAGCCCAGCCCAGTATTTAAAGCCCAGCTAACGCACTTTCTGCCAGAGAGTTTGAGCTCTGTGTCTGGCTCTGCAGCACCAAGTCTTGGACCAAGTCCTGGTAAATCACCGTTTACGGCCCGACCTGGTACACCTCTGCCCCTTGCCTGGTTCCGCGTCCTCAGATCTTTGTTTCCTGTGGTTTACTGTGCTTTTATAGTTTGTCTGATGATTGCCTTCAGTCTATAAATGTGGGAAATATAGAATACCTTATTAAAAGCCCCAATGATACGAATGTTTATTTAGAATGCTATCAGAAAAGACACTGAATGAATTTGATGAGATCCTGACCTCGTATAAGCAGCCTGGTAAATCCCAGCTAGACATGCTGCCCACATCTCCACAACTTATTAAGATTCCCTATTTTGCATTTTCTGTGCTGCTGCTTACAAACCTGGCGAATGAGGCCTCTCCTGACATCTCATCTCCTTCCTGCAAATGAAAAATGCAGCGAGCTGATAAAAGAAATGGCTCAACAGCTGCAATTATACTGCCCCTGAATCAGCAACACAAAGGCATACACATGCATCCCATAATACCTGGTTGCCTATATGTCTGGAATACATTATGGCTGTGTGCAAACAGCACACACCTCCAGTGGCATCTGATTGGCTATCACGCCTGAGTGTGTCCCGTCACTTAGAGTCCTTCTGTTGAGTTAGGAGCCTCACAACTCAGGTTAGCTCAAATATAATCAGGTAAAAGCCGGTAAATCCACAATAGCCAACACTGAAGCAGCACAAGCAGGTGGAAATAATATGACATGAAGAGAACAGACAACGGAGAATAATATCATTTACATATTTGGGGAAAAAAGATTTTAAAAATATGCTTTTCTGACTATGATCAGGCCAGCAGAGACCGCCACGCTGGCCTAACACTGATATTTTAATTATCAGTAACATTTCAAAATGGATCAATAGTGCAACAGATCTCAGATCTCACACGTCTCACTACATAAGTGCAGAGAGATTAAAGTCAGGTGGCACCGCCACACTGGGTTTACAAGCAGCCGTCAATGGGCTGGAAACAGATGCTGATAAGTTGATGAGAGAATGAGCCACTATAAATGGAATATTCTGCTGGCTGCTCAGGCGTTTCTATGGCTACAATCCAACTCTCCAGCTTTTGCTTCTGAGAGTGGTGGTAGGGAGCAAAATGAGCCCATGAATCTTTCAGGAAATGGGCTCATCACAGCGCCGACGTCTGAGCCGATACTGCAGGAAATGGGACGCGAGCTCATGCGGAAAATGTGTTCAGCCGGTGTTAAGGTCACGTTAAAGACAGTCACCGTGTTCAAATGTTTCATTGTCATTGAAGCTACACCCACATTTATCACTAATAAAGCTTTAAATAATAGTTAGAAGCCAAAGGGTCCAAATGAATGATAATGTGGTTCTGGTGTTGTTATCTGGTGCAGTGGAAGGGTTACAAATGTCAGTAAATAGACCATTTGATATGGAAAATGGACGATCCTCTCCAAAATCGTGAGGAAGGGAATCATTATATTCATCAAAGAGTAAATTAAAACTAAGATTCAAAACAGAAACTTTGGGTCTTGATGTTGAACTTCAACAGATCTGGATCTTTTTTCAGTTTCTTCTTTTTCTCTGGTTTCAGGTTGCAGTGGCAACACAGCCGGCCTCGGTCCCCTGAAGGCAACACCGCTGGGAACAGTCTCAGCCTCGGTCCCCTGAAGGCAACACCGCTGGGAACAGTCTCAGCCTCGTCCCCTGAAGGCAACACCGCTGAGACAGTCTCAGCCTCGGTCCCCTGAAGGCAACACCGCTGAGGACAGTCTCAGCCTCGGTCCCCTGAAGGCAACACCGCTGAGGACAGTCTCAGCCTCGGTCCCCTGAAGGCACACCGCTGAGGACAGTCTCAGCCTCGGTCCCCTGAAGGCAACACCGCTGAGGACAGTCTCAGCCTCGGTCCCCTGAAGGCAACACCGCTGAGGACAGTCTCAGCCTCGGTCCCCTGAAGGCAACACCGCTGGGAACAGTCTCAGCCTCGGTCCCCTGAAGGCAACACGCTGAGGACAGTCTCAGCCTCGGTCCCCTGAAGGCACACCGCTGAGGACAGTCTCAGCCTCGGTCCCCTGAAGGCAACACCGCTGAGGACAGTCTCAGCCTCCGTCCCCTGAAGGCAACACCGCTGAGGACAGTCTCAGCCTCGGTCCCCTGAAGGCAACACCGCTGAGGACAGTCTCAGCCTCGGTCCCCTGAAGGCAACACGCTGAGGACAGTCTCAGCCTCGGTCCCCTGAAGGCAACACCGCTGAGGACAGTCTCAGCCTCCGTCCCCTGAAGGCAACACCGCTGGGAACAGTCTCGGCCTCCGTCCCCCCCCGCTGTCACTCTTGCCTCTGCCCCCCCCCGCTGTCACTCATGTCACCACGCCCATCATCGTTACCCCCCCCCCATCAGGGTTAGGGTTGTAAATGTGGGCTGATGAATGACTGCAACATGCGTCTGTATTTCAACATCGACGTGTGAGCACAGGACTCTGCAGTCTCTGCACTCATCGGCACCTCTGACCCACCTGAGTTCTCCGCCTGCATGGGCTCCGGGTCGGGCTGCTCCAAAGGAGAACCGTCCACATGTGTGAAGACAAAAGGTCTCTCTGAGGCCACCATCAGCCCCTTCCCTCGTGGCTCTACAGCTGCATATTCAGGCACCGACTTCCCCTTCAGGAGCCTCCTCTTCTTCATCTCGTACTTCGCCTCCTGACCTGTCAGCATAAACGCGCTTTAGACACGAGCCTCCAATAGCCTAACCCTCCCCTAACCCTGACCCTCCCCTAACCCTCCCCTAACCCTGACCCTCCCCTGACCCTCCCCTAACCCTGACCCTCCCCTAACCCTGACCCTCCCCTGACCCTCCCCTGACCCTCCCCTAACCCTGACCCTCCCCTGACCCTCCCCTAACCCTCCCCTGACCCTCCCCTAACCCTGACCCTCCCCTAACCCTGACCCTCCCCTGACCCTCCCCTAACCCTGACCCTCCCCAACCCTGACCCTCCCCTAACCCTCCCCTAACCCTGACCCCCCCTAACCCTAACCCTGACCCTCCCCTAACCCTCCCCTAACCCTGACCCTCCCCTAACCCTAACCCTCCCCTAACCCTCCCCTAACCGTCCCCTAACCCTCCAATAGCCTGACCCTCCCCTAACCCTCCCCTAACCCTAACCCTAACCCTCCCCTAACCGTCCCCTAACCCTCCCCTAACCCTGACCCTCCCCTAACCCTAACCCTCCCCTAACCCTCCCCTAACCGTCCCCTAACCCTCCAATAGCCTGACCCTCCCCTAACCCTCCCCTAACCCTCCCCTAACCCTCCCCTAACCCTGACCCTCCCCTAACCGTCCCCTAACCCTCCCCTAACCCTAACCGTCCCCTAACCCTCCCCTAACCCTGACCCTCCCCTAACCCTAACCCTCCCCTAACCCTAACCCTAACCCTCCCCTAACCCTAACCCTCCCCTAACCCTGACCCTCCCCTAACCCTAACCCTCCCCTAACCCCCCCTAACCCTGACCCTCCCCTAACCCTCCCCTCCCCTAACCCTCCCCTAACCCTAACCCTCCCTTAACCCTCTAACCCTAACCCTCCCCTAACCCTCCCCTCCCCTAACCCTCCCCAACCCTAACCCTCCCCTAACCCTCTAACCCTCTACCCTAACCCTCCCCTAACCCTCTAACCCTCTAACCCTAAACCTCTAACCCTCTAACCCTAACCCTCCCCTAACCCTCTAACCCTAACCCTCCCCTAACCCTCCCCCTCCCGTCCCCTAACCCTCCCCTCCCCTAACCCTCCTCTAACCCTCTAACCCTAACCCTCTAACCCTAACCCTCTAACCCTGACCCTAACCCATTATCCAGAGCAGAAGAAGCAGGTGCAGCCCAGCATCAGGCTGTTACTCTATAAACTACTCACACTTTCCCTCATTAAGACCATTAATTATGTTCTGCAACATGTCATTTTTATACAGAAATGCTTTTTGACAGGATCTAAATTTGGTCCATTTGATGAAACATCTTCAAAGACAAAACCAACGCTGAAAGATCCGTCAGTCACCAGGTGATTGTTCACTTATTAACTAGTCCCTTCTTAGCTGCCAGCAGCTTAACTGAAATGTTTGTTTGCAGGTAAATGAAGCTTTAATCATCCACCCCCTTTAATTAACATCCCGTTGGTAGCTACTGTTTAAAAGTGAACATTCAGTTAAGCCCATTCTCCCTTTCCTACAAGCACATTAGTGGACTTGGTGCTCAACAACCAAAGTTAAATGGGGTTAGGGTTAACCTGTTCAGTCACCTTGTTGAGCAGTGTTGGCGACTGTGATCCACTCAAGAAACACTGAAAATCCACTTCCTTTGGTTTCCTCCGGATCTTTCTGGATGCGGAGCAGCAGGACCTCCAGGGTGTGAACGTTATCCTGCACATGTGCCACGCTGTGCAGGAGGGTGAACGGGGCCCCCATGTCCTGGCTGAACAGTGGCTAGTAAAACAGAAGAAACTGGTTTAACCGGCTAACCCGTAGAAGAGAGAGAGCATCTGGACAGCTTAACCAACTCTAACGTTTGACGTCTTCATGTCAGAAATTACAGAAAAGGGACTTTGGTCTGATCCGATTACACCTTACAAAAGGCACCATCTCTATAAAGGGTGAGGGTTAGTTAGGGTTAGGGTGAGGGTTAGTTAGGGTTAGTTAGGGTTAGTTAGGGTGAGGGTTAGTTAGGGTCAGGGTGAGGGTTAGTTAGGGTTAGGGTGAGGGTTAGTTAGGGTTAGGGTGAGGGTTAGTTAGGGTTAGGGTGAGGGTTAGTTAGGGTCAGGGTGAGGGTTAGTTAGGGTTAGGGTGAGGGTTAGTTAGGGTCAGGGTGAGGGTTAGTTAGGGTGAGGGTGAGTTAGGGTTATTTAGGGTGAGGGTTAGTTAGGGTGAGGGTTAGTTAGGGTGAGGGTTAGTTAGGGTGAGGGTTAGTTAGGGTTAGGGTGAGGGTGAGTTAGGGTTAGTTAGGGTGAGGGTTAGTTAGGGTGAGGGTTAGTTAGGGTGGGGGTTAGTTAGGGTGGGGGTTAAGTAACCCTCACCCTAACTAACCCTAACTAACCCTAAAGGCAGGCGTAGTGATCCTTCTGAAAAGAGCAGGACAGTGGTGCGGTGGTTAGCACGGTCGCCTCCCAGCAACAAGGGTGTGGGCTCGGTTCCCCTGGAGCTCAGGGCCCGTTTGCTCTGGTGCCACCTTCTCTGAGGTGGGGACCAACACTTCTGAAGTTATTGTTCTCTAAATAGAACTAATTCTATTGATTGGAAGTTGGACTCACTTCCCATTTCGTGTGACAGCTGTCGCCCCTTTTCCCAGTGCGAAGAAGATCCAGTCTGCCCGAGCCGTCCGAGAGGGTCGCCCAGGTGGCCGAGGTGAGGCTGAGGGACGCACACACACGATCCCGGTGCTCACTGGTGTCAGGGGCCACACAGTAGACCTCTCTTGGCTTCCCCAGGGCAGTGTCCTGACATCACAGCACAAATAAAAGGCACTCAGCACTGCTGGGGGGGGGGGGGTGGGGGGGTGAGTGTGTGTGTGAGAGGGGGACGTGAGTGAGTGAGAGAGAGAGAGAGAGATGTGTGTGTGTGTGTGAGAGGGGGACGTGAGTGAGTGAGTGAGTGAGTGAGTGAGTGAGGAGTGAGTGAGTGAGTGAGTGAGTGAGTGAGGAGTGAGTGAGTGAGTGAGTGAGTGAGTGAGTGAGTGAGTGAGTGAGCGTCTATTCCATCTCAAAAATGAAGCGTTTCGGTTGAGAACGAGGGAGCAGCCGGTTCTGGAGGATGAATTCTGTGATGGGGGAAACAGAGCCAACGAGACGGAACCTTTCGGGGGTTCGTTTCTCCTCAAGATCTATGAAAATAATAATGACTAAATAATAAGGAATAAGCGAAGACCACAGAAGACCACCCTAACGCCAGGCGGGTTCCTGTCACGTGGTCGTCCACTCGGCCCGACGTTTCCAGTGATCCGGCGCCGCCCCACCAGCATCAGTTACTACTGAAGGGGCCGTCTGGCTGTTGCCATGGAGCCCATCGCTACCGTTAATCACGCTGCCAAGTGTAGCTCCACCCATTCACATCACCTTCAACACGCCAACGCCCTGAACAGGTCGGCCAGAAAAAATGAGTTTCTAAATCAGGAATATAGGAAGTGAAACAAGCGTGTGAATATTAAGCTTTTCTCATCTGAACAAACACAAGACAAGAAACCCAGTTGAGTCCACGACCGGGTCCACACAGGCCTTTTGAGAGGAATTCCCTATTTTATCCACGTCGGCTGAGATTCCCGCTCTGGGAATGAGGGAAAGAATTTGGACTGCAAACGTCTGACTGCACTGACCGAAGCGTTTATGTCCGGTTGGACCGTCTGTTATCAAAGTGCTGCATGTCTGTGGTGGCAGAGCTGCAACATTTAGCTGAGAGAGGTTAGAGGTTAGGGGTTAGGGGTTAGGGTTAGGGGTTAGGGGGTTAGGGGTTAGGGTTAGGGTTTAGGGGTTAGGGTTAGGGGTTAGGGGTTTAGGGGTTAGAGGTTAGGGGTTAGGGGTTTTAGGGGTTAGGGGTTAGGGTTTAGGGTTTTAGGGGTTAGGGTTAGGAGTTAGGGGTTAGAGGTTAGGGGTTAGGGTTTAGGGGTTAGGTTAGGGGTTAGGGGTTAGGGGTTTAGGGGTTAGGGGTTAGGGTTTAGGGTTTTAGGGTTTAGGGGTTAGGGGTTTAGGGGGTTAGAGGTTAGGGGTTAGGGGTTGGGTTAGGGGTTAGGGTTAGGGGTTAGGTTAGGGGTTAGGGGTTTAGGGTTTAGGGGTTAGGGGTTAGAGGTTAGGGTTAGGGGTTTAGGGTTTAGGGGGTTAGAGGTTAGGGGTTAGGGTTAGGGGTTAGGGGTTAGGGGTAGGGGTTTAGGGGTTAGGGTTAGGGGTTGGGGTTAGGGGTTAGGGGTAGAGGTTAGGGGTTTAGGGGTTAGAGGTTAGAGGTTAGGGGTTTAGGGGTTAGGGTTAGGGGTTTAGGGGTTAGGGGTTAGAGGTTAGGGGTTTAGGGGTTAGGGTTAGGGGTTTAGGGTTTTAGGGGTTAGGGGTTAGAGGTTAGGGGTTAGAGGTTAGGGGTTTAGGGTTTAGGGGTTAGGGTTAGGGGTTAGGGGTTAGGGTTTAGGGTTTAGGG
This sequence comes from Takifugu flavidus, assembly GCF_003711565.1. Classification (NCBI taxonomy): domain Eukaryota; kingdom Metazoa; phylum Chordata; class Actinopteri; order Tetraodontiformes; family Tetraodontidae; genus Takifugu; species Takifugu flavidus. The sequence continues at coordinate 7,090,984 of NC_079540.1, forward strand.
GTTAGGGGTTAGGGTTTAGGGGTAGGGGTTAGGGTTAGGGTTAGGGGTTAGGGTTAGGGGTTAGAGGTTAGGGGTTAGGGGTAGGGGTTTAGGGGTTAGGGGTTTAGGGTTAGGGGTTAGGGGTTAGGGGTTAGGGGTTAGGTTTAGGGTTTAGGGGTTAGGGGTTTAGGGTCTAGGGGTTAGGGGTTTAGGGGTAGGGTTAGAGGTTAGGGTTTAGGGGTTAGGGGTTAGGGGTTTAGGGTCTAGAGGTTAGGGTTTAGGGGTTAGGGGTTAGGGGTTAGGGGTTTAGGGTTAGGGTTTAGGGTCTAGGGGTTAGGGGTTTAGGGGTTAGGGGTTAGGGGTTAGGGGTTTGGCTGGCAGCCATCGAATCATTCAACACTCAAGTGTTTGTGATCTACCGATCTTCTCATGTTGTACAGCTCATGTTCATAAATGTACCTAAACGTTTGTTTGTCACATCAGTCTTTGCCTTAACTTGCAGCAGAAAACATGGTGGGAAAATCCCACTGACCAAATTAGAACCAAACTGTTTCAGATTTTCTCCGGGAAATCAGTTAAATTAAGTTTCTTGAGTAACTTGGTGAAGACGTATGAAATGCACTTGTTCTGTGACAAATACATCCTTAATATTCAACCTTTTGGGCAGAGCTTTTCTTTGAGCGTCACCCAGCAGAGGAGGCTGATGCTGAGGCTCCATGACGGCGTTTGGCCCCCACCTGCTGGAGCCTCCAGCCCGGCTCCACAGGACCGTCTCAGAATTACAGAGTTTCAGGGTTGGCAGTAAGAGTAGGATAGAGCAGGTGATCGTTTAGAGCAGGTGATCGTTTAGAGCAGGTGATCGTTTAGAGCTGCCTTTATTCAGCCACATATTTGATCCGGGATGATCTGGTAACTCACCAGGATGACTGTGAAACTGAGAACTCTCCCTCTGCCGTCCACAAACAAGACACTGTCTTCATACCAAGGATCTAAGTGGAGATGGTTGTACATGCCGAACGCACGCACGTGTTCCAGGGTGTATTCATTCAACTTCAGCTCCTCAACATCTGCAAGATAGTTGAAAATGACGTCTAAATGATTCACACAAACCATAACCGAATCACAGTCGGGTTTTTTTTTTTTAAATCAACTTTGTAGCACAGTACAGCCGAAAGTCTGACTTTTCCTCAGTGGCAACATTAATATTTTGAAATAAAGCAATATCAGAACTGTTGTGTGCAGGTGTCTTCACTTGCTAGCTCGCTCGCTAACTGCTGCGTATTTGAAGTTGCTAGTAGTCTCACCAGCATCCAGATCAACTTTGTATATCGGGATGGTGTCTTGTGATAACCTATAACTCTCAAATCCAGGGTCCAATAGGTCACGGTTGATTTTCAACGAGTAGTTAGACGCAGACATCGTATTTATCTAGGACAAAGTCTTCCACGAGATGATGAGGGGGAGAATGAGCACAAGCGTTTCCGGCGCACCCGGACCCATTTAGCGACGGACAGGCGAGATGTGGCTCCGTGAATGTGAAATCATTTAGAAAATGTATTCAATCTAAATGGCGCTTTCAAATGAATCAACCTAGTTACATTTTGTATCCTTACGGGGTTCTTTTGTTTGATGTTTATTTTGTTGTATCGCGTTAATGCCTGCTCCTCTCATTAATTTCACAAAGTTGAACAAATCCCTTACTGCAATTTCGTTTCTTTAGCTATCTTGCTGTATACCAAGCTGTTAGTGCAATCGATTTAACCCCCCACACACGCACACGCACGCACACAGACAAACGAACAACTGAGCACATCCCTAACCCGGAACCATTGAGCCATGATTCCTCCGGAACTATTCTTTGAAAGGACCAGGTGTTCGCCAGCTGAACTAGTCCACACAAAGGTAGAATGGAATCTTTTTCTTCACGTTGTCATTCATTGTAAAAAGCCACCCGACCAGGTTTCTCATATATTTGACTTTAGACACATCATGAGCAAAGAGGCGCAGATCAGAGCAGCCATTAACCAGAAGCTGATAGAAATGGGCGAACGGGAGCGGTGAGTCCGCTCTGCTGCGCTAGTAGATGTTCGGCACAACGACCGTGGATTTAAGTTAACGTGGATTTGAATTGTCCGATCACAGGTTAAAAGAATTGCTCAGGGCAAAGTTGGTGGAATGTGGGTGGAAGGATCAACTAAAAGCACACTGCAAAGGTAAATTGATTCAGGTGTCCGTGCGTGTGTGACTGGATTTGGCTGTAAAATGAAATGTGAAACATGTTATTGTTGTATTCAGAGGTGATCAAAGAAAAGGGCCTGGAGCATGTCACAGTGGAGGACCTGGTCACAGAAGTGACCCCCAAAGGCAGAGGTGCGCACGTTTGTCTGCATCGCAACAACACATAGAAATAATCAATGATGGAGGAGGTGACATTAAAGTCAGCGTGTGCACGTCGCGTGTGCACGTCTCCTGATTCAGACACGGTGTAAATATGGTTTCCTGAAATCCTTTTTCTGTTCTGTTTTAGCACTGGTACCAGACAGTGTGAAGAAAGAGCTGTTGCAGAGAATCAGGGCCTTTCTTGCTCAACATGCAGCCTTGTGAACGGGACTAAAATCTTCCTGGTGTTCGTTGTGGACACTGAAAGGTTTATTTTTATTATCATTTTGTATTGTGCTTTTATTTAGATTTGATTTCTTTTGCAGCATATTGGAATGAATAAAGTTGTGCTTGTTTTGGTCACTGGTGAACCCGTGTCTTTCACTTACACACACGCACACACACACGTTCAAATGTAATAAAATTCGGGCTGATGAGGCAAATAGACTTGGGGATATTCACTCTTCATGTTGTGTAAATCTTTATTCATCACCTACAGTTAGATGCAGTCATATTCTAACAGCATTAAATGAAATACCAGTTTTTGATAAAGCAATATTTTATTGAAATCTTTTAGTTTATAGCTTTCAAAGATGAACATAATTGCCTAATCTGGAAACCCTCAGAAATAGCAGAGTAATACTGCGGTGACGTTTGTGGCACATATTAGACGATACCGTCGCCTGCTACTAGTCTGCTTAACTATAATCAACTAGCACCTCAGGCAAGTTTAACACGAGCTCATTCTGAGGGAAACTCAGCTTAAAGACTTTTAAAGGCACAGAACACTTATAAATAACAAGGTTTTAGCAGAGTAAAAGAATCCGACATTAGAAGGAAGAGCAAAGATCTTTGGACGTTTCTATTGGAAGTAAAGTAACAAATGTGACATGAAGTAAAGTTCCTGGTGAACAAACGTGCACAGCGATGCTAAACGTGCACATTAGTGGGGTTGGTTCTGCTGGCCGAGAGCACGAGCGCAGTTTGAGGACCTGCTTAAAATAAACACACAAACTGACAACTACAGGAAGAAATGTGAGAAACTCCAGGACTTCACGTCTTCCTGCCAGGGGTCACCTGAAGAAACGCCCCTACAGCTGGGGGTCCTCACACAGGTCGCACCCAGGCTTGAGGTCAGACTGTTTCTCCATTTGAATTGTAACAGAGTGGAAGTTGTAGGAAGAGAAACAGGCCTGAGTCATCTCTCTTAACACAGAATGAGCATCTGCCGTTTCATCTGAAAAGGACAAAAGGAACTTTCTGTGACCGGATGGCGACAACCCGTCAGATTTAGTGACCGCTGTAGTTTTCTGTGAGTGAACGCGAGTTAGATGTGATAGTGAACAGCCACGCCAACAGGAGAAGAGCGTCGGTCCTTGTGTCACACATCTTCACATCTTAGCTTAGAAGAAGAGCGAGCTGGAGATAAAGAGCAGCGCGTCTACGGCCCTCTCACCTATGGCGACGTGTGCAGTCAGCACAGCCTGGTTCATGGTGAGGGCCCAGATGTGAAGGTTGTGCACGGCCGTCACCCCGTTCACCGCCAGCAAACCATCCCGCACGTCGCTGTACTTCAACCCTGCAGGAGCACCTGAGGTGGGGAAGATCACACTGAAGGGGGATTTGGGATGTTTGGCGTTTGACCAGTTTTCTCGGGACTCACCTTCCATGAGGACAATGAGAATGTCTCTGATGATGGTGAAGGTGGTGAACAAGACAAACACGGAGAACAGAAAGGTGCAGATTGGGTCGGCCATCTTGTACTCTGGCTAAAAGAGGAAATGGAGACATTGTAAAACCCAAGGCAGACGTGGCAGCTTGTCTTCTGCTTTTAGGGATGATTTGTATTTTTTGTCCAACAGTTTTTCAACAGTTTTATTCTTGACCGGGCAGGACCACAGCCCATAATCCACCCTGGTGCTGCAGCGATGACCCAGCACATGCATTCACCCCACAGCAACAGCAGCCTCGGCTCCTCAGCTGGGAACGACTTTTATCTTTGCTTTTTCCTGAAATAGACAAACCTTGAAGAAGATAATGATGGCACTAATGAGCACGCTGATGCTCTGGAGAAGATCTCCAACCACGTGGACGAACGCTGCTCGCACGCTGGCGTTGGCCTGTTGAGTCCTGCGTCCTGAAAGAACGTCGCTCACTGACTTGTCATGTCAAACACCACGAGATAATGATCAGCATTCCAAGAACGGACCTCTCCTGGCTGGGTTCTGCTCTGGGTCCACAGCTCCATTACAGACCTCACTGGACCTCTCAGGCGTCTTGTGACTGTGACCCTTTGAGCCAAGCCCCCCGTGACTGTGGCCGTGTCCAGACTGATGGAGAGTGAGGGCCATGCTGTGAGGAGGAGGAGCACACGAGGAGCCTCATGAAGCTCACGCTACGTTTCTGCTCTACTGCTGCATCTACCACTCCACTAAGAACAGACATCTTGAAAAGCTTCTCTGTCTTTGCTCTCACATGATATTGGCCAAGACTGCACAAGCAGAGGTGATGAGCATGATGGTGCCCTCGATGGTGTAATCGTTGCTGATGAGACGTTGCACAGCCAGGTAGACCAACACTCCCGTCACCACCCAGATGGTGAAAACTGACAGCAGAGCCCCCAGAATCTCTGCAGGAGCACAGAGCAAAGCTGCTGCTGAGGCTGTTCTCAGCTGGAGGTCAGAACCAACAGCGTTCTGCTAAAGGCTACTACAACGTGAGGAGGCGAGCGCTGTACCTGCCCGATGCCAGCCGTAATTAAGCTTGTGTGTTGGCGGTCTGGAGGAGAGCCAGAGTGATAACAAGCTGATGATGAAGCTGAGGAAGTCCACCAGCAGGTGGGCGGCGTCCGTCATCACAGCAAGGCTGCCGGCGAAGTAGCCACCTGCACAGAGAGCAGAGGTCAAAGGTTATCAAAGGTTTGGTAAAGCCAACGAGAACATGAGAAGACCAGAGACTCCTGGTCGTTCACGTTCTTCAGGGTTCCTCATCATAGGTTGGGTCATACTTGGACTAATAGTGATCTTGTATGTTTTCCATCTTCCCAAAGGAAAGCTGTGGAATTTCCACTGCTTTGCTGTGTTTATCAAGGAACCCCGAGGTTCGAGTGTTTCCTCCTCAGGAACAGAGTGGCTGTTCAACCTACATGTTGGTGCTTTTAATAACTGTCAGGTGTTTCTGTGAATCCAGGATCTTCGTCCTGTCAGGTAGACAACACCTTCACCTGCGACCCCTCTCCCCTCGGAGAAAGCCGGCCAGAAAACCTCCCTGGACTATATTTTAATATTGGAGATACCGTATTTTCACGACCATAAGGCGCACTTTCTCCAAAATGGACGGGGCGCCTTATAGCGGTGCGCCGCGTGTGTGCACCGAGTTAAACACACGCTAGCATGCATGTTTAAGCTAGCGGTGTGTTTTAGCATGCCCGCGCCCTATAAAATATAATACGTTCATTTGATAGAAAGAAATGACCCAAACGGATCAGAACTATGACGAAATAAGGGTGTAAACAAGTAAACTCACCAAGAATTTCACCCGTCATGAAAATCACACAGACGACAGAGGCCACATACAACCTCCTCCGGGCAACTTTCTTTTCCTGCTCACGGTCCTCTCGCGAGTGACTGTTGTCATGGCAATGCTTGATGCTGAGCGCGCCATCTTTCAGGGGTTCCTCCTGGCTGGCTGAGTCACTGAAAGGACCACATGTCAATAATCTGTCACCAACAGTTCCAAACGTCCTTCCTGGCTTAGATAACGAGTCTCACCATCATCATGTAATGCAACAACGGCTAAAACAGGAAGAGGAACACGCTGTCAAAATCTTAACGTATCAGGTTTACGTGGAATTTTGATGCGTTGTGTCATATAGCACATATTTAAAATAGCTTTATTAAATTTTTGGGGAAAATGTATTGGAAGAAGCAAATTGACTCATCTAATGTAATACATTACTTTTGAAATTCCCCAATAAAACTTCCCATTTTATCGTCCAACACTGAACAAGCGACTAAACTCACCTCTTCGGCCAAAAAGGTAAATTAACTCAGTTTTGACATCCGGAAAGATCGGCAAGAAATTCATCTCGACACAACGGAGCGACATTTAAGCAAATGAAACTAAAATGGGTTAATTTGGTTAATAACATGCGTTTCCAGCTGCCCGGCCAGATGATAGCGGAACGTCTCTATCTTGGACACCTTCTCCAGCACGGCCCCCACACGCCTCAACGCTCACCGCCACCATCTTGGAACAGGCGAGAGGACCTTCACCGTCTCAGAGCAGATCTTTTATAGGTATTCCCACCTCCAGGTGATCAGCAGATGAGTTTCTTAAAGAAAGGTGAAGATTTCTGTGCTGAACAGAAGCTCTAAGGAAGGGAACGATCACCCCAAACCAATGTGGTGGGATGACTGTTCCTGGGCGAGACTCAAGTCCGGGTGATCTGGAGTGAGCAGGTTGGTCAGCCAAACCAGCCCCACCGGAGCTATATGACCTATGACCCCTCTAAGTGGCCCAGCGACGGGCTGCTGCCCAGGAGACCCCTCAGCAACCTTCACGTTTCACCTTCAGTGGTTGAAGCTTCTACCAACTAACGCTCGAACAACCTGTTTACTTTGAACAATTGGAATCAATCGATCCCTTTTTCATAGAGATGATGACACCATCAGGGGGTGATGGACGAGCAGGGGGCCACAGGGAACAGAGTCCTCTGTGTCCGGCAGACTGCCTCCTTGGGGGGTCGACCAAAAACATGTGATGGATCCTCTCGGTTCCTGGAAGCTGCTCTGTTGTTGTTCACAGACAGAGAGACCAGAACAGCAGCAGCTAGAGGCCCCCCAGGAGGAGTCCGGAGCCCTGTACGTGACCTGGCCCCTCCCCCGAAGACCACAACACCTCCCAGGTTCTGTCCGCACCGGGACTTGAACCCAGACCCGTCCGTGTCCCCTGCAGCACCCCAGAATAACCACAGTGGTTCCTGAACTCCCTGAAGCTGAGGACACCGGAGGGGGTGGACACATGACCATCACGACCAGAACCCGACCCTGAAGCTACAGTGTTGGAGTCTCACGGTACCGTGGCCCCGCCCCCTGCGCCACCGGCCCGGATCATCACAGTTCCGCGACGTCTTTGAGCTCGTCCGCGTGTTTAAAACTGCCCGTAAAATGAGGCAAAGTTCACCTTCCCGCGGCCGAGTAAGAGTTCTCCTCCCCGGACAGCAGCCGACGCCTCTCCGAAGACTTCTGTTTGAACATGTCTGGTTCCGAAATGTCCTGAAAATGAAAGCAAAGTCGCAACGAAGAAAATGCAGGAAGTACTTTTAAGAAATAAAGAAGCAAGGACCCACCTGGGACCCAGATCCTGGACTTGGGTCATTAAAGTTATGGCGAGGTCTGGTGTTGCGCGTTCCGAGCCAGCGAGGATGATGACGATGATGATGATGACGATGACGCGGAAAAGCACTCGGCGCTTCAGGTCCTCCTGCCCCACCGGGTGACTCACAGCCTCAGGCCGTGTGCAGAGCGACGCACGGCCGCCTGCAGCGCTTCAGAGCCGTGTGCGCACGGAGGGAGCCGAACCGGGCCCGGAGGGAGCCGAACTGGGCCCGGAGGAAGCCGAACTGGGCCCGGAGGAAGCCGAACTGGGCCGGAGGAAGAGCTCCGGACTCGGCGACATGGGTCGCGACAGATGCGTAAACGCGCGTCCAGGTCTGGCGACATGGCGCCGAACCACCGGAATGCTGGGGGGCGGGGCGGCAGGAAGCGTCCGCACGGCACTGTGCACGTACGCAACACGCGTGAGTGCCGTGCGCGCCAACCCTGTTGCGAAAGAGCAGAACCGACCCGAGTCCTGGCACGCACGCGTTCTAATCTCTTTTGTCTCTAAGCTTTTTTGCGTACCGGTCCAGTTCTGGAACCCACAGAACCGGATTCTCGCTCTTCTCAAGAGGGAGGAACTTCTGGAACCACGTGGGTAGTCAGAACTTTCTGTTATTGCGCTGTTGGTTTCAGTAACGACCCAGAGAATCACTCGGACCTTTGGTGCGATGCGTCAGCAGAATTCGACCATAAAGTGACGCAATCAGAGTTTGGTAATCTGGTGTCGGGAACCTTCTGACCGGAACCACTGGGGATCCCAGATAATCGCAATAAGCAACCTTTTAAAGTAAAATGACTCCACCTTTGGCATCGAGGACCCTTAAAAGAACATTTTGGTTTGTCCGACATTCAACATTGAATAAAACAGAATATTACAAAAGGTGTGAAGAGCATAAATAAGGAACCTCCAAACATCTGAGTCACATTAGAAACAAAGAACAAACTGGGTCAACTGGACCAACCAAATACGTACGGAACATTCATTTGGGTCGGGGGCTCGTCCCAGCGGGACGCACCTGGACTCTCCTCCCTCCAGGTGACCTTCAGCCAGGTGCTAAAACCTGTTCTGATGCTTTAAAGTTGCCTGATCTCGTTTGATCTCGTTTGATCTCATTTGATATCATTTCCCCCCAAACACGGATAAAAGATCTCACAAGATCTCCTCCCCTCAAAGGTCTCCGACCTCTAAGCTCTCCGACCTCTAAGGTCAGCTGATGGGAAGTCCTCAGTTTCCCAATTCCAGAATAAAAGCTCTGCTTTAAGAGGAAGTCTTCATAGGAAAGGAAAGGAAAGGAAAGGAAAGGAAAGGAAAGGAAAGGAAAGGAAAGGAAAGGAAAGGAAAGAGAGGACTAGAGAGTAGGAAGGAGAAGGAAAACGATGATTCCAAGATAAACTTCATGGAATCTTTGTATAAAATCCAGTCTTCCGATTTAAATTCAGATGATCGTTGATTTGAGTTGATTCCATTTGGACTCATGTGAAGAGAGAAGGGAAGCAACACGGTCACATACGGACCCAACAGAACCAGAACACACACACGTGCAACCCTCTACAATGGGTGTGTGTGTGTGGGGGGGGGGAGTGGGTGGGTGTGTGTGAGTGGGTGGGTGGGTGGGTGTGTGTGTGGGTGTGTGTGTGGGTGGGTGTGTGTGTGGGTGTTGTGTGTGGGTGTGTGGGTGTGGTGTGTGTGGGTGTGTGTGGTGGGTGTGTGTGGGTGGTGTGTGGGTGTGTGTGTGTGTGTGGTGTGGGTGTGTGTGTGTGTGTGTGGTGGGTGTGTGTGTGGTGTGTGTGTGGGTGGGTGTGTGTGTGGGTGTGTGTGCGTGGGTGGTGCGTGTGTGTGTGTGTGCGTGTGTGGGTGGGTGGGTGGGTGTGGTGTGTGTGTGTGTGTGGTGTGTGTGTGTGTGTGTGTGTGTGGTGTGTGGGTGTGTTGTGTGGGTGTGTGTGTGGTGTGTGTGTGTGTGTGGGTGTGTGTGAGTGGGTGTGTGAGTGTCAGCAGGGAAGCAGCACCAGTTTTTGCTGATAGCTGTTCCCAGTGCTCCCAGTGTTCCCAGTGTTCCCAGTGCCCCCAGTGTTCCCACTGCTCTCAGTGCCCCCAGTGTTCCCAGTGCCCCCAGTGTTCCCACTGCTCCCAGTGTTCCCAGTGCCCCCAGTGTTCCCAGTGTTCCCAGTGCTCCCAGTGTTCCCACTGCTCTCAGTGCCCCCAGTGTTCCCAGTGCCCCCAGTGTTCCCCTGCTCCCAGTGTTCCCAGTGCCCCCAGTGTTCCCAGTGCCCCCACTGTTCCCAGTGCCCCCAGTGTTCCCACTGCTCTCAGTGCCCCCAGTGTTCCCAGTGTTCCCAGTGCTCCCAGTGTTCCCACTGCTCTCAGTGTTCCCAGTGCCCCCAGTGTTCCCAGTGTTCCCAGTGCTCCCAGTGTTCCCAGTGCCCCCACTGTTCCCAGTGTTCCCAGTGCTCCCAGTGTTCCCAGTGCCCCCAGTGTTCCCACTGCTCTCAGTGCCCCCAGTGTTCCCAGTGCCCCCAGTGTTCCCAGTGCTCCCAGTGTTCCCAGTGGCCCCCAGTGTTCCCAGTGCCCCACTGCTCCCAGTGCCCCCAGTGTTCCCACTGCTCCCAGTGCCCCCAGTGTTCCCAGTGCCCCCAGTGTCCCCAGTGTTCCCACTGCTCTCAGTGTTCCCAGTGTTCCCACTGCTCCCAGTGCCCCCAGTGCTCCCAGTGCCCCCAGTGTTCCCACTGCTCTCAGTGTTCCCAGTGTTCCCAGTGCCCCCAGTGTTCCCAGTGCCCCCAGTGCCCCCAGTTTTCCCAGTGCCCCCAGTGTTCCCACTGCCTCAGTGTTCCCAGTGTTCCCAGTGCCCCCAGTGTTCCCAGTGCCCCCATGTTCCCAGTGCCCCCAATGTTCCCAGTGCCCCCAGTGTTCCCACTGCTCTCAGTGTTCCCAGTGTTCCTACTGCCCCCAGTGTTCCCAGTGCTCCCAGTGTTCCCAGTGCCCCCACTGTTCCCAGTGTTCCCAGTGCCCCCAGTGTTCCCAGTGCTCCCAGTGCCCCCACTGTTCCTAGTGCCCCCAGTGTTCCCAGTGCTCCCAGTGTTCCCAGTGCCCCCACTGTTCCCAGTGCCCCCAGTGTTCCCAGTGCTCCCTGTTCCCAGTGCCCCCAGTGTCCCAGTGCTCCCAGTGTTCCCAGTGCCCCCAGTGTTCCCACTGCTCCCACTGTTCCCAGTGTTCCCAGTGTTCCCACTGCTCCCAGTGCCCCCCCAGTGCTCCCAGTGCCCCCAGTGTTCCCACTGCTCTCAGTGTTCCCAGTGTTCCCAGTGCCCCCAGTGTTCCCAGTGCCCCCAGTGCCCCCAGTGTTCCCATGCCCCCAGTGCTCCCAGTGTTCCCGTGCCCCCAGTGTTCCCACTGCTCCCAGTGCCCCCACTGTTCCTAGTGCCCCCAGTGTTCCCAGTGCTCCCAGTGTTCCCAGTGCCCCCAGTGTTCCCAGTGCCCCCACTGTTCCCAGTGCCCCCACTGTTCCCACTGCTCCCACTGTTCCCAGTGCCCCCAGTGTTCCCAGTGCCCCCAGTGTTCCCAGTGCTCCCAGTGTTCCCAGTGCTCCCAGTGTTCCCAGTAACTGTGTGTCTGAAGCCTAAAGGGGACGACGGGAACAAAAGCAAACAGCCATTTTAGCTCCGAGGTTGTTTTTAATAGTCTAAGAAACCATCTCCAACGTCGGAGCCACACAAAACCAGTGGGACCAGTTCAGGCGGGTTTTCACCACAACCCAAAAGACTGGAGCAACCTCCAGAGCCACCTCCAGAACCACCTCCAGAACCACCTCCAGAGCCACCTTCAGAGCCACCCCTCCAGAACCACCTCCAGAACCACCTCCAGAGCCACCTTCAGAGCCACCTCCAGAACCACCTCCAGAGCCACCTCCAGAACCACCTTCAGAGCCACCTCCAGAACCACCTCCAGAACCAGGCAGGAACGTTGACAGTAGGGAACCGTTGTTGTATTTTTGACAACATAAAATCCAGACGAGCGTAATTCCACCGTTTTTGTGAGAACATCCCAGAATAAGCTCCATTTCTCCACCATGGTGTTGTAGTTTGGTTCCTC